>NC_046661.1:12703986-12718587 GCF_010883055.1 Belonocnema kinseyi | reverse complement strand
TTTTTTTCGAAAAAGAAAATCTGGAAAATTTCCAGTGTCTACGTAAAAAAACAAATATTTTCTGTACAATATATTATTGCCATTAAAATTTTCAGATGTATGGAAATTTGAAAAAAAAATATTAATTTTTTGAAAAATGCTTATACCCACGTCATATTTGATGAAAATAATTTTTTATGGTTTTTTTAGATAGGACTTGTAAAGAGCTGCAAAATAGAGTACTTTCAATTTCTTTGCGTTTTTTGAAAAATGGCGAGGGCATGTATACAATATCTACCAATTACCGCGTTAAGAAATTGTACGCAAAAAGAAATTTTACTTACAATCAGGAAATAAGTATTGACCAAAAATTATATGGTAGAATTAATATGTACGAATTGCAAAATACTATGTTATACTTTGATGAAATTTGGAGTTTTGAAAATGGTTCACATTAGTGAATACTAATGCCATCTCTTAGAATTTTCAGGTACTTATCAGACTGCCTAGTACCTGCCGATAGGTTAGAGTGAGTTTCGAATGAGAAACCGGCTTTTTTAATTGGCCACGTAATTTTTTTCTCATACCCATTCAATAACGATTATGAATCAGCATTAACCAATAGAGGAACAATAGTTTCGATAGAAAATTTTTAATTAAAAAAAAATGATTTGAATGGTTTGAATTATTTATTGAAAACTAGTTAAATGGGCAACTTTTAAGAAAATCCTGGCATACATGTAGTCTACTTTTATTCACAGACTATTTATTTTCAGGCATTTCAATTGATTTTGTTGGACATTTTTTTCAGATATTTGCATCACACCAGACCAGAATGTTAAAAATTTATTTATATATTTTACATATCAAAAACTCAATTTTTTCTTTTAATTTACGTTTATAAATTTTCGTTATCACTGAAAGTAAAAAATAAATAAGTTACAATCTGTAGATTATATGAAACTTTACATTTACCTGATATCAGTCTTAAATTCACAAAAACTATCACTCTCGTTTTTTTTTAATAGGAATTACCTCTAACAAAAATGCAGGTATTGAATTTCTAAACATTTGGATGTTTGTGATGCAAATGGATACGAAAGAATTGCAGAGTTCGTTTCTAACACGTGGACTGCCTGCAGCCATTAGCATGTGCACTGAATAGATTTAATTTCACTGACGCTTAATTCAGTATAAATCTTATAATTCTTGCACAAAATAATCTATTGAAAACCATCTATTTAAGAACTCCATTTCAAATTGAATCTCAACCCGTTCATGTGCATATTAATGAATCGCAGAATGCCCATAGGAATTATTTCAGGTTAGTCAGTCTCATTCAACTCTATTCACCCAATGAATTTTCAATCTGCAAATGACAAATACGCAATTCAAACCGACTCAATTTTTATCCGTTATTTTTTCCTAGGTGCTGCCTTCTTTATCTTTCTTAGATCCCGAATAATTTTCTTTTTCGTCACTTTCATCTTCAGAGTCACTAGAACCGCTTACTTCAATTTTTTTTATTTTAAATGTTTGCTTTTTATGTTCTTATTAGTAATTTTAGATTGCTCCTTTGACAATTTACCACTAGACTTCTTTGGTTTCACATAAATAAATCCAAGACAAATAATGAAAAAATTTAACATTCTTGTAAAAAATTTTCTAAAATCGTTTCTTATAATAAAAATAAAAGATATGTATAAGTGCATATATTTCCATAACGATGTGTACAATAATTAAAATATGCAATTTACATTGCTGATGTATACCCAGGAAACAAAAATCCATTCACTTCTGTTGAATGGGTTTCGAAGGCTTTTGAATTGCGTATCTGTCACTGGAATTCCAAAATTTCCGCCGATTTGTTTTTTAAAGACTTTTAGTCGTTATAATTTTGCTGACTAACTTATATGCCGTAAAAGACTAATAAATGAAATAGCAAAAGAAATCTAGTAGACCTGCGCATGATGTCTTTTAATCTTGAGATAATTTATAAATTAAAAAAATCGTGTGAAATATGGCAGCTTAACCCCAAAAAAGTCGGTCTCATTAAAAAAAAAAAAAGGAAACCGATTTAATATAACCTTGCTTGAAATGGTCATTGCAGTACATGGCAGATTCGAAGCTTCTTGAGAAAATGACCGATTCACATAGTCATAAACCGATTCTGTTTTAACTTTCTGAATCTGCAAATAACAGATACGCAATTCACAGAGTCGTCTTTTCAATGGATTCTTTTTTCCTGGGTAGACCTATTTTATTGTTATGTGTGGGTTTTATAATATGATTTAAAAAATTTCGTATATTATTAAGTTTATCATATTATATTCGTAAAATAATGGTTAATTAAAAGATCAAACTTACACATCGACAAGTTTTAGCAACCAAAAATTTTGTCATGTTATCTAATTTAAATTTGAATCAATAATAAATTATAATTCATTACCTTTGACAGCTAATAACAAATTGTCATCAATTTTTGTTTTTGCAACAGAGCCTGCTTTAGTATTGCAAGCGCGACATTTTACACTGCTTTCTTTCAAAACGTTTCGTCCAATTATGGTTTCAGCAATCTCTTTGACAAACATAGAGTTTCCTCGATCTTTTGACTTTAATTTTGCTGCCGACATTGATGAATTGACAGCTTTATAGTAAGCATTTTGTGGAATATATACTTGATATCCACAATATATCTGAAATAATTTAAAGTGCTATTTACAGTAACTTCAACAGCAATCTTTTAAATAATACTATTATAAGAATTATTTAATCAACTTTAAATATTGTTACAATTTACCTGATTCGTCTCTTTATCCAGAAATCCTAAAGGAATATCTCCAAGACTTTCCAAAGCAAAAGGGTGAAGATTCCTAGCAGCTAGCGAAAATTAAACAGTATTAAGTTTAGTGACAAAGTTAAGCAAGCACAAGATAATTAGATAATGCTTGTATATATACAAATATGCTGTGATATTGTTAATTGTAATTACTGTTATTAAAAAAAGTTAAAAACAAAAGTTTACAAAAAAAAAAAACGTAACATTCAAATTTTTTTTGAATGCCTATATTATAACTTTTATGATCAAAGCAAACTGCAATTTCATAACGTTCATTTTTATTTCATATTACTTTTAAACATCGAACCAACGTATTTTTAAATAAGAAAAGATTTTTATTCAATTAGAAAAAGTAATAATTTTAAAAACCCACCATATTTGTTATTTTAAATAAAATGTTGTCTTGCAAACCTCCGTTTCGTTCTTGAATGACTTTCATTTCTCTTTTTATTCTTTCAATTTCGTTATATTTTTCTTCGAGAGAATTTTGTAATTCGATACATCGAGTATATTCCCCTTTATGTTTTTCGTCCTTTTTGCATTTTTTTCCTTTTTCGTCTTTTTATCTTTATTTTTCCTTGTTTTGTATTTTATGTAGCACGCTTCATTGAGACTAGCTTAACTTTTTCATTTCTTACAAAAATATTACAAAGTGGAATTTTCCAAAACATTTACCCAAGTTAAACTTTATAATGGCAAAAATTAAAGGTAACTAATTAATACGAACCGTCTGGGGATTTCCTCCATCGATTAGTACATCTACAGGTGATTGACTTCTACCACTATTTCCAATGTCCATACTAAGCTTACTAGTTTTTTTTTGGTTATCCAAAATCTAAAATTATATTTTTTGTTTCAACTTAGTATAGATTTATTCTGCTAGTTTACAGTTCATGATGTGCTAATTTTTTCAATTCAGAGAACAGTGCAAAAAGTGTGCGAAGTAAAACAGCGTGAGAACTTTTGATCTTTCTGTTTAACTTTTTAGACGCGTACATAATCTTAAACATATGCTAACTCTTATTTCAACATTGTAAATCAATTATTTTTTCAAAATTTCTCTAAATCTAAGCTTGAGTTATTAGACATTTAAAAATTCTTGTGGATCAGCGAAGAATATGATTTTTCCTGCTTTATTTTACAAAAAAAGTATACGTAATCTAGATCAGTTAGGTAGTATGATATAAAATAATCATTCTTTTGTGCTAAGGAAAAAGGTACTTGAGTAAATAGGAAAAATATGTATACTTTCGACCTTTTTCCTTGGCACAGCAGCATTCTTGTCTCTATTTTCTATTAATTATATTAAAACATAGGTTATACATATTAAAACAACATTTTTAATCCGTGAATTACAAAATTGTTAATAATATATCAGTATACGACAAATGCTAAGGTCAAAATTCAATAGGATAGGAAAAGAAATGAAAACAAAATATTTTTAAAATTAAAAGAGTAGAAAAATTACTGCACTACCATGTATATATTTTTCTTATTTCATGAAAAATTCAGAACTAAACATTAATCTGAAACATTTGATGATGAAACCTTATTTGCAAATGCAGGAAACAACATATAAATAACATTTTAAACAAATACCAAAAAAATGTATCTCAACCCAAAGACACGGAAAAAAGAGTAGACTGTAAGATGTACAATTTCGAACAGTAAAGCTAAGGTTTAAAGCGTACCCACTGTGAAAAGAGCAGTTTTCACAGTATTGAATGCAGTGTAAACCAGTAATCTGAAATTATACTAGTTGAAATACCATTTATAGCAACACATAAAGCAGCTATTACAGTTTGACATTGTAGAGTGGAATAGCGTTGGTAAACGCTGCTTAAATTACTGCTTCTCATCACGGAAAAAAGTACACTGTAAGATGTACAATTTCGAATAGTAAAGCTGATGTTTAAAGCGTACCGAGTGTGAAATGAGCAGTTTTCACAGTATTGAGTGCAGTATTCACCAGTAATCTGAAATTATACCAGTCGAAATACCATTTGTAGCAATAGATAAAACAGCTATTACAGTTTGACATTGTAGAGTTTGTATTTTGCAGTAGTTCAAAAGTTATTGATTTTTTGTGACCGCGCTCCGACCTCCAGCCCTAATCGAGCACATTCGGACGCGATAGTTCAATCTTCAACAAAGTATAGTAAAATTTTCAACCAAGAAGATTAATTTTGTACAAAAAAAGTATTTTTTTAACAAATCGGTTCAAACATTCAACCTAGTAGTTGAATTGTAAACCAAAAAAGATGAATTTTCAATAAAAAAATTTAATAGTGGGTATTTAAATTTAAAATCTTCATTATTTTAAATACCAACTATTAAATTTTTATATTAAAAATTTATTTATTTTTTTTTAATTTAACCCCTAGGTTGAATTTTTGAACCAATTTGTTAAAAAAATACTTTTTTGGTAGAAAATTAATCTTCTTGGTTGATAATTTCACTATACTTTGTTGAAGATTAAACTATTTTATTAAAAATTCAGTGTTTGAGTTGAATCTTCACTAGTTGAGTTAAAATTTCATCTTTTTGTTGTAAAAATTAATTTTTGGATAAAATTTGTTTTTTGAATTAAAAACTAATATTTTCAATGATAATTTGACTATTCGATTCTTTTTGGAAATTCACACGTTTTGATTGAAAATTCAACTAATTGAATGAATACATAAACACTCTCTTAAAAAATCATATTTTTAGTTGAAGATTCATTTATTTGTTTGAAAATTGATCTAAGCCTAATTGAAAATTAAACTACCACATTCTTTTTTAGTAGAAAATAAATCTTCTTGGTTGAAAATTCATCTTTTTGATCAAATAATAGCTATACCTGGTAGAAAGTTGAACCGCTTGATTAAAAATTCATTTCTTCCAATAAAATTTATCATTTTAGTTTAAAATTTGTTTTTTATTGTACTCAATATGATACCCATAATAATTTTATTCAAAATAATTTATTACCCAATTGTTTCCCTATTTCTTGGCTTGAAGTTGATCCACTTTATTGAAAAATTAATTTTGTTTAAACGATGCTTCATTCTTTTAATTTAAAATTAATCTATTTTGTGGAAAAGTGAACTATTTTGATGATATAATTACTTTTTTTAATTAATCTTTTTAACTGAAAACTTAACCATTCAACTTTTGGTTGAAAATCGATTTTTTTAGTTGATACTGGATCTACTTTGTTGAAATTTCATCTTTTTTAGCAGAAAATTAAACTTCTTGGTTGAAAATTCATCTTTTTGATTAAAAAAATGACTTGTAGAAAGTTGAACAAATTGATTAAAACATCCTTTTTTTAACATTGATCATTTTAGTGGAGAATTCGTTTCATATTGTACTCAATATGAAACCCGCGCGCGTCCTAAAGTACTCGACTAGCGCTGCAAAATACAAACTTTTTTTCACCAAAATTTTCGAAAGAGATCGTAGAATCTATTGAAACATCAAAGAATTTTTTCACAGGCGCAGAAGTTTAATTAATTTTCTATGGTTTAAAACAAAAGATTATTTAAAAAATAAAAAAATGTTTTTTAAAAGCGAACAATTTTTTAGCGTAAATTATACTTCGTAAAAAAAATTTTCATAAGTCAATTATTGAATTTCGATGAACCGTTCGCGAGTAATCTACGTTTGAAAAAAATGATCGAGAAGTTTGGTTGTTAATGACTTAAGAAAAAAAATGTTGAAAAAATATTTTTGTCTTTTAACCAAGAATGTTCTTAAGGTTTTATTTGTATTTCCTAATAAACTCAATTTTTTAATCTATTTTTATGTTTCATTTTTACTAAATTTTAAATAGGATTGTACCTGGTTTATTATATTATATAAAAAAAATCGGAAACTGTATGAATTGATTGAAAATAGAACTGTAGACTTAAAAGTGGCACACTTGAGATATTTTGACTCTTGTATGAAGAGTGCTGTATTACATTACATATTATTGTAGTACAAGTGACTAGCGCTACAGTACCACCGAGTCTGTCGATGGCACCGACAGTGCGATACCGCCACACTAAATCTTTATTTTTCCGGAACAGAATAAGTTTTTTTAATGCGCTCTTTTTTATTCTTATTCAGCCTCCTTATATTTCAGGAGCAAGTTTTTATCATGTTTTAAAGTTGAAAAATAAATTTACAGTCCCTGTTTAAACACAATTTTCAAAACCCACGATATTTGAATCTCTTTGAGATTGTAAACTTCCACATTTTATTTATCGGAACTGGATACTTGTGTTTAATCATACTTTTTTGGTCTCAAATCAAAAACATTTAAGCTAGGAAGTAACTTTTGTTTTTATCTTTATAGGCTGATTTTGATTTTACGGAATGCTATTTCGGTTTTCTAAAAAAATTTGTTTTTGTTTGTTAGATACCTAATTCTGTATACTGCACCCCTTCAAATATTGTTGCAGGAATAAAATTAAGAAATATGTAAATAAACACCGTCACATAATATGCATTCTTATATTTTATAAAAATTTATAAATAATTAGTATGGCTTTTAGAAAAATTTTATAAAATTCTTAGCATTTAGAATTTTTCATTTTTAAGACTTATTTCTTCTAATTTTAGCTAGCCTTCGATTTACTGTTCAAATTCAACTTCAAAATTAGAATATTAATCAGGTTTAAGTACCTTGTATCTTAAACAGCTTTTTCAACTCTAATATTTCAATAAATTATTTGTAGTAGCTGCGTTTGTCTTTACTTTCAGGTTTTTACTAAAAAAGATTAGTAGAACTATAATCATTCGATTCTTTTTTAAAGCTGAAAAATTAAATTTAAATTTAAATATCTGTACACTTACAATACATCTGATAGTAATAAATCCATTACATTTTTGAGCCCCAGAATTTGTAAATAAATCACAAATTAAATGAATGTTTAAATTAAAATTTAGTTATTAAAATTTAAATTAATTAAATTGAAATATTTTCATCGAGCATTTGTAAATCAACCTGTTGGTATAAAATGCTCAAAACGAAACAATAAGGACGAAAATATATTCCTCTATTAGCCCTGGCTTACCAGATCCAAATCTTCACTGAGATTTTGTCAACAGAATCCAATTGATACATTAGCGTAATTAGCTAGAGCGTCCGACATAGACTTAGGTTTTAGGTTGGTTAGGTAGGTAGGGTTCGATCCCCACGAGGGTGCGATTTTTCATAGCGTTTATGCGTTCGATTACATTTGTAAGTGACCGCACGTGCAATTGCATGATTTCACAAATAAATTGAATGCAGTTATTAAAAATAAAACATTTTTTGGGGGGCTTAATTTATCATTATATTACATCATCTGCTTCGAGCTGCTGTAATGGAATGTCTACCGACGATTCTATACTAGGGCACAATTGGGACTTTTCCTTGTTGATGCGAGAGATTTCCAATGCGAAACTATCATTTTTCCTCCTAGAAGGAGCAAGGTTTACTGATCGAAAGTGTAACCTCTACTTTTGCGAGACACGCGCGGAGTGTACAATGCGAGCTGTATCTAGCGCTCGCTACAAAGTAGTGATTACTGGGTCGCATTGTTAAATTATCACTCATCCCCATTCAATCTGGATACAGATTTACAATTTCACAGAGTAAATCTTGCACTTTGATGTAGTGAGGTTCGCCAATTTCTCCCAAAGTGTAAGAAACTATAATAAACGCGACATTTTCTTGGCAATATCTTATTGTCTGATGAGTCTCCTTTTGCGTTTTTCGAGTCTTTGTTGCTGCATTTTTTTTGTTTATCGCCTGCTTTAGTAGAATTGATATCTTTATTTGTATTAAGATCCTAAAAATATGTTTTTGCACAATTCATGTTATACCCTAATTGTATTTAGTTTTCTTATGTACAAAGAAAATATACACAGTAATACAAGAATCTGAATTTCAGTAGAGAAAGGCAGTTGACTTTCAGATGTAACCAAAAGGATCATTCTCCAGTTGAAATTCAACTGTTGATTGTAACATGACTTTAAGTAACGCGCTTGGTTTAAAATCAACTGCTTTATGTACGTAAAATGTACTTTATAGATTAATTTAAGACAGAAATATTGTTAACTTTCGTCAACGCTTGCGTGCGAAATGTAACTCATAGGTTAATTTAAGTCAGCTGATTGTTGAAATACCAGGTACAGAACGTAAATCTTCAATCCTTTTGTTACATCTTTTTTTATCATAAATGAACGATTATTCTATTCATAATCAAAATCCGTGATAGATCTGATTGCATATATCAAAATAGAAAACGTTGACGAAACAACTATAAAATGAGCTCAGTGTTGATCGATACTATACAGCCAACGCCATGGACACCATATTGGCTATCGCATCGCCGCATCACATTTCGCGCACGCCTTTCTGCCATCACAATTTCAATTTCAGAGCGCGCGAATGAAAATCATCCTAAACTCAACATACCTGTCAGTTAATCATCATATTACTCGAATATCAGATATGACACACTGCACTCAAGTTCCATTTCTGGTTGAAATTAAGTGACCTACTTCATTTAATGCAAAAATGAAATTCATCCACATTTAAAATTCATCATCTTGCATTGCTGAGTAATGTCTATAACTTATTATATCCACCAGTAATATATATACTATATTTAATTAAAATTTCTTCAAATACCTTTAATGATCTATCAATCATTTCTTGCTTTATTTTAATCAATTTACTTTGATTTACTTTCACACGTGTTTCATCGTCGCTTGCTTCATGATCGGCATCTTCTTCACTATCATTTGAATTAACGGTTTTCAGAAAATTATTATCTTTACTGGCTTTTTTTTCATTTGTATAATTACCTCGGTATTTTATGCTATCACTCTAAAAGAAATAGAAAACGAAAACTCAAATATTTACATAAATAGGCATCCATTAATGTATCTGATATCATATTGATATTTAAACGCAATAAAACAAAGTTAAACTAATTTATTATATTAAAACGAGGTACAGACTGCGGCATAATATTAATCATATATGAGCAAATAATACTTTTATAATATACAATACTAAAAATTAGTAGTTAATCTATTAGTTACTATATGAGTCTTAAAGTATTTGTAGCGTTTGTGCAGAATTAAAATTGGGCACTTTCCAAATTTGGTTTGACATTTTTAAATTCTCGTGTGGAAATAATTCATGGCGCTACACTGTTCCAGCCTAGACCGCCACGAGTCTATACTGGCGCTATCTCGAGAAACTATGCTGGGGCAGTGCGCAAATGTAACGCTCCAATCTACGAGCCGCTATCTACAACAGCGGCACTAGCGCGTTCTAGTGAATCTAGTAAAATCTAGTAGATCTAAATGCGACCTAGATTGCAAATTTAATACTTATTTTTATAATTAAATTATTTCTGACATAAAAGCACTATGAGCTACATTGAGAATATTAACAAATTCCAGATTTCTGTAAGAAAAATGGAATATAGCTCGTATGTGCTTTTTTGACAGAATGTTTCCAAATGTTATTCATAAATAAGAAAATGTCAATTGTAAATTTTTTGGAAACAGAAGCCAACCTCAAAATTGAATGCTCATTTTACTCCATAAACATTAGAATTACATATTTTAAAATTATTAGAGCCTATTCCTGCATTGAATCAAATTTTGATTCTAGGTGAAAAATTATTTAATTTCAATAGCTTTTATGTGAGACGTTTTTTTTCAAATGCTGAGGTTAGAGTAAAAAAACACATTATATAAAAACTATTGGAATTAGCCAATGTTCTACTCCAAATAAAGATTTAATTGAAAAGAGGACTAAGCATTCACACTGGATGGCGGCATGGCAAACATCTGATTCTTGCAATCCGGTTCCCGTCATTGTTGCCAACATTTTTGGTAGCAGTTTTGAAATTGCACTTCATGATGAAGGTTGAGTGCTGTTTGTAACACTGCATAATATTTAAGGTTAGGAAATATATCATTTTAATGCAGATGAGTACTGGATACATGTCATACGAAAAGGAAAATTACTTCCCTAGAAAACCTAACGATAAAATGTCTTTATTCAGCAATAATTTTTTATATTAGCTTTGTCTTTTATTCAATAGTTTACCAATAAACAATGTATAGTGCGTCACATCAATCGATATTTAGTGATGAATTCAATTAACAAATCTGCGCTATGAGACAGCACTGACAACACAGGCCAAGCTAGATTTTAGACGAAATTTTTATTTTAATGTGAGGTCAAAATCTAGCTAGCAACATTAGTGGGTCTACATAGAACTGCGTGATGGATTTTTCTATCTAGTAGGTATAGATAGCGTTAAAAGAGCGCCAATCTAATTCAGCGTAAACATACAGCCACGAATAATCCAGTATTGTCGCTAGAATAATTCCAGTTTTCCAGGAATTATTTCCACACGGGTTATGCAAACTAAATTTGTATAACTGTATGCATTATCAAGGTTGGTGAAATTTAATAATTGAATTCCGGATTTATTCATTAAATGGTAAGAAAATTCTATATGGCCATTCTTTAGAAGTTTCTTTACTTAACATTCGAATTTCGAAAAAAAATTTTTGCCGACTTCTATCAACTTTGATCTGACTCTAAAATTAACTATTTTTAACTGATTAAATTTTTATGAAAAGTTATGGGTTGCAATACAAATGTTTAAATTAAATTAATTTACCTTTTGATATAAGAACCCATGTTATATTTTACTGCCTTTCAGAATTTTCTTATATACAATGAATCCCGCAACACAGCACAAGTAAAATGCCATTAGAAATAACAGAATTTACTCTAAATAATGCATCTTTTCATAAATAGTTCATGGATTTCCAACATCGATAAAGTCAGCTTAATTAACATGATCGGTGTAACTAAAGGCGTCATTTATGATCAAAATCTTTGTTTCAATTTTGAAAATCAATTTCTTTGTTATTGCCATATACTGTACATGAAAAATATCAAAAAGAAAATGAAACCTACCAATTGCAGTAGTAGACAATAGTGCAGTATGTTTGTAATTTATTTCCAAAATAGCGTAATAGCACCATTATCATATACTTTTTAGCGTTGACGCCATCAAAGTCATTAATACATATTATACTAGAATATAGTACTGAATTCCTTATTTTACATGCTATTGGCAAGAGATTTATCTGTGTTAAATACTTTAAAAATATGTTTAACTATAGGTTCTTCATCAGTTTCATTAAATTCATTATTGCCTGCAATCCATTTATATCCACAAATATACCCTTTTTCCAACAAATGCTAAATACTGTACTTCAATAATTTCTTTATCTATTGTTTGTATAACTGAATCGTTTGTTTTTAATTTACAATTATACTTTGCAGTATGAATAAATTTTCAATTATGGATACATTTATGAAAAAATTGAACTTTTATTGGTTCTTTTAAAACTTGTTGCAGCAGGTACTCAACCTCTTCATTACTGGTTGCAGTTCCTACAAAAGTGGTTTTATCAATTACCGTAAAATTTTGTATTTGGTTTTCACTTTTTAATAAAGACTGACAATGTTGTAATGCAGGTGATTCATCTTTAACATTGCCGAGATAATTGTTCAAAATTAGCCTTTTTAACCATTTTTCTGAGAGCTCTTTTAAACAGCCTTTTGGAGCATTCGTCTCTCTTAAAAAATGATATATGCCATTTTCAAATTGAAATGTAGAATATGCCCAAATTGGACCGCCAGAGTGGCTAGATGTACTGTAATGCTGTGCTGAATGAACATTAGTTGTCATGAATGAAACGCCATAATGTAATTCACACTCTCCAGTCAATTTTAAAAAATTGTACTCGCAAATATTTACACAAGGAAAAATAGTACTTAATTTAAGTCGAAAATTCGGCTTATTTTAGGGTATCACAAAAAAAAGTATAGGCAATCTGAAATTAAGAATTACATCTGAATATTAAATTAAGGGAATTAGATTCCTGAAATTCATGTCGGGACAATTTGAAATTCAGGGAGGCATGACCCGAAATTCAGGTATGGTCGCACTTCAATTAAGAATATTTGTATACTGAAAGCTAGTATAACCTTAAGTTAATACACTATCCTAACTGAAATTAAGGGTAATATTCTAAATAAAAACCAGGAATTTCTCACGCCCTACCGACACTCATCAGCTGTTCTTATATAACAGTTATTCGTTTTAGAAAATATACAAGTTGGGTCTAAACGTGTAACAAAATCCAGGAAAAGTAGGAAAAATGGAAAAAAAGTATATTGGAGACAAGTGCGGTCCAAAATCTTCAGACAATTGCGTTCCGTAATGTATTGAAAGGGCGCTCACGTTGCGAAGTAAAAAGCTTTGTAATAATTTAATTATTTTCATGGGTTTTGAAATATTAGTATAACTTACATTTTGATGCGTTAGTATATCCGGCAATTATTTTATTTCGCGTCCATTTTGCAACTTTTCTAGGATTATATCCTTTATTTAAGATTGAGCTGTAATTTCTTTTATCTTTATTATCACCCATTTTGGAAATAAATCTTTAGTTCAAACCTAGGTATAAAAATTAAAATAACACAAGTATATGTAGCTGTATATTATACTACTCGTATAATGTAGGTGGCTCAGTTGTGCAATACATTTAAAATACACACGTCTATTTACGGATGTAAATATGTAAAATTTTACTCCGGGAGCGTAGGATAACACACTATGTAGTATCCAGAAATTTATAACAGTTAAGAAACATTATATTTTCTGATTTTTTTTATATTTAAATTGAAAAATAAAAAATTTAAAGAAGAATGTTGAGAAAGAAATTTAAAGAAATCTACATTTCTTAGTTCTACTGTTGAGACACGCCGTTCTGTGCGTGAATGAGATATAAATACTTTAAACACGTTTATTTATAAAAATTGGAATAGGTGTCATTTGGACACAGAGAAATTCACGAATTGGCCACAAAATCATTTCGATTTATTTTTTCATTTTCAAAAAACACGATTGGAACTGCTTTTATATGAGATTTTATCACATAGATCACATAGAGTATCACATAATTAAACTTGTGCAATATTTTATACTCATTAAAATCTTGCAAAGTCGTGTAAAAGTAAATAATAGTAAAATGCAGGTTTACACTCATAAAACTTGTAACTTTGTATAACCTTCCTATTTTGCTACTATATAATAATAGAACAAGTTTAAAATATAAAATGATAAACTTGAAAAGTAAAGTTAAATTTTCTTCGTATAATGTGAATAAAAGTCAAAATTTCGGCAGAATAACTAGATTAAACTTGTATAAATATTTACTTATTAAAATCGTGTAAAAGTTGTTAGAAAGTTACAAGCACCCCGCTATCGTACAGCCCTGCGGGCTCATGATTAGGAGTGGGGAACTACAACCACAGTCCACATAAGCGTAAACTTGCCCCGAAGGCAAGCTGTCTTGTGCTCCGTGCGCCCCGATACGGTTTTCGTTCTGCTCAAACCCCTTTGCTGCTCTCAAGGCCCAACCACGCCACCCGCTAGGACAGAGCTCACCAAAAGGCAGCCATGGACTGCATTGGCTGCCAGTGGCAGTCAAAAGACTAGGTCAAACTGGCCCTAACAAATCCTGTCGTTCGACTGGTTTCTAGCTCTTCACGGTCATTATACCTCCCGCCGCGCCAGGCTTGAAAGACATCCTTTCCAAAAATGAAATACAACTAGAAAAAAATATATCAGCGTTTGATTTAATAATATAAAAATAAATATAAACGTTTTATTGAATAATATTTATATATTTCACACAATTGATATAATGTATAA
>NC_046661.1:12690506-12703886 GCF_010883055.1 Belonocnema kinseyi | reverse complement strand
TTCAATTTTAAAATAATGACAATTGAACGATATGTAGTGTGCAAGAGTTACAATCGACAACTACTTGATCTTGAAGATATTTAAACTGAAATCCTTATATTTGAATGATTTAAAACATGAGTCAAAGTTATCAATTCTGAGAATTCCAAACTTAAGAAATTTCAAATAAAAATTGTGAAAATTATAGAATTTTTAATTGTAAATCTAAAAACTTACCTAATTTGTAATTCTAAATTCTCATAATAAAAAAACCCTTTAATTTAAAAGACTGACAATTCAAATTTCGAAAAAGTACAAATGAAATCTCTTGAAATTTGAAGATTCATACATTAAAATTGTTGACTTTTGATGGTTCCGGAAATCAAAAGTCAAGTTTTTAATTCTAACTGTTCTAAAAAGAAGAAAATTTGATATTAAATCATCAAATTTTAAGATTTTTTAATGGAGAGTTTAAAAAATTAAGAATTCATAAATTTCAATAGATTTATGACTCAATGGTCTACTCTCTAAATATGAATCAGTGAAATTTCACAGATTGTGAGTGAAATTTCATTGATACAAATAGCCTCTCTACTGGAATTGTTTAAACTCTTAAATCGCCTATATTTAAAAATTTTGGTATGAAAGCTTTAAAGTTTGAAAGCTTCTATTAAACAGTTGAACTAACGTCACAATAGCTTCAATCCGCTCTTCATTCACAAGTATTGAAAATTTTTAATAAAACCAACACAAAATCTTTCCAGCAACTTAGGTAAATTACTTTTTTAATCTTTACTTAAAGTTTGTACAAGATAAAGGAGAACGATAAGAACGAAGGAAAAGGTTTTGGCGACAATCGTTTCTCTCTTTTTTTTAATGAATTTTCATTCAAAATTTTTCAAATTTTTCTTCCTTTTTAAAACTTTTATGACAGCTTTAATTTGCAGGTAAATTTGATTCACTTTCTCAATTGAAAATAAAGTTGAAATTGAAAATTAAATGTATTGAAAATTCGAGTAAAAAGGTTCAGACCCCTCAGCGTGAACGACGACGAGACGTAATTTACCGTGACCGTAACCCTCCGCTCGATTCCTGGAAAACCAAGAAAAAATGACAGAAAAAATTGGTGGCAGCCATGCACTTTTCGTGGCAGCCAACACCTGCTTGAAGTGGTGAGCCCTGCGCTAGGACGAAGCTTAGCCCATCAGCCCCGTCTCATCTAACGATACCATCCACCAATTCCACCTGCTCTCGGGGATAATCGGCGAGATTGAACATCGATCGTGGGCCAGCAGGTCCATCCAACAAGTTGTAAGTTGCCTAATAAAACCAAATATATTATATTGATTAAGTCTATTGATTGATTTCACCAGCTTCTCGACGCTCCACATCCTTACCTTTCCTTAATTTGCGAAATCCCTCACAAATTTGGCGCCCTCCATAAAAACCCACAATCCCTCCAAAAATCCTACCACAAACGAGAAAAGAAGTCAAGATAATGATGAGACTAAAATTACAGATTGTTGCATGTGTGCACCATCGACAATAATACATAAAATTACCCTGATAAAAAACGCCTTACTTGTACTCCTTGTAGCAGGATTGAGTAAGTGAAGGGTTCAAAATAAACTCAAAATAAATGAGTAAAAAATCAATATAGAAGTAGAAGAAAACTAGTTAGAACAAGAAAATAAGAAAGATAGCAAAAAACTAGGAGGAAATTGAATGCGGAACAAGAAAGTTAGAAAAGGAAGTTTAAATCAAGTACCAGATGCTTTATCAAGGTCAAATGAAAATGACATAAAAGTCTCAAATATTTTAGCCAGCACAATAGAATCGAAGGACAAAGATTTTTTTAAATTGAAGATAACTGGTTTAAAAATAAAATGATTCATGTAAAAAATAAACCAGAGGAAAATCCTAATTGGCGAATACGGTATAATCAATTATATTTTTATAGACCCGACCCTCTAAGAACAAGCTTTAATTTAGATAGCAATCCGTGGAAATTGACAATACCGAAAGAATTGCGAGAACAAGTTTTAATTGGAAATAATGATATTAAACAAGCAGGTCAGTTAGGTATGGAAAACACGTATTCAAAAATGTCCGAAAATTATTTTTGGCCAGGAATGTATTCTGAGACTCTTAAATATGTGAAAGAATGCGATATTTGTCAAAGAATAAAACCGAAAGTTAATAATCACATAGGTTTGGTGGGAAAGCGAATAATCGAAGAACCGTGGAGAGTGGTAGCATCTGATATGATGGGTCCACTGCCAATGACAAAATCGAAAAATCAATACATTTTAGTTTTTATTGATATGTTTAAAAAATCGGTAGAAATAATTCCAGTAAAAAATAAATTATCGTCAACCGTTGAAAAAGAATTTCATAAGCGTATAATTTCTAAATGGAGAACACCTAGAATTTTGTTTACAGATAATGGAAAAGAATATGTAAATAAGTCAATAATTAATTGGACGAAAACTTTTGGTATTAGACACTCGAAAACTCCTAAATATCATACATAAGCAAATCCAACAGAAAGATGTAATAGGTCAATTAAAACAGCAATTAAAGCGTATTTAAAAAACACCATAAAACATGGGATGAAAATGTAGATGGTCTGCAATTTGCGTTAAATACTAGTAAACATTCGTCTACAGATTTTACACCAGCTTTTTTAAATTAAGGTAGAGGCCTTCAACCCATACAACCTTTGAATAAAGATTTGGACGGAAAAAACGAAATAGAATTTCAAGAGTCAGAAAAATGGGCAGATAGAATGAAAACATTAAAAATAATTAGAGAAGAGGTAAGTAAAAATTTAGATATCGCAAATGATACGCAATCTAGGTATTATAATCTAAAACGTAGACCTATATCTTTTGAAATTGGCGAGCGAGTACTAAAAAGCAATAAAACATTATCAAATAAAGGGAAAGGAATAGCTCAGAAACTGAACAAAAATGTTGAAGGACCATTTTTTATCAAAGCAACAATTTCACCAACAATTTACGAATGAAAAACGAAAAATGGAAAATCACTAGGTAATTGGAACGTAAAAGATATCAAAAAATTCATTAGGAGAGAATAGATTTTGATTTAAATTTTTCTTTTTGGTGGCATACATGTTAATGATTTAATTTTTACACCACTGACAAAGACAAAAAAATGACACAAACACATACACCGACAAAAAATAGAAAAAACAGAAAAATTATTTACATACAGAAAGATTAAGAAAAGGAATAATAACAAGAGAGGATTGGGAGAAAATGTTAGTGACGTCCGCTAAAAAACATTTTTTATGGTTTTTTAGCCGACATCTAAAAATATATAGTTTTTAATTATTTTCTTGGCCATTCGTCACAATGGGCATCCTGTATAATTGAATAATTGCCGCCCGCCAACAACAGCACTAGTGGTGTTAATAGAAACTATTATTAGTAGCAAGTCTGGCCACCGCTCGAACGTCATTGGCAAAACGAGCAACAGCAGCCGACTTGCGAATGAGTTATCGCCGGTACGTCTTAGCGAACGAAGATTTTTTTTTCTCTTGCGCTAAGATAGGTGCAGCAGGTGAGCCTGGCCTGAGCTATCAAACCATAATCGCATCTCTCCGGGTTGTGAACGTTTTTTTTTCTCGAGGATCGCGTTTACCTTCGGAACCGAGTTTTCTTCTGTAACGTTCAGCTTTGACGGGAACAATAAAGAGCCTTACTATCTTAACGGTTCGTCTGGTCCTTTTACTTCTTGGTTGCTCCCCTAAACCAAATAACTTGGACAGCGGTTACAGCCCTTAGAGCTGCTTGGAGATTTTTCCGGTCCACCACAGGAGATAATCTTAAGTGATCGCAGGTAAACAATCGTCGATTTCCGCCTTAGGTTCTTTTTAGGCTTCTTAATCTACTATCCTACGGTCCTTTCTGAGGATCGAGGTTCTTTTTGGGCTTCTTAATCTACTATTCTACGGTCCTTTCTTAGGATCGAGGTTTTTTTGGGCTTCTTAATCTATTATCCTACGGTCCTTTCTTAGGATCGAGGTTCTTCTTATTCTTTTCGAGTGGGCAAACAAAAGGGGAAAATCTCTATATTCGAGCTATGTGTAGATACAGATGGAGTCGGCGAAAAGGAAACCGAGTCTCCATAATAGGCGAACTGAGCAACGCCGGAAGGCGTTTGAAGAACAGCGGAACGCTCCACCCGGAGTACAGGTGGTTATTCCCCCAGGACGGAAAAGGAAGCGAGCCCGACCGGACAAATGGCGACGTGCCCGGCGTATAACGGCAGTCCCCTCTCAGTGTCGCATTCCTATGAGTTCTACCCAATTTACGAATCCTACTTGTCTCAACCCCAATTCACCCAGGCCCCTCTGTCTTCACTGCCCGATCTTGGAGATTTTTCTCTAGAACAGGAGCTTCGCCTGGCCGAGGAAGCTCTTCAGGCTAATGAGGTGTCGGCCCCACGAGAAAAGGTCCGTTCACCGATTCCCGGTTACATTGGAGGAGGAGGTGATTGAGCGCCCCGATGAGCCTTTATTATAGCCTATATCAGAGGGTCCTAGTTCGCGGATTTCGGGCACTTCGACGCAACCCCTCGGAGAAGAGGATGTTTTAGACCTCCACACCTCTCCGATCCGTCTGTCCCCTCTAACTCTTCCTAGATCGTCCGTCATTCATGTAGATTGTCCTGAGGCGAATAAGACGGCTTCCCCAGAGTAGGTCTTCCGACCATTCACTCCAGGGGCGGATATCACTTTCGTTGACGGTAAGGCCGATTTTCGGCCGTAAAGGAAAGCGATCATCCGTATCCCCGCAGCGTTGAATACCCGAACACTGACATCTAAGTCCCCAGCAGAGACCGAATTAGCTACATTCAGTCATCGGATCTTGCATCAGAATAAATTGAACCCCTTAAACCCTTCTGCGGCGTCAATAGCCTGAAGGAAAGAAGAAGAGAAGAAAGCCAGAAGGAAGGAAACGGAGGATCGAATAGAGGAAGTAACAAATGAATTTAAAAAGCAAGAAGAAGAGTGGCGAAACAAGAAAAATAATTAATCAGATATTTGCTTATTGTAAAAATGAGAGACAGATTATTAATAAAAGTTTCACTTCTCATAAATAACAAAATAAGCAATACTCATGACTCTTTACAAACACAGCAGAAAGGATAATTTTACTCTTTTCATACACCACAGATATAGATATTTTTAGAAATTTAGTTTAATAATTCAATTTAAATTTTATTAAAAGAAACGAATTTTACAAAGAAAATTTATGAGTTGCAAATCAAAATAAATACGGCTGTAAGAGACCAAGTTTGATTTTTACTGAAAAATAAAAGTGGACTTTAGAGATAAGTTAATTTTCAGGAAAGAAGAGTCACTGAAAAGCAGAATCTTAAAAGGATACTCATAGGAATGGATAACACAGAAAAATTTGAAAAATTATATTAAGATGAGAAATTTGGAAAAAATATATTTCATATAAAAACTCCCGATTTTACATGTTTTCGAAATAAAATAAGAAAAAGATATGTAGAAAAGAATAAAAGTTTCGTTTTTTGTTTTTATTTTTGTTTTAAAAGTAGGATGTGTTAAATTATATTTCAGCTCATAAAAAGATGATGGAAGAAATAAATATGTGGTAGTGCAGGCATTGCAAGAGGATGGTTCCAGTACAACTTTACATTATTCACGATACGTACTGTGAACAGATGTCGAATTGGACAAAAAACCACCAGACTGTTCCTGATTCGACAAGGACCAAATACATAAAAGGAGGCTGGGCAGAGGCCAATCAAGAGTTCAGGGAAATTATAGAGGTTGCTCTAAGAAAGGAGGAATGGGCAGAACTTAAACACAGACAATCAATACAAAAAATACAAGACAAGAAAAACAATGAAGAACAAAAAGAAGGATTAATAGTAGAAGAGGTAATGATGGGGGGAGAGAAATGGAAGTAGTGGGGGTTCATGTGAACGGTGATATGCAGGAGAAAGTAGAGAGAAATGATTAAAGAAAATAAAGAAGAGAGTAGGTTGTTAATAGGTAGGGATTTCAATGCGAGAACAGGTGACAGAGGAGGAAGGGAATGTGGAGAAGGGAGAGGAAGAAAATCCAAAGATAAAGTACTAAATGGGGTGGGAAAAAAGTTGTTGAAGAGCTTGGAGGAGTTAGGATAGTATATCTTAAAAGGAAATATAGAAGGAGATGAGAAAGGAGAATATACACGCTCAGGAGGTTAAAGGCGAACGGCAATTGATTATGTGATAGTGCATGATTAGTTAGGAGAGAAGGTTAAGAAACTAGAGGTAGGTGATTATATTGATTCGGATCACTTTCCCTGAATAGTGAAATTAAAAGGACAAAAAAGCAATAGCAATAAAAATAAAAGGGGAGCAAATGTAAAAAGTGTAGGAAAAGGGGATTGGTCAAGGGAAGGAAACGAACAGTTTAGAGAAAAGGTCAGAAATATCAAAATGGGAGAGGGAAATGTGGACGAGGAGATGGAAAAAATTATAGGAGAAATAAAAATAGGATTAGAGTGCACAGCAAAAAATGAAGTTAGTAAAGGGGGGAATAGAAGTGGGTGGGATGAGGACTGTAAAGAGAAAAAAGGAGGTCAGAAAGGAATTAAGAAAGTGGAGAAAGAAAAAAGTAGTGGGGAAGAATATAGGGAAGAAAAGAAAGAGTATACTGAGTTGTGTTATCAAAAGAAAGAGGAAGAGAATAAAAGATTTGAGGAAGAGGCGGAGAAAGCTAGGACGGAAGAAGAGGTATGGAAGGTAGTAAATAGAGAAAGAAAAAGAGTAAACCAAGATATTGAAATGGTAAAATGGAAGACATTTTTTTGGATTTACTAGGAGATGTAGAGAGAAAAGTTTTAAAGGGAGGAAAATATGGTAGAGAAAGAGATGAGGAAGAGGACATATCAAGGGAAGAAATAGTTCAGGTTTTAGGAATAATGAAGGATGAAAAGGCACCTGGTATAGATGAGATTCCAAATGAAGTATGGAAATATGGAGGGAAGGAACTAGAAGAATGGGCATGGATAATGTGTACTAGAGTATGGAGAGGAGAGGGGTTGCCAGAGTTATGAAAAGAAGGAGTAGTTATACAAATAGTAAAGAAAGGAATAGGAGAGGAGGTTAAAGATTATAGGGGGGTGACCTTGATGCCAACACTGTATAAAGTATATGTATCTATTTTGTCGCAGAGATTAAAGATAGAAGTTGAAGAAAAAAAGGTCCAGTCACCGAATCAGACAGGGTTTAGAAAAGGAATGGGGGTAATAGACAACACCTATGTTCTGAACTATCTAGTAAATAAGAGAATTAAAAAGGAAAAAGGGAAGATGATAGCAATGTTCGTGGACTTAAAGGCGGCGTTTGACTCATTAGAACGATGCGAAATAGACAAAGTTATGGTAAAAAGGGGATAAGAGAGGGATTAATAAAGAGAGTATCAGAAATTTTTAGAAAGACAAAAAGCAGGATAAAGGTAGGAGAGCAAGTAGGAGATAGTTTCTGGTTGGTGAGAGGTGTAAGACAAGGATGTCCTTTGAGCCCACTTTCATTTAATTTATTAATATCACACTTGGAAGAAGATATGAGGAGAAAAGGTTGGGGAGGAGTTAGGATAGGGAAGGAATAGATATATACACTGGCATACGCAGAAGACATAGTGTTGATGGCAGAGGATGAAGAAGGGATAGCGGGATTAATTACAGGATTAGGGAAATAGTTAGATAGGAAAAAGCTGAATGTGAATTTAGAAAAGACAAAGATAATGAGGTTTAGAACAGGATGGGGAAGGAAGAAAGAAGGGACAGGAAGATGGAAGGGAATAAAGTCAGAAGAAGTAAAAGAGTATAAATATTTGGGATATATCTTATAAACGAATGGGGATCATACATCTCATATTAGGAAAAGGATCAAAAAAGCAGCAGGGATAATGTAATAGATATGGGGTTAGGAAAAAGAAGGCTAAAAAAATTGGAGAAGGAGCATGTGGTTATTTGATACACTGGTATGGCCGGTATTAGGTTATGGAGCAGAGATATGGGGATGGAAAGAAAGGAAAGATATGGAGAGTTTACAAGAAAGGTATATAAGGTGGACACTAGGGGCAGACTGGAGGACGCCAGGATAGATGGTGAGAGAAGAAGCGCAAAGGGATAAGTTAAGTGTTAGAGTGGAAAAGGGGGCATGGAAATTTGAGACGAAACTGATGGAGGGAAAGGGAGGGGAGTTGGCGAGAAAGTGTTTAATAGAGGTAGAAGAGAAGAGAGAGATGGCGATCGAATTAACGAGGTGGGATGAAGAAAGGAGGGAGTTATTTAATGATAGAGAAATAGAAGACGTGACTGGTATAAACTATGAATATTTGGAAAAAAGGGAGAGGGAAGGACAATTAATAGAAAGATGGGGGATTATTAAGGAATCAAAATACAATAAATGGTATAAGATGATAAAAAGGGAAGGAGTGCCAAAGTATTTAGAAAAGGGATGGGGAAAGAAAAGGTGGACCATAATAGCAAGATTTAGATTGGGTAACGAGGTAAGGGAGGGGATGTACTGGGAAAAAGAAGAGAACAGAAAGTGTAGAATATGTGAATGGGAGGAGGAAACATGGGACAAAAGGCAAATGGAGGTATTAAAAAGTGAAAGAAAGAGGAAACGGAAGTCGCTTAGACTAGAAGCGTAAAGATTCTAAGTAATGATAAGGTAAAAGTTAAGTAGACTAAGATGCGTTTGTGTTCTTATGCTCTGTCTCTCTCTCTCTCTCTCGCTTGCACTCTCGCTTTGGTTCGCTGGCTCACTCGTTTGCTAATATGTCCTAAATTGCTCTGTCGCAGGAAATAGAGATAAGGAACTAGCTATAAAACTTATGTAAATAGGTGTAAATAATTGTATATATATATATAAAAAGGATAAGTTTGTAAAAATATATAGATATAAGTGGAGAGATTTCAAAACTGAATAAAAATTAATGATTTAATCGAGGGAAGCCCTAGATTTTAACTATACAGGACAATTTTTCTAAATTTTCTGATGCAATCCCTAAGCCCAATGCGGAGTTTGAAACAATAGAAGTCGTATTCGCATAACAATTCATAATGCGAGATGGGTGCCCAAGAGTTATTCAGACTGATCAGGGGAGTAATTTGATGAGTAAAGTGATGAAAACTTTTCGTTAAATTTTTTAAATCGAGAAAATCCATTCGACCCCTTACCACCCTAAATCGCTGGGTTCCCTTGAAAGAAGTCATCATACGTTGATTGAGTATTTAAAACAATTTGGAACGAAACGGGATTGGGATGAATGGTTACGATATGCCATGTTTTCATATAATTCATCTGTGAATGAGTATACAGGATTTGCTCCCCATACGCTTGTTTATGGTAAAGAAATAAATGTACCAACTAATTTATCTAGAGATAAACCCTCTGATACATATGTCAAATACGTGCTTAACCTGACCGTGTATAAATCTTAATGGGGTATTGTTGAGGGCCTGATGGGGTTTCCCTATTTTTATTAGGGTCCGCATGGGGCAAATTTTTAGGGGCCGTACTAGTTTAGTTATGCAAAATTGTTAGGGGTCGTCAAAGGAAATTTTTTCAGTCCCTTAACAAGAATCCTTACTATTTCCCAATTAATGTTAGGATCCCTCGTTAGAGCCCCAACAGGGCCTTTTGTGCCAGTAAATGCCGTTCTTGTTTTTTTCATTGACAAAATATGTCAACTATTATTGTACACGCAGAAAAAAGAACCTTATACTTGACTGAAAACCAAGTTAAATCTACCGATCTCTCAAGTTCAATCGCTATTCTGTACAGTTCCTGGATGCTGCAATTACGAATTATCATGTCACTTTAACAAATACCATAAAGATATTTAAATTATGTTATCGGCGTAGAATACAATTAAGACAGTATTATAAATTGTGAAAAAGTATTGTTAAAAAATAATTAATAAATAGGCGCACGGTTATTTATTTTAAATATTTTCGGATATGCTTATAATTAATCGGTATTTGTAAGTTATACTGCTTATAATACAATTAAAATTTTACACGCAATGGCTGGGATTCAAACGCAAACAAACCTAAGCACGCAAGTCAATAGCCTTAACCACTATACACTATTACACGAGTTGCGATCTGTAAAATAATTTTGAAATGCATTTGTAACCGAGGGTGGCAACCTCAGTAATTACTTCTGAATGCGCGACCATGCCATCGCGATACACAACAAAAGTTCTAGCATATAGCTAAAATCTATATGTCAGCTGAAACAGTCACGGAACAAAAACACGTCTTGCTCCAATAAACTTTCAAGTGTACGCGGTCTGTGAATAAGTTGTGCCACCTAAAATTTATTATTTTTATCAATGTACAATTATACAAATTGTAGATACTTATAAAAAGATTTAATAATTCCCGTGTGAAATATTAATAAACATTGTATAATCGAAGGAAGTACGATGAAATATTATGCGATAAAAATTTAATTTGAAATACAAACGAAATATAATAAAATATTATGCAAATACAATGTTATGCATTGATAGGATTATATCACCTTCAAATGTTATTATAATCTAAAATCCTTAGGACTAAAATTTTAATAGGTCCTGAAAAATATATTTATGAATAAATTTGAAATTTTCGATGAGGGACTTAAAACAAAATTTGCAAAGTTAAATTTTAGCCAATTTTAATAATAAAATAGATCAAACTTACAATTGAAATTTTGTATAATGTATTTTCACTTCAATCAGCAGCTAACTTCACTTCGTAGATTTAATAAAATAATAATTATTAGGGTTAGTGACCCAGTGAATGAACACTTAAGGAAATCACTGTTTACAACTAGTCCATTTCACGTTATAATAGTTGATTATTCTTACTATTTTGTTTTCACCGAAAATCTTTATAAAAAATAATTAACTAGTGCAAAGTTAACGAAAACTCCAATAAATGAACACTGTGAGCCAATGAATGAACAGTACAGCACCAGTGAATGAACAATAGAATCACTACAAATTAGAATTAGGACTTAGGTATAAAATTACATTGGCACATTACAAAATGAGCAATTAAATAATTTAAAATATTAACAAAGCGTTGCGAAATTCATCAAATATATTATTTCAATAAAAACCACAAGACATTTAGATATAAAGAAAAGAGGGAATACAAAAGTTGAACACAGAACTAGGTTAACTTTTCCTAATTTTTTATTGCAATATTTATTTTTTAAACATTTCTATCAGTTCTTTTAACCTTATAAAAAATACAAATTTTAGTTTAAAAATAGATAACTCTTATCTAGTGACTACAATAGAAAACTGCGATTTTTAGGAGACATAACATTTGTAATACAACACCTTACTATGTTACTTTAGGTTAAATTAGCAAATACAATTATAAATCACAGTGTTGTAAAAATTGAAATTCTTTAAGCATTTATAAATATATATTGACTAGTACGCAGTAGTACTTAGCACGAATTAATGTTTTTGATAGTTAAACAACGTTTTCTAAATGAAAAAAAAGCATTAAATTTCTAACCTCAAAGTTGCCTTACCTTTAATTTGGTTCGTGCGTACTTTTTTGATGTTCTAATCACAAAAATATACATTTAAACTATTAAGTATTCTAATATTACGTCACGCTGGATCGGTAACATTAAAATCTGTAGGGCTATACCACTTGGTGGACTGCAAAGTATTGTTTAGATAGGAGTCAGGCTAAAACTAATTAATTTCGGCGAAATTAAGTAAAAAATCGCGATATAGCTTTGCTTTTACGAAAGAAAAGCCATTTATTTCATTATTGTTGGCAATTTGGCAAATGTGCGATTAGGCAATCTACCACGAAAAATAATAATTTGCATTAATCAAGGTTATAAACTCAATTACCAGCGACTTATGTCATAATACTTTTCGATAATAAGTCATTTTAAGTAGTCTCATATCAAATAAAGTTATATAAAAGAGAATTTATAAGATTTTAAAAGACTTTAAGTGATCTTAGAATTTTTAAAGAGATTTTTAATGATTTCAAAAATTTTGAAAGGATTTTAAAAGAATGCAGAAAAATTGAACGATTTTCAAGGAATTTTAAAGATTTTTTAAAGAATCCAAAATTTTTTTAAGGATTTGCAAGAGATTTGATCGAATTTTAAGGCACTTTAGGTGATTTCAAAGAATGTCAAGCGAGTTACTGAAAACTTATTTAAAAAGATTTTAATGAATTTGAAGAGATTTCAATTGATGTCATTGTTTTAATATTCAAAGGAATTTAAGAAAATTCAAAGAGTTTTAATTAACTATACTCAATTTCGAAAATTTTCAATGATTTTAAACAAGTCGAAGGAATTTCAAAAAAAATCGGAGGATCTAAAGGATTTTCAAACAAAAACTTAAAAAATTTCTGAAATTCAAGTGATTTTAAGGAATTACTATGGGGGCTTGACGGGATTTTAAGATTTTCTTTTAAGGGATTAATATTAAAGCTATTTAAAAATTTATTTTAAAATATTTTAATATATTTTAAGAGACTTGAATTTTTTTAAATTCAATGATTTAAGGATTTTCAAGAGATTTCAAGGAGTCTTAAAAAAGTTTAAGGATTTTCAGAGATTTTATTTAATTTTAGTCAATTTTTAAATTTTTAAATTGATTTCAAAGAAGTTGAAGAAAATTAAAAAAAAATTCGGAGGACTTTAAGGATTTCTAAGAAATCAAGTGATTTTCAGGAATTAGTAGGGACTTGGCGGAATCTTTAAGCTTCTTTTTAATCGAAAAATAGTTTTGAATGATTTAATGATTTACAAAAGATTTTATAAGATTTTACGACAGTTGTACTGATTTTAAAGAAAGTCAAGCGAGTTATTAGAAAGTTATTAAAACAGATGTAATGAATTTTAGGAGATTTCAAGGTGCTTAATGAAACTGATTGATTTAAGAATTTTCAAGAGATTTTAAGGAGTCTAAGAAAATTTAAAGCATTTTGGATATAAAAGATTTGAATTAATTTTAGTCAATTTTACTATATTTTCAATTATTTCAAAGAAGTTATAGGGAGTTCAAAAAAATTCGGAGGGCTTTAAGGATTTTCAAGAAATCTTACGAGATTTCTAAGAATTCATCCATGTTAAGAGAATACCAAATGAACGTCTAACGAAACAAGTGTATCAAGGTAAAGTAAATCGCAGCGTTCCCAGAGGTAGACTGCGGAAAGAATGGTTAGAATGTGTGAATTAGACCCTAGTTAGGTGAGACATAAGAAGTCACAGAAACACGAGAGCCTGCATGAAAAAATGCATGGACATAAAAGAAGCTAGAAAAGTATTCCAGGACAGGAAAGTATGGCGGCAAATAGT
>NC_046661.1:12689141-12690406 GCF_010883055.1 Belonocnema kinseyi | reverse complement strand
GTATGGCGGCAAATAGTTAATAAAAAGAGTGTCAGTAGAGTGAATGACGCCTGAAACAAAAGACCTTGGCCACTAGTGAGGTTCTTCGCTTGGGGTGATTGCTAGAGAGATTGATCAGCAATCTGGGTCGAAGCAGTGTTGCGGAACGAACGTGTTATTTACGTAAATAACACAAGAATTCTGGATCAATCTGAAAATTCTCTATCCCTTCCACACACTACTCCTTTCCCCTACCGAGTGAGTCACGCCTACCCCGAAAGGAAAATGGCCTAATGGTGTAATAATAGTGTGATTTCAAAGAATTATTAGGGACTTGGCGGAATCTTCAAGTTTCTTTTTAAAGGATTTAAAACTAATTCAAAAAGGTTGAAGGATTTACAAGTTATTTTTTATGATTTTGAGAGAGTTTTAGAGGACTTAAAGAATTTCAAGGGAGTTTTTGAGAAGTTATTAAAAAAGATTTTAATGAATTTGAAAAATTTCAAATTTTTTAAGGAATTTTAAGAGATTTGAAGAAATTTAAAAAAATTTAAAGAATTTTAAGAGATTTGAATTAATTTAAGTCAATTTCGAGAAACTTCGAAAGATTTTAAATGTTTGTAAAGAAGTTGAAGAGATGAAAAAAAATCGGAAGAGCTTGAGGATTATCAAGAAATATTACAGGATTTCGAAGAGTTCAAGTGATTTTAAGGAATCACTACGGACTTGACGGGATTTTAAAGTTTAGTTTTAAAGCATTTAAAAATATTTCCATAAGTTTTAGTGACTTTAAAAATGTTTAGAAATTAATTTTAAAGTTATTTTCAAAAATTCAAAGATCTTAAGGATTGTTAAGAATTTGAAGGGATTTAAAAAAAAGGCGGAGAAGTTTAAGGATTTTCAAGAAGTCCTATAGGATTTCTAAGAAGCATCACAGTCTTTGATAATTTTTGTTTTCTCAAAGTGCAAGAATAATCTCTTGACATCTTTGAAAAACACACTTTAACGAAGTATCAAAATTCAAAAATTTTGACCGCCAACTATCCCAACAATGCAATCTAACCTCAATCACGGCACATTATATTTTTTCTTGATATATTGTCCAAATCGCACACTTCCCCAATTGCTAACAATAATTAAAGAAATGACTTTTCTATCTGACAAGCAAAGTCATATCATGATTTTTCACTTACTTTCGTCTACAAAAATACTCAATATCTATTTATAGTTTATATTTAAATTTATATTTATAGCTTCATTATTTATAGTCACATTAATTAAAACAA
>NC_046661.1:12682063-12689041 GCF_010883055.1 Belonocnema kinseyi | reverse complement strand
TCACTTACTTTCGTCTACAAAAATACTCAATATCTATTTATAGTTTATATTTAAATTTATATTTATAGCTTCATTATTTATAGTCACATTAATTAAAACAAACTTATTTATATGTAATGAAACAACAGCCAGGTTTCCGTCACCTGCTGTTCATTCACTGGACCTGCGGGGTGACAGTTTTGCTCCAATAAATGAACACAGCGTTCGTTCATTGGAACACGGACAATTTAAATGTCCAGTATGTGAACACTCATTTATTAATAAAAAAACGTACTTTTTGTGAAAAAACGTTGTCGGAAATTAAATAATAATATCTTATAACTATAACAGCACAACTTTGATGCAGAAAAGGTAAAGAATTTTGTTGTAAAAGCAGTGGAAACAAGGAGTTGCTTAGGCACGTACCTTATAGTGGTCGACGACTTTCTCACCATCACTCACCATAATCGATGATGCTTCACATTCAACAAATTTTTTTAATTATTTACAAGAATTTACTGCAATGAATTGTATATTAAACTATCCAAAATTGTTCAAGATTTCAAGTATATAGAAATTCATAAAGACTTTAACTTTGAAAGGATATATTTATATATTTTTCGCATTAGTGTTCATTCACTGGTGACTGTTCAGCCACTGGATCACTCACCCAATTAATTACAAAAATATTACAGAAATAAAATTTTGTTCCATGCATTTGGTCCATTGTTTTCTCCTCAGCTTTTAACAAAGTGAAGTTAGCTGATGGCTGAATTGAAAATTCCTGATTGATATTTAATTTCAATAAATAAATCGCGAAGTAAAAACAACCGAGAGAAAAAATGACCTAATAATTAGCGAGAGGTACCCATATTATACACGACTTTTTAAATTTATCAATTATCCAAAGACTAAAAGAAATCACGCGCAGGTCTACTAGATTCCATTTGCTATTTCAGCTCTTAGTCTTTTACGGCATATAAATTAGTCATCAAAATTATAACGTCTAAAAGTCTTTCGAAACCAAATCGGCGGCAATTTGAAATTCCAGTGACAGATACGCAATTCAAAAGCTTTCGAAACACATTTAACAGAAGTGAATGGTTTTTTGTTTCCTGGATAAAATGACACAAGAATTGGAAAAGGTTCCCCCCATTTTGCTGCTGCGAAGACCAGCCTCGTGTAAAGCCGAAAATGCGCGAACATGTACCTTGCTCGCCCGACTTCACGAATGACGATCTAATCAGCTGTTCTTTAAATTTATTCTGGTTTTAAAATCCTGAGTTGCCATAAAATCATTACATTTGTTGCGAAGAGGAAAATATTTCCACTATATAATTGAATTTTTTACTAAAATGGTACATTTTTAATGGAAAATGGAATGTTTAATCATTATCTAAACAAATCATATCATATCAACAGAAAAAAAATTCTACGTGAACTTTTAACTAAAAAAAGTCAATTTTTAAGCGAATAAAAATGAACACAATAGTTTAATCTTTAACGAAAAAGTATATAAATTTTAAACTAGAAAAAATAAATTTTAAATAAAAAATAATACACTTAAAATTTAAGTATTGAAACATGTTTTTTCAACCAAAACGAAACGTATTTTCAATAAAGATGTTAAATGATCAACCAAGAGAATGAATTTTTAAACAAAAATAATAATTTTCTTCTAAAAAAGAAGAATTTTCAACTAAAAAAAAATTGTAAAAAAATCAAGAAAATTGTCAAATTTTTAACTTAAAAATGAATATTAAAACTGAAAAAATAAGTAATTAACCAAAAATGTAATAGTTACATTTTAAGTTTAAAAAATTTAATTTTCGACGGAAATAATTAATTTTCAACTGAAGAATATAATTTTTAATAAAAAATGTAACAGTTAAAATTTCAATTCGAGAATTTAATTTTGAACAAAAAGAAAACAATTGAATTTACTACAGAATAATTAGAATTTTAAAGAAGGAAGTGAATGCACAAACAACATGAATAATATTCTACCAATGAGATGGATTTTCAGCCATATATGTACTTGAATTTGAATTCGAAAAGATAAATTTTTAACAAAAAATAAAGAATTAATACATGTTCATTAAAAAAAAATTAATAAAAAAGCAAAAAAATCAATTTTCAAACTTAAAGAAGAATTTTCAAACAAATCATTTTTTACCAAAAAGCCGAAATTTCAACTAAAACAAAATTCCATTTTAACCAAAAAACAATGAATTTTTAATCAAATAAAGTAATTTTCAAACAAATAGTTTTCTAAAAAAAGACGAAATGTCAACTAAATTAATTTGCAAAAAAAAAAAGAATTATCTATAAAACAGGTGAATTTTCAACCATAAATATCATCGTAACATTTTCAAACAAAAAAATAATTTAAATTACGAACTTACCAAAAAATTTTAACCAGATAGTTGAATGTGTCAACTAAAAAGGATTTTTCAACCAGGAATGGAAGTTTAATTTTCAGCTGAAAAAAAAAATTTCAGCAAAAACTTCATGATTTTTTACCAAAAATATCAGTTTTCATACATGAAAGAAGAGTTTCTACCAAAAAGACGAACTTTCATCTGAAAAAAAATACTTTTTGACTGAAAATTGAATTTTATGCTCAAGGTTTGAGGAAAAAATTAAATTTTAACACAAGAATAGCATACAAAAATAGAATTTTTAAGTAAAATATTTATTCTCTTTCTGTAAAAAAAGTTGAAATAAGTAGATCAAAAATCATCATTCTATACACAAAAAACTATTTCACTAGATTAGTCGACAATATAACAATGAATTTAAATGTGTATTTCAAACAATTGTTCTGGTTATTCCCTTTAAATGCGAACTGAATTATTAATAGAAACAAATAAGAAAGTCTAACTCTTTTTTACTGAATACAATCCTTTTTAGTTTGAAACTTCTGGTATTATATTTTTTTGGTTGAGGTTTCATCTTTTTTTGTTGAAAATTTTTTTATTTGGTTTAAAATAAACTTTCCTGTTAGAAATTCATATATTTGGTTTGGAAATTCAACGGTTTTGCAAAAAAAAATCACCTGTTCTGTTAAAGTACTTCATTTTGACATACGCATTTCTTTTAAAGTTGATATTTTTGTTCTTTTTGGACTTAAAAAGCCTTTTTGGCTAAAAATTCATTTTTTTAACTGAAAATTTAACTGTTCCATTTTTTGTTAAAAATGTATCATTTTTAGTTGTAAATTCAACTATGTAGTTGAAAAATCGTCTTGATTGATAAGAAATTATTCTTCTCCTTTTAAAATTGATCTATTTTTATTACAAATTCAGTTCTTGGATTGTTTTGGTTAAATACTTATTTTTTTGAACAAAAATTCAACTGAGAATTTAATTGTATAATTTTTTGTTACATATTTATCTTTTCTAGTTGAAAACTTATTTCTTTTTTCATTGAAAATTGAACTATTTGATTCGAAATATTTTTTTTCGCTTGAAAATTGACCGTTTGTACTTAAAAATTCATATGCTTTAGAATTAAATTATTCTTCTTGTTTGAAAATGTATCTATTTCAATAAAAAAATCTTTTTCTTTTGTTGTTGATAATTGAACTATTTTATTGAAAATTCACTTGCTTGTTGAAAATTAATTTTTTATACTGAATCCTAAAATGTATCATTTTCGGTTGAAATTTGTTTTTTTAATTTGAACCTTGAGCAATTTTGTTGTGTTTTTTTTGCTTGAAAATTGAATTTTCTCAGTAAAAAATTATTTTTATTTTTGGTAAAGTATTATTCTTATTTTTTAAAAATTCATCTATTTTAATCAAGAATCCATTTCTTTCGTTGAAAAAGCTGGATTGTATACTAAAAAAAGGAATTTTTAATAAAATATATGAACTTTGCACAAAATAAATTTATTTTGCACCAAGTCTAATTTTCTATACAAAAATTAATGTTTAATCATAGTTAAATTTTCAACAAAAAAGATTAATTTTGTTGTAGTTAAAAGAAATTAATTTTTAAACAAAAGCAAAATTTTCTACGAAATAGTTAGATTTTCAGAAAACAAATTTTTCAACTAAATTGATAAATCATTAACAACAACAAAACTAAGTTTTCAACAAAGCAGTTTCATTTTCAACCTGAAAGGTTGCAAAAAAACTAGTTAAAATTGTTTGAAATTGCTTTAAATTATTGAAATTCATTGAAAATTCCTTGAATTGTTTTAAAACATCCTAAAATATTTAAAATAATTTAAAATCTCTTGAAATTTTGCAAAGCTCTTGAACATTCCTTAAAATTTTAAAAATGCCCTAAAATATTTGAAATCCTTTAAAATCTCATACTAAATTATTGAAATAAATGGAAAATTCCTTGGAATCTCTTAAAATATACTAAGATATATCAAATCCTTAAAAATCTCATATTAAATTATTGTAATCAATTGAAAATTCCTTGGAGCCTTTTAAAATACTCTCAAGTATTTTGAAACCTTCAAAATCTTTTGAAACACCTTAAAACCTTTTAAAGATTTCTAAAGTACTTTGAATTTTTTTAAAATAACTATGTTAAAATTGTTAAAATCCTTTGAACTTCCTTTAAATTATACAAATAAATTTAAAACTCCTTGTCATCCTTTAAAACATCCTCAAATATTTAAAATCCTTGAAAATCTTTTGAAACCTCTTGAAATTTTTAAAAGCTTCAGATTGAAATTTAGAAAAGAGAAAAATATTGAAATGTTGGCAGATTAGAGTTTTGAAAATGGAAAATGGATATACAGGGTGGACACGCTAGGGCTTACATATATGGCTAACTTGATGCGACCATATTTGCACAAGAGCAGGAAGAAGCCATTGTACAGGGGTATTTTCATATTTCGCGCCTTTAAAGTTGCATTCGGATCGACCATTCGGTCAAGTCCGTGCATCTTCGCATCAAGTTTATCATATTTAACATATAATTTCCATGGTTGCGTTCGAAACTTCAAATGGATACAAGTGTCAAAAAAATATATCTTATGTTATGTAGTAATTACAAATAATAAAAATGTTTCATTGATAATGTTGTGAGACCTGTGTACTGAGAAGTAAACGTCAATTATTTACTGTACCAATAACATTATGGAATATCTGCTGAGTGACAAATACTATGAAATAGTAATAATATTCTGCGATCTCAATGGGCGAAGAGTGAATTGTGTTTAACACCTATTTGCGGCAAAAACGGTATGCTATGAATACATAGAATATGTATTAAGTAAAGTAAATAAAATATTACATGCGCAAACTTTAAATTGACATTACCTACATTTACTTACAGCGATTAGTATAAACACGTGAATCCGAACATAACCTCGAAATAATGACAGATCGGCCCGGCTTGTTTATTATACTTTCGATTGTTTATTATTTGCCAAAGAAATGTTTTGTGGTTTTGTATGTTTATTACTGACAGTGCCGGCAGTAATAATTTAAACAATAATTATTTAATAATAATTTAACAAACATGACTTATTAATAATTTTAATAAGTAACACTTTATTCCTGAAATTAATAACTGATTTATCTTGTCTGACTTTTAATTAATAAAATATTTATGGATTTTTTTGTATTTTACAAAATGTTTTCTCTAGATCTCATCCTAAAGTTTTGTTTGATCAACTAATAAAATAAATTAGAGACTCGTTGGTGATCGAATTGTATCAAAAATAAATCTACACAAGATATTTTAGGCTAAAATTGTTATTCCATTTTTTATAAATTATTCTATTTTTGAAAAATGCTATCTCTGGATCTGATTTCCAAACTGGTACTCAATCAGCCTCAAAAATTAATTCTAATTCATTTTGATGGTGTAGCTTTGTCAAAAAGATATCTTGAAGAAATTTAACTTGCCTGAATTCTAATTAATAAAATATTTAGGGATTGTTTTGTTTTTTAGAAAATGTTTTCTGTGGACCTCTTCCTAAATTTTGGTTTAGTCAACCAATAAAATAAACTAGAGACTCGTTGGTCATAGAATTGTATCAGAAATAAATCTAGACAAGATATTTTAGGCCAGAAATGTTATTCCATTTTTTTTAGAAATTATTCTATTTTCGATATTGCTATCTCTGGATCTGATTTACAAATCGACATTCAATCAGCCTCAAAAATTAATTCTAATTCATTTTGATGGTATAGGTGTACCAAAAAGATATCTCGAAAAAATTTAACTTGCCTGGATGTTAATTTATAAAATATTTAGGGATTTTTTTTTTATTTTAGAAAATGCTTTCTCTGAACCTCAACCTAAAATTTGGTTTTAGCAACCAATAAAATAAATTAGAGACTCGTTGGTCATAGAATTGTATCAGAAATAAATCTAGACAAGATATTTTAGGCCAGAATTGTTATTCCATTTTTTTAGAAATTATTCTATTTTCGATATTGCTATCTCTGGATCTTATTTCCAAACTGGCATTCAATCAGCCTGGAAAATTAATTCTAATTCATTTTGATGGTATAGGTGTACCAAAAAGATATCTCGAAAAAACTTAACTTGTCTGAATTTAAATTAATGAAATATTTAGGGATTTTTTTTTTATTTTAGAAAATGCTTTCTCTGAACCTCAACCTAAAATTTGGTTTTAGCAACCAATAAAATAAATTAGAGACTCGTTCGTGATAGAACTGTATCAGAAATAAATCTAGACAAAATATTTTACTCCAGAATTGTTATTCCAATTTTTTTAGAAATTATTCTATTTTTGAAAAATGCTATATCTGGATCTGATTTCCAAACTGGCATTCAATCAGCCTGGAAAATTCATTCTAATTCATTTTGATGGTATAGGTGTACCAAAAAGATATCTCGAAAAAATTTAACTTGCCTGAATTTAAATTAATGAAATATTTAGGGATTTTTTTTTTATTTCAGAAAATGCTTTCTCTGAACCTCAACCTAAAATTTGGTTTTAGCAACCAATAAAATAAATTAGAGACTCGTTCGTGATAGAACTGTATCAGAAATAAATCTA
>NC_046661.1:12643655-12681963 GCF_010883055.1 Belonocnema kinseyi | reverse complement strand
TAATTCATTTTGATGGTATAGGTGTACCAAAAAGATATCTCGAAGAAATTTAACTTGCCTGAATGTTAATTAATAAAATATTTAGGGATTTTTTTGTATTTTAGAACATGTTTTCTCTGGACCTCATCCTAAAATTTGGTTTGACCAACCAATAAAATAAATTAGAGACTTGTTAGTGTAGCTGAAATAAATGCACAAGTGATATTTTGTGCCAGAATTTTTATTCCAATTTTTTCATAAGTTTTGCTATAATTATGTATTTTATCATTTCTAAATATTAAATTCATACATTATTGGTGTCTTGTCAGAAAATACAAATCTTTTAGTGTAAATGAAATTTACTTGAAATGTTATCTTAGTGTATTTCATTGAGTTATCGTTTAAGCTCGAATTATGCCGTTAGAAATGAAGACACGAATTCCGTAAATTTTATTTGAGAATCCCTAAATATTTCATTAATTTAAATTCAGGCAAATTAAATTCCTTCGAGCTATCTTTTTGATAAAACTATACCATCAAAATGAATCAGAATTAATTTTCGAGGCTGATTGAATGTCCGTTTGGAAATCAGATCCGAGATAGGAATTTCGAAAATAGAATAATTTCTAAAAAAAATGGAATAACAACTCTAGCCTAAATTATCTTGTCTAGATTTATTTCTGATACAATTCTATCACAAACGAGTCTCTAATTTATTTTATTGGTTGACTAAACCAAATTTTATGATGTACAGAGAAAACATTTTCTAAAATACAAAAAAAATCCCTGAATAATTTATTAATTAAAATTCAGGCAAGTTAAATTTCTTCGAGATATTTTTTTGATGAACCTATGCGATCAAAATGAATTAAAATGAATTTTCGAGGCTGATTGAATGAAAGTTTGGAAATCAGATCCAGAGATAGCATTTTTTCAAATAGAATAATTTCTAAAAAAATTGTAATAACAATTCTGGCCTAAAATATCTTGTCTAGATTTATATCTGATACAATTTGATCACCAACGAGTCTCTAATTTATTTTAGTGGTTGATCAAACCAAATTTTGGTATGAGATCCAGAGAAAACATTTTCTAAAATACAAAAAATTGTCTGAATATTTTATTAATAAAAATTCAGATAAGATAAATTACCTTGAGATATTTTTTTGATACTTCTCTATACCATCAGATTGAATTAGAATTAATTTTAGGCTAACCAATCTCCAGCCTTGGGATAAGGTCTAGAGATAACGATTTTCCAATAATGTTCATTGAAATGAACCAGCTCAAATGCACAAAATCCATCTGCATTTTCTAATGTGTATTTCATCTATGATAGATATGTGAAAAAAAAACAATGGAAATCAGTTATTAATTTCATGAATAAAGTGTTACTTATTAAAATTATGAATAAGTCAGGATTGTTAAATAATTATTAAGTAATTATTGTTTAAATTATTACTGCCGAGACTGCTAGTAATAAATATACAAAACCACAAAACATTTCTTTGGTAAAGAGTAATCAATCGAAAGTATAATAAACATGCCGGGCCGATCTGTCATTATTTCTAGGTTATGTTCGGATTCACCTTTTCACCCAAGTCGCTGTAAGGAATTGTAAGTAATGTCAATTGAAAGTTTTCACATGTAATATTTTATTCACTTTATTTTAAAAATATCCTGTCTATCTATAACATACCTTTTTTATGCCGCAAATGATCGTTAAACACAATTCACTCTTCACCCACTAAAATCGCAGAATATTATTACCATTTTATAATATTTGTCAGTCAGCAGCCATTCCATAATATTATTGGCACATAAGAAAACTGACGTTTACTTCTCAGGTCACATGTCTCACTTCCTTATTAATTAAACACTTTTATTATTTGTAATTCCTATGTAACATAACCTATGTTGTTTTGATACTTGTATCCATTTGAAGTTTCGAACGCAACCATGGAAACTATGATAAACTTGATCCGAAGATACACGGACTTGGCCGAATGGCCGATCCGAATGCAATTTTAAAGGCGCGAAATATTAAAATACCCCTGTATAAAGGCTTCTCCCCTACTGTTGTGCAATTCGGGTAGCATTCAGATCGCCATGTATGTAAGCCCCAGCGTGTCCACCCTGTATATATATATATATATATATAATTTTATAATTATATACAAAAATCGTTTTAGAAATAGTTAAACTTTAACTCGATTCATTTCTATTTACACTTTAATTTAATAGTTTAACTAATCTACAGATATGAAAATTTTTAACATATTGAAATTTTTCTATTTTCTAAATTTCAATCTGAAATAATTTCATTTAGAGATCGAAAAACGTACGTTTAAATTTTCAACGCTTTCATTTCATTTATCATTATTAATTTTCTATAAATAAACTTTCAAATTTTGAAAGCTTCGAATTTTGATTGATCCCATTTTCAAAACTCTAATCTACAAACATTTCAATATTTAACGTTTTGAAACTTTTCTCTTTTTTAAATTTCAATCTGAAGGTTTACAAAATTTCAAGAGATTTCAAAAGATTTTTAAGGATTTTAAATATTTGAGGATGTTTTAAAAGACGTCAAGGAATTTTTAATTTATTTCAATAATGTAGTATGAGATTTTAAAAGATTTGAAATATTTTAGGGTATTTTTAAAATTGCAAGAAATTTTCAAGAGCTTTGAAAAATTTCAAGAGATATCAAAAGATTTTAAATATTGGTGGATGTTTAAAAAGATTTCAACGAATTTTCAATTCATTTTTATAATTTAAAGGAATTTCAAAAAATTTTAACTATTTTAGCAGAGTTGTTTAAAAAATTTTCAAAGTACTTTAGAAATATTTAAAATCTGTCAAGGTGTTTTAAAAGATTTTTGAAGGTTTCAAAGTACTTTTGAGTACTTTAAAACGTTCCAAGGAATTTCTTAGGATATTTTAATAGCTTCCAAGGAATTTTTCATTGATTTTAATAATTTAGTATAACATTTGAAAGGATTTGAAACATTTTAGGGTATTTTTAAAATTGCAAGGAATTTTCAAGAGCTTTAAAAAATTTCAAGAGATTTTACAGGATTTTTAAATATTTGACGACTCTTAGCTATTTTGTACAAAATTCTTTTTGTTTTCTTAAAAAAATTTTTTAAACTACAAGAAAATTAATCTTTTTTGTCGAAAATTTAACAATGATTAAACATTAATTTTTTGTATAGAAAATTAGTCTTGGTGGAAAATAAATTTGTTTTGGGCAAAGTTCATTTATTTTATTAAAAATGCCTTTTTTAGTTTACAATTCAGCTTTTTGGATAAAAATTTAACTATTTTGTTGATAACAATTAAATTTTTTTTTAATTCATTTATTTTATTCGAATTTTTTTCTGTGCAGAAAACTAATTGTTTTAGTTGATAGTTGGACTATTTCTATTAAAAGATAGTCATCTAGTCATTATTATTAATATAAAATGTTATAATTATAATATTAACATTAATAATATATATAATAGTAATAATATCCATATTATATATACCTGAAAAACATAACCTCAAAATGGACTCATGCATGAAATTAAGAATGCTGTTTCCTGCATCATTTTTCGGCATAAATTTGTACAATTCTGCATTAATTTTGTAATGAATGAAGAAATGAATAACACATAAAATGTAACTTTTTTCACCATTTTATTTGTTCGCATTATAATAGAGAAGTGAATCAGTGACATCCTGGCACAGCACAAACATTTCAATTTACTTTAACTTTATTTATTTTTCAATTTCCTGATTTCACTTCATACGACGAGACACGACTTTTTTAAACTTAGCAAAATTTGACGTTTTTTGATGAAAACATAACCTCAACAAACACTAGAATGGCGGCGCAAAGATATTTTAAGAAAATATTACTCCCACTTCTTCCTCTATAGTAGAACCATCTACAAGGTGGATGACTACAAAAGTATATGCGATCACACGCGACCATGGAAGTCGACCCAGCCTGTTGCACTGTCAAAACAGGATGAGGACCCCCTGGGCTAACCCCGTAGCGGTGCAACCTGACTGTGCCCTCTCACCTCAAACACACTCGACTGTGTCCTCTGTGTGGGTGAGTTAGAATTGTTTTATCCTGCATAACTTCCTTTTGAGCTCTCTTTTCTGAGAATTATAAGAATTTTATTATTTGACATAACCCCGGTATTTTCTTCGGCACCCGCAATAACATGACCCAAGTGTTGCGACGCGTTGATTAGGTGCAGGGCTGAATTGGATTCAGATTTCATCATCCGACATCTGTATTTTCTCTGGCTGGAGGATCTAATGGTCATTAGAAGCATGCGGACCATCGACATATAGAAATGGACCGGTAATGCCGTGGGGAGAACGGTAATCCGCTCTAGAGAGAGAAAAAGTATATGTGACGTAGACGTATCTCTTTCTAGATAAAGCTTATTGGTCGAGAATATTTTCGTTGGGTAAAGTTTGGTACAGCACAGAACCGTGCTTTGTGTCGCGAGTGCCCCAATAATGTAACGTTTATCGCACTTTTCAGAAATTATTTTTTTATAATTTATTTAATTATAATTTACTGTAAATAAATATAAAAAAGGGTGGCAGTCTGTGTAGTTTGTGGGCGTTGTCAAGACGTTTATATAGGGATATATTTTCATACGTAAGTAAAGTTATTGAATATAGTAAAATAAAAAATGTATCAACAAAAATAAAACCTCAAAATATAAAGTTTTGTACCTATGCAATACGAATGGTTATTTTTTTTATGTCATAGAAATATTGTTCAAATTTTTGACAGTTTTTGCATTATTTTTGAACTCATAAAAAGATTATTATTGTAGCATTTTCAATCCAATTTCAAGAAGAATTTAAGGTTACCAAGTTTTTAAAATAATCTATCTGAAACAGGTTATTTTACATGAATGTTCTTTAAAATTCAATTGATTATAACTACAAATTTCTAATGTATTGTTTATCTTTTTTTTTTAATTAACCGTACAGAATATTTAAGCAATACCCGGGGCCACCAATTCACTTGACAGAGTCCTGAAATAGATAAAGGCAGGTCCACGTCTCATGTTTTTTCTTTCTCTAGAGCCCACTTCTGTTCTCCCCAAAGCGTTACCGGTCCATTTCTATATGTCGATGATGCGGACAGTGTCTGAAGTAGTGGTCGTAACGAGTGTCCTGAACTCTTCTACGCATGCGTCGCGCTCGGTCTCTGATTCGTTGCTGTTCGCGCACAATTTGAAATGCTAAAAAAAAAACATTTTTACTGTTTATTATGAATAATGTCATTTTAACTTATATAAATGTTTATTAGGCCGATATTAATGAATCTTGATAAAAATACAAATTTATAAATGTATACTTTGTAAATAAAAAATATACTTTGGTACTCACTTGTATTTTTCTTGCATATTGTTCATTATTCGAAAATTTTATTATTTAAATTTATAAAAATAATAAAATGGATTGACAATCTTCTTTTTCAATAGAATTATATTAATTAATACAAAAGTCTATATATTTAGCAAAAACAACTATAATTAATATCAATATGTTATGAGTAATTAAATATATTACTTGAAAATCAGGTAGGTTACACGTTTTTGTACTAAATTTATTTTCTCTCTCAAAATCGAATTGAATTTTTTTTAATACTTTATTTAAAATTGTAAGCTCCTTATCTGTAAATAAATTTTAATTCAAAAATAATTGTTTGATTTGAATTTTCACTTCACCCAAATATGAATGAAAATATTTTGCGCAATAACTGGAACAAAATTTTAACATTTCTCCACAATAAAATTAGTTTTAATATTTTAATTAACTTTAAATAACAAAATTTTCGAATAATGAAAAATATGCAATAAAAATACAAGTGAGTACCAAAGGATATTTTTTATTTACACAGAATGCTCTCAATAAATTTTTATTTCTATCAAGATTCATTAATATCGGCGTAATGAACATTTATATAAGTTAAAATGACATTCATAGTAAACAATAAAAATGTTATTTTTTAGCATTTCAAATTGCGCGCGACCAGCAACGAATCAGAGACCGAGCGCGACGCATGCGTAGAAGAGCTTATGGCACTCGTTACGAGCACTGGTCTGCGAATAATTACACACCCGGACATCTTTTTAAACGTAGCACCTAAAATGGAAGTTCTGGGTCAAGGGCTTGGATACGCACCTTTCTTTGGGTACTATCTTGGGCCAAGGAATCAGTATGTGTCATTTCTGGTATGATTCCTCCACCTGAATACCTACCGGGGTTTCCATATGCATTGATGGGGGGGGGGGGTACTACGAATGCAATGTAAAGGACTGGTTGGGTCTGGCAGGATTTAACATTTAAATCCAAATATAACATTCCCCTACCGAAAGAAATCTTTGAGTATATTCTAAAGATTCCCTAGGGTCAGAGAAGCTCAGAGAAATTCTCCGCAGACACTCAGGTAGATATATTCAAAGGTCCAGGTAATTGTTTTAAATGTTTTAAAGGCATTAAAATGTCTTTGCCGAAATTGAAGTAGAAATACGATCATAAATAACAAGCAGAGAGGCTGAAATTGAAATAAGAATTCGATCATAAATAACAAGCAAAGGGGTTATATCTATAGAGTAGCCGACACTCAAGGGTCCTTTGTTAAGCTTTCGGATTAAAATTTAGAAGTATATTTTTTGTCAATTTCATAGTTAACAGCCTAAAACATAATAATTCGAAATCTACGGGTTTTGGTGATTTCAGATATCTAAATTTTTTTTAAATACATAAACTTGGATTTAATACGATGTTTCTCGTAAATGGAATGAGATACGCGAAAAAAGGCAACGTTTTTTAATTTAACTAGAAAATGGTATATTAGCGTTTAAGTTATAAATATAAATTAGTATAATGAGAAAATTCATTAAATTAAAAAAAAGTGTTAATAATTTGAAGAGAAATTTGAAAAGGGAGAGTCGGATTAGCGACGGCCAACTACTGTAAATAACTCTGCCCGCCCGGTACGTGACGAATACAAGAGGAACATTATATTACCGTCGCACCACTCTTAAAAGGACCAACAAAAGGACCTTCTTTTGGACCCAAATCTCTCAGACTAAATTGTTTCAAATCGAATCTGCTTATAGTACCAAATGGGCCAGGCTATTTCGCTAGAGAAAACCTCAAAGTGAACTCGGGGTGCAGGGATTCAGGTAATTACACCTTAAAATTTTAATGAATTTAATATTGATAAAAATTTTTCTTCAAGACAATTTAAAACCAATAAAAAAATGTGACTAATTTAAACTAAAACTGGCAAATTTGCATGAAAGTATAGGCATAGATATAAAAATAAAATATGAGTAAATGCAAATTAGGGATAGTTAAAAAAAGGGGGTAAGAAAAGAAAAAGTATGGGGATTAAAAGATAAAGAAATAAGGAACTTTGAGCAAATGAGAAGTAGCTCTAGTATTAAGAAAGATATTTTGAAAATGATAATTAGAGTTGTGTACTGTAAGCTTTAATTGAATCCTGGATTGTACCTGCAAACCATGGGTATATAAATGAGAAACTCCATAACATGAAGGAATAGGGATAATAAGGTGAAAATAGATAAAGAAATCGATCTTTATTTATTGTCTCATTATACCGAAAATTTACTAATAATATTTTAAAATATTTTCACCACAATTAAAACACTCGATGTGATTAAGGAATAATTAAAAAAAAAAATGTACTTTTCAATACTTAATTTAAGTTAAAATCTCTAAATTTTGTCTTAAGAAACATTCAAAATCTTTGCGTTTTGACTTTTGAATTAGGTTAGGAATCTTGACTGTTTTCCTACCTAAATTAAGTTAGGAAGGATTTGAAATCTTTTTGGTTGGGTATCTAATTGAACACATAATGATTTGAAAATATCTTTAATCTCAATATCTAATAGATTTAGTGGAAAAAAATAATAATAATACTGATAAAAGAATAAAACTTTTTCTAACTTTAACTAGTTGAGTTTAAAATAACTGTGAATTCTCTGCTTCTGAGTTTAATGTTTAAAATTATAATAAGCATCTAGAAAATTAATGATATCATTGTGTGCAAGTTACCTTGAAATTAACATGGCATAAAAATGAACAGCCGACAGCCGTTCTGTGTTTCATGGTCGTTTACAGAACATTATATGAGCAGGTTGCGTTCTGGACCACGATTCCTACTTTACCGGCAACGAGAAGCTTCAACCTGTAGTGATTCGTGTCCATGCTAAGCTTCGAGAAAGTTCTCAAAATATCATGATGACGTCACAATTGCACAATAGTCTGTAACCAAATTAATGTAGATTCACAGTCATTGTGAGAAAAACTATTAATTTGATTTATTGCTTCCTGATAGACAATACTTCATCTAAAAATTCCTGCCTTTATTTGTTAAATGCGCAAAAGATGCAGGAGGACAGATAAAATTCGATATGAGGATTATGCATGGCATCGTGTCTTGATTATAATTTGATTTGAAAATTGCTGATAGGTGATGCTCTAACTAAAAATGTCTGCCTGTGAAAAACATTTTTCTGCAGTCCAGAATCTTCGAGAAATAATTAGAATGAAAAAATATGTATTTAAAGTTAATCGAAGGAAAGAAAGGTATCTAAAAATCATTCCTTATGGTGAGTCAAATGTTCTGGGATCCTTGATGCTTTATTCTGGTATCAAGTAGCGAGCGAGGACTAGAGATAACAGTTACACGCGTTTAAACTCGCAGAAGCATTCATACATCGGCAGTCTGAGGCTGCACATATTTCATTATCCTGTGCCATCGTTCTGTAGAGAGATAACTTCTTTTTACAGCTCGCAATCGTTCGCTTTCATATTCATTCTTTTACCATATGCTAGGTCCGTCAACCACTGAACGAAGTATATGTAAGAAGGTACTGAAAAGAATTTCAAGACTTGAGAGAGAGATTATAGACAGCATAGATTTTATTCGAGACCTTTCATGAACGTTTAATAAATGTCAAGAGTACACTGCCCGGCGCTTATCGCTCCTTCTGTGATGCAACAATATTCGTAAAAATATGCTCACTTTTCAGCTCCCATTTGGAAAGGTCAGTTTTGTCCCTATTAAACGCTAAAGATTTTAAATAAAATTTTAAAAATACAACAAATTAATATAATAAAATATTTGAAAACTTTTAATCATGCACTAAGATCACTCTTCAACTATAGAGAATCGAGGATGGTTTAAATCAGCGTTAACATTTTTTTTCTATGATGCTGAATTTCCTGGAATGAATGATATCAAATTTTATTGTACAATTTTTTCCGTGAACAACTTCAAGGTTATTTTCAATGAGGAATTACATTTTGCGATTTAAAAAAATTATAGCTGCACTTGTGGATTATAATGTAGAAGGTTCTAGAGCAATAAGATAGGATAGCAAATGTACATCTATAAAAGGGCGCTTTGCATACATTTCCCTTAGTTGTCATCAAGCATTTGTTGAATACACACATACCTAAAACAATGAAGTGAAGTGAAAATTCATACAGAGATTTTAAACTGTTTTCGTGTTTTTATACAATTTATTATAAAAACTTTTTGCGAACATTGTATAAAAAAAATTATTACGAACATCAACATATTCCACCTGTGCAGAGAAGATAGGAAACCTGGTGTCTCATAAAAATCGGTTAGTGCTCCTTCTGTGGTTTTTCAAATTTAAACTACATTCAAAATATAAAACTATTTAAATTTAAAATTAAATTTAATTAAATTTTTTAAAATGTAAACTCAGTGAAATTCGTTACAAATATTATTTGTGCAATCGTCGGAGTATAAAAGTCACTTCATAACGAAAATTTGTTTTCGGTTTTCTGCTAGCCATCGAGTGATCATTCAAAATGGACTCACTGGACTGCAGAAAGCTTATTCGAATTTATGAAAATATCTATGAAGTGCTGCATGAAAATACAACAACTTCCGAAATCTCCTACTGGACACATCAGTGCACGCAGGATATTCGGAGGTTGAAGATAATTCTGAGGAAAGGAGCATTTCTCTCTGAGGGAAAAAAATTAATTGCTATCAACAATTAGACTACTAATATCCAAAAATCGCACATTCAAGAAACTTCAGAAGAGTGGAACTGGCGTGAATGAGGGTTTGGATAGGAAAGGAGATAGAATCAGATGGCAGGATCTGGAGTCTGCTTTTAAAATTCGAGTGAGAACAGGTTTGGTTATAAATTTAACGCATAAAGATTTAGATTATTTTTTCATGGATGCAAAAACAATGATTACACATAGACTAAAAAATGCTTTGAAAACCTATTTTGGGGGCTTAAAAACGAATGTCATTCTTGCAGCAAAATATAGTGCTATAGAAGAGGGTAGAGAAATCGAATCAATAAAATTTGTTAATACTAAGAATGAACTTATTTTAGAAGCAACCGAAATAAATGAGTGGTTTGAAAGTAAGGTTAGAGAGCAACTTTTAACTAAAGTAGAGGATTTCCAGCAAAAAAAGTCTGACTGGAGTTTGAAAGAGATAATAAGATTAATTGTTAGTATAAATACGCACCTTTCGCAGTAGGCTCATCAACTTTTGTGCGATTACCTAAATTTATAAGTGATAAAAAAGCAGTTGTAAATGTCAGGAACAGTGACGAGTACTGTTTTCTCCGGTCGGTAATCGCCGCCCTTTGTCCTGCTGACAATCATGTAGATCGCGTCTCTTCCTACCCAAATTTTGATACGCTCTTGAAACGTGATGGAATCAACTTTCCCATCACTTTTCAAGATATCAAAAAATTTGAAAAAATTAATCAATTGCGTATAAATGTTTATGGCATAGACCATGAGGAAAATAGGAAAAAGGAGAAGATTGTCCCCCTGTATATAAACAATGAAATATCGAAATGACCTACAATTCACTTGCTAATGATTGAAAATACTGATTTTGATTATGATACTAATGACTCTGAAAGTAATCCAGTGTATCATTTCGCATGGATTAAAAATCTCTCTCGACTCATAAAATCACAATTTACGAAAGAAAGTCGTCGCGCATAGTTATGTGATAGATGCTTGTGCCACATTAAAGATAAAAAATCTCTGATTAATCATAGAGCTGATTGCGAAAATCTGAATCATCATAGAGTAATGCTTCCAACAGAGGAGGAGAGTAGAAACATCTTAAAGGTTAAAAATCACAGATACAAAGAAAATGTACCATTTGCAGTATATGAAGACATTGAGTGTTTGCTGGAACCAGTTACAAATTCACAAACAGATCAAGCGGCGTATCAAAAGAATATCCCTACTAGTGTTACTTATTATACAAAATGTAGTTTTAATGATTCGACCTCAGAACCTAAAGTATACCGTGAAAAGGATTGTATTGAATCGTTTATAAAAGAATTAAAAGATTTAGCAGTAAAAGTAAATTCTCTTTTGGGAAATCCAGTACCATTGGAAAAATTAACGCCAAAGCAAAAACAAGATTTTCAAAATGAAAAATTCTGTCATATTTGCAAAAAATAATTTAAGAAAGACGATGTGAAACATCGCGACCATTGTCACTTTACAGGTAAGTACCGTGGTCCACCACATGGAAGCTGCAACGTTAATTGCAATGACTCTCACATCATTCCAGTAGTTTTTCATAATTTATCTGGCTACGACTCACACTTTTTCATTAAAGAATTAGCACAAAGTTTTGAGGGCCATGTCACCTTACTGTCTGTAAATAAAGAAAAGTATATCTCATTTACAAATATGTTCCAAATACTAGAGTTAAACATAGATTTCTCGATTCTTTCCATTTCATGCCTAGTAGTATTTATTAACAAGAAAAGGTGTCTTCCCATACGACTACATTGATAGTTGGAAGAAATTAGAGGAAGGCAGTTTACCTCTTAAAGAGGCATTTTATTCAAAATTAAACGATTGTCACATTTCTGTCGAGGATTATCAATACGCGCGTAAAGTGTGAGAAACATTTAATTTTCAAAATCTAGGGTAGTATTCAGATCTGTACCTCAAAACTGATGATTTACTTTTGGCTAACATTTTTGAAAATTTTAGAAAAACTTGTTTTGCAACATATAAATTAGATCCATTGCATTATTACACAGCACCGGGACTTTCTTTTGATGGAATGCTAAAGTTTCGAAAATGATCCAAACTTTTTCAATGTGCCCGATGATTCAACTAAAGGTTTCATTCTTGAAATGAATCTAGAGTATCCAGAGGAGCTTCACGATTTGCACAAGGACCTTCCATTATGTCCAGAACACTTTGTGCCTCCTGGTGCAACACTGAACACAGAAAAAGAGCAACTAACGAATTTGAGAAAAATTTCTATAAATTGATTAACAATTCCGTTTCTGGAAAGATAATGGAAAACATTAGGAAGCACAAAGATGTTAGGCTTGTGACACAATGGGAGGGTAGATATGGTGCAAAGCTCTAATTTCTAAACCAAACTTTCATAGCTGTACCATATTTGACGAAAATATGGTCATTGTTGAAATGAACAAAACAAAGATTTTTTCAATAAACCTATCTACATTGGTTTCATAGTCCTTGATATCTCAAAAATTATCACGTACGATTTTCATTACAACTATATCCTACCAAATTTTGGAAAATATGCAAAATTGCTATATACATATACAGACAGTCTCATCTATCATTTCACTGTTCCCAACATTTACGATTATATTAAACGAGGCATTTATAAATCTGACACATCAGATTATCCAGCAGACAATGTTTACGGAATACCTCTAAAGAATAAAAAAGTGTTGGGACCAATGAAAGATGAATGCAACGAAAAAATAATTACTGAATTTGTGGGTCTGAGATCAAAATTATATACATGTAAAGTTTTGGGCGAAGAAGAAGATGAAAAAAGAGAGCCAGAGGTATAAAAGGATCAACATTGAAAACAATAGCATTCGATGATTATAAGCAGACTCATTTCTTGTCATATTCTGATTAAAAATCCACACCTCATCCGAAGCCGAACGCACGAAGTTCACACCATCATTAAAGATAATATTACTCTCAGTTGGCATGATGACGAACGAATGCTGCTCCCCGGTACTACAAATACTCTCCCATGGGTATATAAATATGGAGCCTATGAACCCATGGAAGTCGATGCAATGTAAAAATCTATATAATTATTGATGATTTGTATGTATGTAAAAAAAATTGTCATTGTACATATATAAACCAAAGCTAGTCAAAATTGTATATACGAGTGTAGGAGTGAGAAAGATAGAGATAGAATATACTTTACATATGAGTGGAGGAGTGAGAGAGAGACAAATTATATACTGTATATAAAGCTTAATGAATCAGAGTTATAGTCTTAATATTATAGCATGCAGTGGTTGGAATAAAAATAATCTTTTGTAATAAAGGTTATGATAAAATATAAATGAAAATAGTAGAATATAAAACGGTGTTTTTATTGAATACAACCCTGGAAAAATATAACTTCAAGTGAATGTCTTTAAATCAAAAATCACTTGCTTTAATTAAAACTGAAAAAAGTTAAATGGAGAGCATTTTTCTTAAACTGATTTAGCTATCGGATGCAACCTGATCCAGCAGACGTAATCTCCCAATGCCGAGGACGACGTTTCTTGAAACCACAATGCCAACGATGTTCACTGACCTACCCATTCGCATATCTACTATTATAAGGACAACTTATTATAAGGACACTTATTATAAGGACAAGAAATTCTGAGAAAAACACACAAGTTTCTTATCATTTGCTTTTTTATTTCCAATAAATCAATGCATTATATATACTTAAAAACTAAGTAGATTAAATATATATGGAAAAATCATTTCTTATCTCTATAAATCAAAATAATAATCAGTATATAAGTACTCTTCTAAAATCATCCAATGTCCAAATAAAATTAAATTTTTAATTGCGCAATTAGAGCATTTTTCATACATATGATTCGTGCACATAATATCTTTAAGTTCATACATCTCATGCAATTTCTGCAGTGAAGGACATTTCATATCAAGCAGGTGAACAATTTCGCATGATATTTCTACAAATTGTTTCTACCAATTCTTTTTTATATTCCTTTTACATAAATTGTTGCATTTTCTAAAGTGTCCTCGAGTCTTAAAGGTACTAAAGATAGGTAAATCATCAGCATTTCAAGGTATTTCATTATGATTGCACTCTGTCCAATGGTTTATAGACTTATATTTTGGTGGAACGTTCTTACACTCACAGGGTGATTGAAAGAAAAAAGAACCAGGTTTTTTGCTTGTGTCATCGAAGAGTGGTAAAATAGCCAATTCTTTCAACACACATTTATTTTCTGGCAACTTGAAGCACTGCATATCCACCAAGTACTGCATCGTGAATGCAACTAAACTATTTCTAATTGGTTACAGCATTTTTAAACCAACTTTTTCACCACCCCACTTATTGGTTTGTACTCAACTATATGATCATGCAAAATTAAGCAATATGCCGATGTTTGAGCGGGAAAATTTTCACAAGTTTGAAATTCCAAACGAACGTCAACTGGCCCATATTTCAGTGACTCATTCTGTTTAGAGTAGTCAATCACTACTTGAGGTGCATAATCTATAAATTCTCTTCTCGATAACAGTGGTTATGGTTCTTTACCATAGTAATTAGCTCGAAAGTTTGTATACATTTCATAAAGAAGAGCATACTGATTTCGATTAATATCAAGATTCAAATTACTATAAGGATATCAGTGATCATTTAAAAATAGTTTTACATTAGTCAAATTGCAATGATCAAACTTGCTACAGTTTCTAGTAGTATTATTTTTTCTGTTTGTCAGAAATCCTAGTATAACAAATCCCGGGTTTTCCAATTGTGTTGAGATTTTTAAAGTCCAAATAGGCATTGAAGTCGCTGGGACTAGGGGATATTCATATAGTTCCCAAGTTCGAAAACTTATTGGAATAGATTGATCTTTTTCAATATATTTTAGCAACTGAAATTTTCGTGAATCAGACAGTATAACGCTATAAGCAATAACCACTCTATTTTATTGATTTCAATTTTATACTGCTCAAGAGGAGCTGTTTGCAAGATGGCAGTTGCATCATTTTGTGATCTTGTCAAAATGAGTTCATGTTTAGCATTGACAATGATTTTGAGATAGTCTTCAGCAAAACCAAATAGCATGCTAAGGGTGCATTTATACCATCGACATATAGAAATGGACCGGTAATGCTGTGGGGAGAACGGTAATGGGCTCTAGAGAGAGGAAAAACATATGAGACGTAAACCTATCTCTTTCTAGATAAAGCTGATTGGTCGAGAATATTTTCGTTGGGTGAAGTTTGGCACAGCGCAGGACCGTGCTTTGTGTCACGAGTGCCCCAATAATGTGACGTTTAGCGCACTTTTCAAAATTGATTTATTCATAATTTATTTAATTATAATTTATTGTAAATAAATATAAAAAATGGTGGCAGCCTGTGTAGTTTGTGGGCATTGTCAAGACGTTTATAGGGGATATGTTTTCACACGTAAGTAAAGTTATTGAATATAGTAAAATAAAAAATGTTACAACAAAAACAAAACCACAAAATATGAAGTTTTGTACCTATGCAATACAAATGATTATTTTTTATGTTATAAAAATATTGTTTAAATTTTTGACAGTTTTTACGTTATTTTTGAACTCACGAAACGATTATTATTGTAGCATTTTGAATTCAATTTCAAGAAGAATTCAAGGTTACCAAGTTTCTCATACGTTTTTTCTCTCTCTAGAGACCATTTCAGTTCTCCTCAAAGCGTTACAGGTCCATTTCTATATGTCGATGATTTATACCTCTGTCTGCCTGCCCGGCGCAGACAGGCAATTGTCCAAGGCTATTCACACGAACAGTTTTCCGAGGAATTTTGACCGCGGAAAATGTGAAAATGGCGCGGGAATTGTAAATATTGTTAAATTTTTTAATAAAATAAACCAAATTTTTTTAGTTGAAATTGAAAATTATGATAAATAATTTAATTTTTATAATATAATGTAAAAATATACCAAATTCTCAACCCTAAAATCAGTATTTCAAAATAAATACATTAACAACTGTTTACAGGTGAGTTGATGTTGTCAGTCGCTATGTGCTGCGGAGACTTTTATTCAGCAAGAGAAGGAAAGTTTGTAAGTAAATATTATTTCCTCTTAAGTACTTCATCGTTTTTCTGAAATGCAATATTTTTAAAATAAATTTATACTTTTATCAGCAGTTTGAAAAATGTCGTACAAGTGGAAATAACATAACGTCTAAAATCCTACAATTGAAAATTGGCTTTGCATAAATTAATTGTTTGTTAGGTATAAAATATGGATGGGCGTTATTTAACGATAACTCCAAATATCTCGGCCGAAAAAATGGAGCTTCTTTGGCTGTTCTTGCGACGACGGAGAAAGATCAGAAAAAGACAATATCGCGTTCATCCTCTTTGGAAACGTCGGCGGCTGCTAGGTAAAAACTAAAAATTAAAGTAATTTAAAAATATTTTAATGACATTGCCCAGTGGGCAAAAAAGCTAACGACGTCTTTACGATATCTTTACGACGACTTTATGACATCCTACATCAATATCGTTATAATCTGTTTTTACGATATTGTAAAGACGTCTTACAATCTGACAATGCGTTTTTAATATCGTAGAGACATCTTAATGATATTCTTTGCTATCTTGACCGCCGCTTCAACACACCTATTACTTTGTGAGTATTTAGGCGAACTCTTTGTTAGTGTAAAATCATAGTCTTTACTAAATTTTGGAAATTCCGCGAGAAACTGAGTGCTGTTGTCGCTTCTTACAAGTTCTGGTATCCTGAATCGCGCGAAAATCTCTTTACATTTCACAATTGTCTCATCTGCCGTCAAGTTTTGCAGGGAGCTGATCTCTATGAACCTGTAATAGTAATCAGTTATGATTATATACCATGTATTATGTTTAAAGAAATCAATCGCGATTTTTTGCCAAGGCCTTGCAGAAAAATTTTCTCTGACAAAAGGTTCTTTTGGGTTGATTCTTTCTTTGATACATTGTTGACAATTGGTTACAAGATCCTTGATTTGGGTACTCAGTCCGAATCACCATACAGATAGTTTTACGCGCTCTCTGCACTTAGTGATACCAACGTAGTCCTCGTGAATTTTCCCGAGTATTTCTGATTGAAGTGACTGTGGAATCACCAAGCGCGAGTTAAAAAGTAATGAGTTACCTTTTCGTGGCAGGCGCCTGGCTTACAATAAAGATTATATACTTCGTTGTGTCGATTTCTAGTTCGCGATTTTCGTTAGAGTCTAGCGGTCGAGGGTTGCGCGATAGAGAATCCGCCAAAACTAGCTGTTTTCCTGGGACATACGTGACTTTATATAGAACTATATAGAAAATTATATAGAAAAAATTTATATAGAAAATTATATAGAACTTGTAACGATGGTTTATGGTCTGTTTCCAGGGTAATGTCAATTGCCATTATGTACTCTTTAAACCTATCGGCCGCGAAAGCCAGGCCCAAAGCTTTCTTCTCTATCTGCCTATATTTTTGTTCTGTTGACGAGAGGGCTTTCGAAGCGTAAGCCACGAGCTGTCTTTCGTTATCGCTTTCTTGTAATAGTACACCACCTAGTCCATAGCTAGACGCATCCGCTTGTACTATAATATTTTTACTGTAGTCATAACAAGCTAAAATAGGGGCTCTCTGCCTTAATGTCTTAATTTCATTGAACGCGCGAGGAGGGGTTCTAATAACTGCGATTAGTTTAGTATGTACTTTAAGGCGACATTTACCATTCCTAAAAATTGCATTACCGCGTTTTGGCTTTGTGGGGTCGGAAAACCAACTATGGCAGCTACGTGTCGTGGGGATACAGCGATGCCTTTACCCGAAATCATGTGGCCTAAGAACTCGATCTCTGTGACCACGAAATTACATTTCTGTTTAATGCGCGTGATTCCGGCTTCAGATAGCGGTTTTAATGCAGTACTGAGGGTTTCGTCGAGTTCCTATGCTGTACGCTCGAATATTATGACGTCATCGACATGTATTAGTGTATTTGGTACGTCGCGTAAAACTTCTTCGAATTTTTTTGTCAAGTGATCTGAGGCACAGTTGATGCCGAAAGGCAATCTGATATACTCAAAACGACCATAGGGGGTAATAATGGTCGTCAATAATTGGCTTTCCGTTGCCAACTTTATTTGGTGTTAACCTGAATTTGCATCTAACTGGGAACAGAATTTTGCGCCTTTTAACCTAGCTAGCGTAAAATCCACTTTGTGAAGTGGATGGACAGCTCTTTTGACGGAATTGTTCAATACGGTGTAATTGCAACAGAGACAAATTTCTCCATTCTCTTTAAGAATGCATACAATAGGACTACATCAATCTGTGGGTGAATCTACTTTAGAAATAACACCGGTACCCAGTGGGCACAAAATTTGGCTACGTCTTTACGACATCGTTACGACATCCTGAAGGCATCTTTACAACATCCTATGTCCATGTCGTTTCGGTGTGTTTGCGATATCGCAAAGACATAGTCAGATGATACGACTTATTTACGATATCGTAAAGACATCTTAACGACATGCACATAGAATGTCGTGAAGTTGTCGTAAAGATGTCGTAAAGACGTCGCCAAACTTTGTGCCCACTGGGTAGCTTCTAATTCATTCAATAATTCTTTAGTTTGTCCATTAACGAAATAACCACCGATCTTGGGACAGACAGTGCGAAAGGTTTCGCGTCTTCTTTTAATTCAATGGTTAGTTCACCTTCAAATTGACAAAGTCCATCAAAAAGTCCTGGAAATTCGTTATGCGCGTCAACTTCTGATTCAAATCAGCATTCTGCAGTTTCTGGATTTTCTCCCTCTTTGTTGACCATCATTTGTTTTGATTCGATACGGCGTAAAATTTTTATTAATACGAAATCCGAGATCGCGTCGCGTCCTAACAATGGTATTGATTGATTTTTAATCACGTAGACCTTTGTCTTTTTTTTTGCATTTCCTATCTCAAAATTTAGAGTAAAATGGCCCAGGACTGTTAGTCGGTTGCGTATCTGGTCCGAGAATTATAGTATCTGAAGAGTTGATCTGTTTCCGATACTCCCCGGGTACGGTCTCGATTGGTATGCATGTGACATCGGACCCAGTATCTATTCTAAACGTGGTACAATGCGAGAAGTCGGCAATATTAACATCTATGTTGTATTCTGAGGGTTTATATTGTAACTTTGGTGAAATGGCGCCGAGAAACATGGCGTTCATGTAGTCAACGTCATCAACACGGCAGATGATCTTCGATTCACGGGCGCGATCCCAGTGGCCTATCTTATTGCACTTGCAGCACTTCGACGATAGCGCAGGGCATCTTTTACTGCAGCGATGACAGGTCTCGGAGAAATTTTCTTGAGTAGATGAGTTCCTCTGATTTCCCCTCGTTCCAAAACTCTTCCATTTTCCTTAGAACTCATTCCGTTTCAGTGTTGCGTTGATCTGTGCGCCCGATTTTCCCGTTTCGCCTGTTCCACTTGCTGAGCGTATAACTTTATTTTGCTTTATGTATTGCTCTTCTTGACGAACCATGGTAATGGCTTGCTCCAAGGTCAGATCCGGTGTCAATTAGAGCCTGCCGACGTTCGTTTGTCTTGGATTCCAATCACGATTCTGTCTCTGATTAGTCGATCTTTTAGAGTGGAGTATTCGCATGTGTCAGCCAGCGTGTATAATGAAGTTATGAAGACGTCCACGTTTCCGTCTCGTTCCTGGATTCTGGAATTGAAGCGAATCTCCTAAACACCAAGTGTTTTTTAGGCGAGAAGTATCTGTTGGATTCTTCTTTGACTTGTGTGTATGTAGTTTCCTCGACGATCTGTGGGAAGACCTGTGTCAGGATCTCCTCCGATTTTTATCCATCGTGTAGCACTAGATTTCGATTTTCTCCTTGTCTGATTTTGTGGGCAGATTTGCCACTAAGATGTAGCGTTCGAAACGCTTTAGCCATGATGGCCATTGTTCAGGCTTATTAAAGTAAAATTCGGCCGCAGTTCGAACAGATGCTGTTTGATTTATAACGACGGATTGGGGCTGTCGATCTTCGTCGCTGTGCGGCATTTTGTGAATATTTTGTGAATATTTAAAATTTCCCCTAGACATTTTAGGAAGAAGGCGCTTTAAGGTGTGAACCCTTTATTAGAGTGACTTGATGTGCAGTCTGATTGTTACAACTTCACCACGAAAATTGACTAAATTTCCGCCTTGTTCAACTATACGGAGCTGTATATGATCTATTGTCTGCATGGCGACTGTTAAGTAAATGACATGAGATGGTACTTCACTATCTTATATCCAGGTGGCACTAGAAGGAAAAAATCATGAATAGTAAAGGGTTTTTCAATAAGAGCGCTACAAAAGTTTTTTTTTAACTAAAACAAAAACTGTTTTGGATATAAATGAAATTCTTTATTCATGTGAAAGTACATTCGATGCCATTATGTATGGAACTTGATTTCTCTTGCATGGCCACCACGGGCACGTCTGCAGAAGTCAAGAAGCTGAACCCAATTTTCGACGGTTTTCAAGCATAATTCGGCCGATACTGCTGCAATTTCACGTTCGATATTCGTACGAAGTTCATCAATCGTCGCTGGCTTGTTGGCACAGACCATAGACTTGACGTAGCCCGACAGGAAATAGTCTAACGGCGTCAAATCGCACGACCGAGGCGGCCAATTGACTGGGCCATTTCGTGAGATAACACGCTCACCAAACTTGGTTTTCAATAAATCGATTGTGACATTCGCTGTGTGGCTTGTGGCGCCGTCCTGTTGAAACCACATATTGTCCAAGTCTATATCATCCGATTCGGGCCAAAAATATTCGGTTATCATTGAGCGATAGCGATTCCCATTCACAGTAACGTGCCGGTCTTGTTCATCACGGAAGAAGTACGGCACAATGACGCCGCCGGCCCATAAACCGCAACAATCCGTAATTTTTTCGGGATGTAATGTTGACTCATGGAGTTCGTGTGGATTGCTGCCTGACCAATAATGCATATTTTGCTTATTGACGAAACCATTCAGCCAGAAATGAGCCTCATCGCTGAAGATGATTCTTCGATGAAAATCCGGATCATTTTCAAGTTGTTGCTCAGCGCAATTCACGAACATACGTCGCTTCTGGTGGTCAAGCGGCTTCAGTTCTTGCGTCAATTTGATCTTGTAAGGATGTAGGCCAAGATCTTTTCGCATAATACGCCACAATGGCGTCACAGATAAGCCCAACGCTTGCGAACGACGTGTGAGAGACTGCATTGGGCCTTCCTCAATTGATGCGCTAGCGGAAGAATATATTCTCGGCACTACGGGCACTTCTTTGTCTCACTGGCAAGGGAACATTTTGCACTGTACCTGTGGATTCAAATTTTTCCACTAGACGCTCAATTGTTGATCTGGCAGGACGATTATGACGACCATAAATTGGACGTAGCGCTCTTAAACTTGAGGCCACTGACTCCGAATTTCTGTAGTAAATTTTAATAATTTCGACTCGTTGTTGGATCGTATATCTTTCCATGATGAAATGGCAAACCTTACTGAAGAGAAATGTCAAAAGAGCAGCGGGAAAAAAATTGCGTCGTTTGCTGTCACTATCGGTCTACTTGTGTAGCGTGCCTATTGAAAAACTTTCTGAGCATGTATGCACCCGTAGTTATGCTACACTCCATTCTCAAAGAATTCACTTTTATGATTGATACCGGTTGATCAGATTCATAAGTTTGTTTAGCTCCTAGTCTGCGTGGAGAAAACCCTAGCGAATGACCGATGGAACCTTTAGCTTCGAAATTTATGCCGTGACTGCAGTAAATTTTCCTTTCTAAAGTATTATTGTTTGGTTTAATATGAATTTCAATACCCTTTTTTGCCAAAGCATTCTGTAGATAGCGCTTTATGTCAATTATTTCGTAATTTCCTGTAGGTACGCATTTCGCTCTTTTATCGTTATGCCTCGTATTACCAACCTCTGTCTCCGCGGCTAACACCTAATACTTGACTACTATTTATAATATTTACATTTTTCTTACATCTACTTCCTCTCCTATTTACAATCTTTCCTTCTCCATTCCTCTTCATCCTTCCTTCTCCTTTTCTCCATCTTACCCAACACCCGCTTCACCCATGCTACTGCCCTTTTGTCCCTCCTTTCATGCAACAATACCTCCATGCTTATCTCACTCCTTTCCACCTCTTCACACTCCTCCAACCAGTGCTCAACTTTTGCATCCCCTTTCCCGCACAGTTAACACATTCTCTTCTCTCTAGAAAGCCAGAACCTATTATAACCTTCCATGCAACCGCATCTCATTCTCGCTATAAGTCTCGGACTACCTTGCTCTCCTTTCTCTCACAAATATTGCACTCTCTCTCTCTCTCTCTCTCTCTTGGCATAATCCACACATACTTCCCGTTAAACCTTGACTCTCTTATCCTCTCCTTCTGTCTTCTCTTTTTCCATGTCATTCTTTTGAACCAACTCATATACCTTCCTTCCTTCCTCGTGCCTCCTGCTAACTTCATCTATCTGCAATCCATTCATTCTAAAATACCTTTTCCTTTCCACCTCTATCTTTGCACCACTACGTCTGTTTTCCTTCTCCCACCAACACTCCCTAACCAATTTACTTCCCCCTCTTCCAAAAATTTTTCCATATATTTATACGCTCGACTCCCTGTTATAATCTCTAAACTCATTCTTCCTGTCTCCCAACTGACAATATAGTTCGGCGTATTTCTTGCCAACCCCAGTGTCCACTTTACATACCTCTCCTGTATCCTATTTACCTTCTCACTTACCTTCCAACCCCACACCCCCACTCCGTAAAATGAGACACTCATCACTAGCAAATCAATCAATTCCATTCTCCTTACAAAATCATCTGCGAAGAACCTCTCCCCCAGCCCCCACACCTACCTCATCATCACATTTGCCCTTCTTACCCTCTCTTTTATATGACCATCCACTCCCCCATTCCTTCGAAAGAGGAAGCCCAAGTACACAAAACCTTTCACCTCCTGTACCGCTTTTCCCTTCCACTACCACTTCCCTCCCCTATCTCTCCCACCTCTCTTCCTGAAGACCATAACCTTCCACTTCTCCGCCTTTAACTCTAGCCTGTTTTCGTCCAAATATCTTCTCAACCTCTTCATCATCTCGTTTAAAGCCTCTTCGCTCTTTGCCAGCAGCACTAGGTCATCTGCATATACTAGTGAGCATATCCTGACTCCTCTCACCCTAACTCCTCCTGCCACTCCGGCCGGTAGCTTACTTTCCATATCCGCGATCAAAATAGCAAAAAGCGTTGGGCTAAGTGGGCACCCTTGTCTCAGATCCCTGTCCAACCAGAATCCCTTAGAGATTCCCTCCCCTCCTCTCACCCTATCTTTCGTCTACTCATATACCTCCCTCATCCACTCTATCAGGCTCCTCTTCACTCCCCTCTCTTCCATTGCCTCCCACAATCTCCCTCTATCTACCTCTATCTATCTTCTCCTCAACATCATTGCGCAGCCTATCTGCTAACACCATCGCGTATATTTTGTACGCAGTATTCGATAGCTTAATTCCTGTATAATTTTCCTGCCTCTTCCTAACCCCTTTCTTATACAGTGGTACGATCAACCCCTCCTCCCACCCTCTTGGAAATTCCTCCCCTCTCCATACTTTTTCACTACCCCCTTTAGCCTCTGCCAGAACTCTTGTGTACCAAACAGCCACGCTTCGTTCTCTATCCCGCCCATCCCTGCTGCCTTATAATTTTTCAATTTCCTTGTCTGCATCTCTATCTCCTCGTCGTTCAGCTCCTCTCCATCTACATCCCTTGTTCTTCTAAATCCCTCATCTCTCTTTCGTGTATCTGACCCCTGAAATGAATCTTTAAACAATTTTCTCCATTCGTCGCTCCCTATCTTCTTACTTATCCCCACCCTACGTTTCCTAAACCTATTAATTATCTTCCACACGTCCCCTTCTGTCTTCACACTTCTCAACTCCGCTTCCAGCTCTTTTTCTTTTTCCTGCTCATTCTTCTTACACATCGCCCTAAACTCCTTCCTCATTTCTACGTAATCCTCCCTTTTCGCGGTTCCTTCCTTCCACATCTTGTACTTCTTCTTCACCTTCCTCTTCATCATTTTACATTCCCTATCTCACCACGGCTTCACCATTCCTTTCTTCTTCTTACAAAATACCTTCTTTTGCACACAACCTTTAACTCTCTCTTGTAGATCCTCCCATATCTGGTCCACCGACTCCCCCTCAAAGCTGACGTTGCCAAACTGCTTCTGATACTTCTCTATCGCTTCTTTCGTTCACTACACCTTCTCCCCTAACGATCCTTCTTCCCCACCCTGCCTTTCGCCAGCCTCCCCCTGTATCCACAAACTTAATGGCTGATGGTCTGATGCCACCCTCCCTTCCACTGGGCATTTCTCTATCTCCGCCCACCCTTGCATATTCATAATCACATAGTCTATCACCGATACATCCCTCTTACACACATATGTGTATTCTCTCACTTCATCCCCTTTTACCATACCATTCGCCACCGCCCACCCTCTATCCTCTATCCAGTCTCTTAGAATCTCCCCCTCTTTATTTATTATCTTATCCTTCGATTTTCTTTCAAAGCTCTCTCTTTCCCGGTACAGGCCAGCAAACCCTCATCTCTCTCTTCCAGTAAGTTTTCTACCCGTTCTTAAATATGTTCCATTCCATCCTTATTGTACACAGTCACAAACTTAAACATCGACCCTCCTATCTTTACAACTCTCATTTGCACGCCCTCTCCCTCAACCTCTCAATGAACTTCTTCCTCTAATCCATCCCTAACCCCTGTTATAATTCCCCCACCAGCCCTTCTTTTTCTATTTACTTTGACCGGCTCCTGTAGCCTTCACCTATACACCCTTGGAAACTTTCACTCTACTCTATACCATTTCTTTCTCTCTATCCACGTCTCTACCAGTCCAATCACATCAAATTCCTGAATATAAGTCCAGAAATCCTTATCTTTCTTCTTTACCCCTGCTACGTTTCAGTACAACACCTTTAATACTCCTCCACCCTGCTTTACTCCCACCCACCTACTTCCCCCGAAAAAAATTCCCCTGCACTTCCTTTAATACCTCCTTTTCCTCGCCCCATACCCACATTTTCTCGTCTATTTTTATTTCCCGATACCCTACGTTCGCCGCTCTCCCTTCGCTCCCCTCCTTCCTAGCCCTGTCATTTAGCATTTTCTGAGCATCCCTTTCTTTCCTCGTCAAATTTTGGTCGATAAAAACCTTACTGTCCTTTATCCTATTTTTGTTACGCATTACCCCCAATTTTTCTTCTCAGCTCTCCAATTCCACCACCGCCACTTCATTCTTCTTTCTCCCCTACAGCCTAACTTTCCCTACCTTGCCTTTAACCTTGCTTCTCGCCCTCCCACATGTCAACTGCGTCCATTCCCGACCTGCCCTCCACCTTTTCCAGTCTTTTTTCCGCCCTTTCCTTCCACACCCTAATAGCTTCTTCCGTCTCCTTTATTTTACCCTCTTTTTCCTTCCTTACCAACACCAACTCCCTCTGCAATCCTTCTACTTTCCTGCTCAGTTTTTTTACTTCCCTTTCCCATCTCTCATCTCTTACCCTCAGGTCCTCCCTCATACTTTCCATCTGCTCCAAAGCCCTCCTTACATCCTCTCTTAACCCTCTTATCTCGCCTATCAGCACCCCGATAGCCTCCTTTTCTGTCTGCCCCTCTATTTTAGGGGGGGGGGGGGGGGTGACCTACGTGTTTGTACGCTTTTTTTAAAGGGACTCTCGAGCGCGCTTTTCTCAGGACTCTCTTTGCTTTCCCTTTTGCTTATCAAGAGATCCTCCCGCTCACTTGCACTAGACGCTCTCCCTTGCCTGATCGCTTCTTTCGCTCCGATTCTTCCCTCTCCCTGACGCGCCACTTGACACCGGGCCACGCACAACTGGCTGCCGTGTCCTTCTGGATATTTCCTCCACGTCTACTTCACTACCAGCACTGCCAGTACTCTCGCTGCCCACCTTCCACTCGTCCGTCGGCAACTGTAACCTATCCATACACAAAAGTACGCACTGCCGCCAACATATGTCTCTTAAGGCTGCTGTTTGCTTACCGCCCTAAAATTTCAGTTTTTTTTGCCCTATTTCACCCCTCACATCCCCTTCAGACACCCTTTTCTCACACGTTGCATCCCCCAGCACTACAAGAACTACCCTTGTCCGGCATGCAGATCCAAAATCCTGAACACAAAACTACCCCACTCCCTTGCAAACCTAACCTCACTTTCCTTATTTAGCCAATTCCCACCCCCCAACTACAATGTAAATTAATTCTTATCTTCCCAATGAACCCCTCACAGCCGGACATGTGTAATGATCAATATAAACACAGTCACGCCTTAGACGTCGATGCAGCAACATGTCTTCGCGCTAGGAGAATTTTCAAAAGCAAAAGAATATTTTGCAACAAATTGCTAAGGCTAGTGAATCAATTCGACGAAAACATAGGTTAATAAAGTTGGGTTAAGAAACAGTTGAGCGCGCATTAACTGACACTTTTAAGCCCATTGTTAATCCACTCGAGAAAATTGTTGGGGGTTTCAAGAATATAGAAAAAGTTTAATCAATTAGATGGAAAGAAGATGCAAAGAATAAAGCTGAAGAAAGTATTGATGACGATGATTTATCATACAAATCAATTAATGACGATAAGGAAGAACCAGATGAGAAAGTAGATCCCAGTAATATAGACACATTAACTGCTAGTGAAGCTGAAAACAACTCAGAAACACCTACATCTTCATGGATTGATGATGATGCAAACAAGTATCTCATATTGTTAGGCGAACGAAGTAGAGAACTCGATAATGTGTATGGAGTAAGAAAATGAACAAAAGATAGATTAATGATTGGAGATTCTCAGATAAGTTCCAGTTAGAACTTTATTCATGTGGGTAATATGAATTTTCCCAAAAGTAAAGGCTTGATTGAACTTTTATTTAAAAAAGTACCTCAAGGGTCCTCTATAACTCCCAGTGATCTTGAAAATTATAGACAATTTGTTATTGCAACAAACTTATATAAAAAAACATTATAAACTAAATGGAGAAATTTGTGACAGTAAGGCCTTTAAATATAAAAACTTTATAATGAAATTGATTCCTCCATCTCTACCAAAAAATTCAAATAGATTAAGTAAAGACCGGAAATCATTAGCAGGTGAAGGTATGATCCCGCAATACATGATTGCTAGAGAGAAAAGTCTAATGGATTACATTTACTGTGATGATCCGAATGAATTGGTAGATCGATTACGTTTACTCCTAGCGTCTCAAGCAACTTGAAATCTAAGTCACACCAACGAAATTATATCAATTATCGAAGAACTACGAGAAGCTGAAATTATATGAATAATAAGAGGCTGTGTAAAGTGGCTGAAGCTCAAGAGCAGTATGATGCTGTGAATCTGAATATGGTGCAAAATATGATACAGCGTGAACTTCAGACTATATATGATGTAGCTTCTTTGCGAACCGAAGTAGTCAAGAATACAATAATGGTTGAAACTCTGGAAAATTCCACTGATAAACTTTTCAAAAATGTGAAGATTGATGTCGAATCAATTCAAAAACTGGTGTTTCGAAATTCCGAGCTCATAAGTCAATCAGATACTAGGTTAAATGCCCTCAAAAATGGAAGCCGAGAATCTGTACATGTTGATAGATAAAAAGAATTTTATAATTCGCATTTTGAACATCTTATGAAGCGATAAAAGATAAATTAGTACTATACATTTAGTAATTTAAAAGCGTCTATTTGCGAGCGATAATCGTACTTTAAAGAATAAAATGTGGATGTAATTTAGCTTAAAGCGGAATTATATGTGGATAGATGTTTTGAAATATTTAGTTTCATCTTACAACGATACTAGACATCAGACTATTCGAATGAAACCAAAAGAAGTTACTAAACAAAATGAGAAAAATTTGTTGTTTAATGTGTACAAAAATTACAGTGTAAAACAAGCAGTTGAAAAAGCGAAATTTAAAGTTCGAAATAAAGTAAGTATAAGAAAGTTTAAGCATGTTTTTGAGAAAGGCTACGCACCGAATTGGACAACTGAAATATTGACTATAAGTCATGACAAGAATACTGAACCAGTGACGTATATGCTTAAAAATTATCAAGGTAAAGCTATTGCAGGTAGTTTTTATGAACAAGAACTAGGTAAAGTTAGACATTCAGACATTTATCTTGTGGAAAAAGTACTGATAAACGAGGAAATAAGCTATTTGTAAAATGGTTAGGTTTCGAAAAACATTTATATCTTTTTCCTTATTCATCTACCTATCCTTAATTTAGTAAATAAAAAAGACGAATTTTGTTTGAATTACATTTATTTAGATTTTTCTTGCCAACAAAATACATTAAATTTTAATGTATAAAGGTAACATTCACACATCTGAGTCCTTGTAATTTTGTAATCACTTCTTCACACACATTCTGATTATAAAAAGTAATCAATTCAAGAAACAGAATTTCAAATCACATAAGATTAGCAAATATTAATTTTTTCATTGCCTTACTCTTTATAAGCCTGTATAATTTTTTTGTATATAAGATTTTACACTTTTTACAGGTGATGATTTTACTTTACGCCAGATACTTTCAGCGAAGGTTTCAATAATGACATATTTTGTACGCTGAAACGGCATACACTCAGATCCAGAAGATACCGGTCGAAACAAAGGCTGACTTCCTGGAGAACAGCAAACGTTATTTCTTGAAGCACAAACGGATAGTATTTTTGAGTTTCTTGATATTGCTCCAAAGACACTATATAATCACCAAACGATACAGTCATGTGTATATGGAAATTTCCACAGTCGATGCGTTGCTGATTCTCTTGGCCATTAATAAACAGTGAAATGAGGTTGAAGTAACTTTTGAATAATTTCCACTCTTTAGGATTCAGGGTTACATTTGCAGGGGGATAACTGGCTTGCAGTTTCACTGATAAGGCGAGATTTCCGTCTTTTTTAAAGTCAGCACCGATGACAATTTGCTTTGTAAATGATGAATTCAGGTTGTATGTAGTCGTATGTAACATTTGATTTCGTGATGTATAAGGCATGATGATGTTAATCTCACTGAAGGTTTTCACAAACTGAACGATAGTTTTTAAAAATTGCGTACTTTATACATGTTTTCTTAATCAATTCAATTGAATTGAAGCGTCCACCCAAATAAACCATTTCAAGGTTTTCATCTTCACAGACCTTCTTCATTTGAACGAAGAGGTTCTTATCCTCTTCAAACAATTTTGTCATTCTTTGAGGTAGAAAAACGGAGAATTTGTTTTCAATGATCACTAGCGTTCGCATTCCATGTTCAGTTTTAGCCTCCTTAATATCTGCTATTTTGTATCCTTTGTTAGCTTCTAGGTCTGTCAGCTTCTTTGTTGGAGGAAAGTCTTCACTGCGAGCGGCTTTGTTTAGTTTTGAGAAATCCATTTCTCCTTTTTTCACTGCTTGGTATCTTCAATATTCACAGTTTTTAATTTTTTCGTTAAAGTTTGTAAATCACTTCGCACTTATATCACTTGTTTTAGTTAGCCAATGTTATTTAGAAATATGTTTTAAGTGATTTTTTAGCTCTTGTTGCCTTTCTTCTTTACAATCTGACATCTGACAATAAACTGATCGAAGAATAGAGCTAGCCTCCTTTTATAAACTCTCACCCCCAAGGAAGCAATCATCCTTGTTTTTCTCATTTAACCTTGACACGTGCATGTGATAACCTTGAAACTTGTTTTTCGCAAATTCTGCCTTCACACAATTGCGCAATATTATTCTATGACGTCATCAATTTTTCCTAGAATCTTCTATAAGCTTATACCCATTAAACAAATAAAGGCAGGAATTTTTAAATCAAAACAGGATGTCATGCATAACCCTCATATCAAATTTCATCTGTCCACCTGCATCTTTTGCGCATTAAACAAATAAAGGCAGGAATTTTTAGCTGAAGTATTATCTATCGGGAAGCAATAAATCAAATTAATAGTCAAAACAGGATGCTATAATTGCTCTCCATATAAAATTTCACCTATACACCTGCATTTTTTGCGCATATAACGAACATCTTATCTATCAGGAAGCAATAAATCATCCTTGTTTTCCTCACAATAACCTTCAACCTGCTTACATTAATTTGTTTACAGACTATTGCGCAATTGTGACGTCATCAGGATCCTTCGAGAACGTTCTCGAAGCTTAGCACGGGCAAGAGCCACTACAGGTTAAAGCTTCTCGATGCCGGTAAGGTAGGAATCGTGGTCCAGAACCCAGCCTGCTCATCTACTCAGAACTTCTGAGCGCGATAATTTCAAATGGGAAGACAATTCTCGAAACTCTGAAAGTAAAATAAATTATGTTAGTACATGCGAAAAGAGGAACATAAAGAAAAATAATAAAATGAAAAAATTACATATTCTGTTCTATTGCTTTTGAAGAAAAATATGAAATAAAATAATAATTACATATCATTTGATGGAATTGAGATCCAACTTGGAGACCACAAATCTGCAAGACACTGCAAATCAAAGCTGTTTCATTAAGAAACATCTTTTAAAAAAACCATTTAAAGGAACTTATTTGAAACAAAAACACTTAATTTAAAATTTGATGATACGCAATTTATTAAAGATGAATTTCCACCATCACTGTTTCAAAGTCACAAATCACAATTGTTTATAATTGTTTATATCGCGGCGTCTCGTTTCACGTTCAACAATTGATCTTATTTATAATAGTTTATTATTTTACAACAATTCAAATGAAATGACTAAGTTTAAACACAATACAGTTTCTAAGTGCAAAAAACTCAATTATACACTATCAAGTGTTGCAGGTTTAGTATTAAATATGCGGTTTCAGAGATACAAAAATCTGGCGTTTTTTCGTTGTGCGCGCCTTTTTTTAAACTCTGTTTTGGGCGGAATAATTTCCCAGTTTTTCCTTTTCAGCCAATCAAATCGCTGACGTCGTTGAATTTAACAGTCTGTTTACAAATAAGAAATTAGTTCGCATGGCTCCGCCTATTAGATTTAAAACGCAATATGACCAATTCGTTGATTGACATATCCAAAGAATTTCGGTCCAAAGTTCAAACTGTGACCGGATGTTTATAATACCATTTCCTTTTAAAATTCGTTCTAAGGCACATTTTCATACTAAAAATAGCTCTATGACTCATCTTTAGGAATGCTAAGAATCTAACCTATTTCCTATTGCGTCGTAATAAATAAGTATTTCCCTGATATCGAATTAATCTGTCATTCTTATTCTTTCGATTATTTCAGGACAGAGAGAGAGAGAGAGTATTAAAATAATGAATATTTCTTCTAAATTGTATATATTCTGTAATTTCTAAGTCATAGTTATATGGTCAACTTTAAATTCTAATTTGAATTTGAACACACATCGATCAATCGATATAACGAATCGATATCTCGCTAGTCGATACTAGCTTTCGAGGACACTTTGTGTAACTAACCGTACATGTTTTGTGGGCTCTAGAACCCGAAAATCTATATCGTTACAACTAGGAATGATCATGATGGAAGTATGGGGGATTACTTTATCCTAGGAATATTTGAAACACGCGGGAAATTCAACATTTGGGTTAAATAAAATCTTATTTAAATTGTATTTTTTCAATTTTCTGGAAGTCTAAAATTAAAAGATCACTCATTAGGAAGGCTAGTATGGAAACAAGGTGACAAACTATGCGCTTGAAAAGGGTGATTCAGTAGGAATTTTAGGACGAAAAGAAAGTAATGAATTAGGAATTTTGAAGGGACCTAGGAAATATAAGTGAAGGTAACTTGAATTTCTAAAGTCAGAATGCGGAAGTTAGCACGTGGGTGATATTTTCAACCATAGATTAATGAATATTTTCGAAGAGGAAATAGGTCTAATGGATTTAATTAGGTGAAGTTACGGTAGATCGGACAGACTTACTTCACGGTTAGGGGCTGTTTGCGTGGGCGCCCTCATGGACACTGCACTCAGGCATATTTTGGTGAAACTTATAGGGGTGTGCGGGACGGGTCGGTAGAACTTCAGAGGCAATCCGAGAGAGGCGAGCGAGAGCCGAGTGAATCACTGCGCATGTACAACAGTTGACTTTGTTTGACACTCCAGCAACTAACCACGAGGTTAATGTGAAAAAACGAATAGCAAGTTTTCCTAATTTAAACTTTGCACAATTATGTATTTCTCATTTCATAGCATTTCTTTAAAAGTTAATAATTAACTTTTAAACAAATAGAGTATTTTTTAGATACGTTCAGGGTTATGAAACTTTTCGTAGCAGGAGTCAGTAGGTTCATCAATTTCATTCAACTTTTAGTTAGGAGGAGATCAACGATCAACGAGGGCACGCTTATCAGGCTACCTCAGTTATTCTATTCGTGGGATTTAATTGGAAAATTACTTTCGAAAGGAATAATATTCTCGACGAATTCTTAGATAATTAGTACTGCTAAAAACTCGTTGATTCTCAAAGGGGAGAATATTCTAGACGAATTTTAATGTACTTGCGAAGGTAAAATCCATGACTAAAAGACCATAGCCCCTTTCGATCAATAAAAATCAGTGGCAGTAGGAAGTCTATTAGAGGGGTCAGAATTAGTGCCTAGAGAGAGAACTCGTTTGAGCTTCGGTCGAATTGTATCGTTTTTGCTAGTTGAAATCATTAAACAAAATGTTGAATAAATTGAATAATTCATGTAAAGCAAAGTTTTGTGTTTAATTAATATCATATTTCCCTCAGTATCTTCAGATTTCAGGCAGTGATTTTTCACTCAGTGGCAACAATGGACAAGTAATTAAAAATTTAATGAGGTTAAATTTAAATTCAAATGCAGTAGAAACATGGAGGTGAACTTTAGTTGAAGACGAAAATCAAAGAGGGCTCTGGACTGGGCCTGGACGTGACAGATATGCTCTTCAATACAACGTGGAGCCATAGAGGGATCCCTCTATGGTGGAGCCAGGGCCTATTTTCACAACTGATCACTTGCACAAGCGTAGATGGAAGATAGGTATAGAGGCGACAATGCTCACTAAGCTTGAAAGATAGGCGCGGGGAATGAGACGTCAAGAGTAGGTCTAGTTTGGGAACCAGCGACGCAAGGCGCCAGTAGTGTCGTGGGGAAGGTTCCCTCTATCCCTCTACGACTCTACGAAGGAACCAGTGACTCACCGATAGAAAGTATGAATAATGCGCGTGAGTGGCATGGGCCTAAAATGCGTGTTGTGTATGTGATTCAAAAGAGAGAATGTAAATTGAGGCTAGGGGAGGATATGCGTGAAGAGTAAAAGAAACTGTTACACTGCAGTTTTTCACCGTAACCAAGAACTGCTTTTAAGGGTACTTTTTCACGGAGGTCTGTTCTTAACTAATCGTGGAATTAATATTTTCCATAGGATTCATTTCTAGCTACTTAGTTGGTTTATGGCAACTTTGATTGGTTGAGAGCCTAGATTCGAACTCAATGTGTCAAATTAATTCAACGATTAATTCATAACAGGTCTCCGTGAAAAGCTACCCTAAATCTTGTCAATTTTAAATATTTGCCGAATATGCAGTTCATTGAAAATTAATTTTCAAATGTAAAGAATAACATATTAATTATCTCAGGTAGAAGAAATAAATAAAAAGAAGCATTCAAAATTTCTGTACGGCAACACTTTCTACTTATTTAATTCTGAGTCAGCATACCGGTCTCTTCTCTAGATGATTGAACTTTTTGAACGAAAAAAGAGAATAATTGAAAAGGTAGATATACAATTTTGAAAGAAGAACATATATTAATTAAAAATAAACAAATTAAAACTTCTTATTTCAAAAAACTTATCTGAATTGCAAGTCTTTCTCCACTAGAGCCAAGTTTTCAAATTGAAAAAATTGTCTAATATACTTTGACAGAAATAAATACTTAATACTTTTACAGTGCTATTTCTTAATCCTATTTTACTTTATAATTACTTCGCTTTTTTCGACTTCGCATATTCCATGAATTGTGCAAATGATGTTTTACTCGGCTAAGTTTTGGAATTGTTCACGTGAAAATTTAGTCTGTTACAAGATTTTTCAGTAGGCCTGAATTGGAATACGACTAAAATTGGAATTGGAATACGACTAAAAAACTGTATCCAGTGACATTAAAAATGAGATCACTGGAGGAATTCCAGAGTTTTTTCCGCATTGAAAATAACAGAATAAAGTTCTCATATTTCAATAATGGACACGAAAAATATGATACCACAAGAAAAGAAATTTCCAGTTTTTACGAAAAATGTTTGGTAATATTTCAAACAGTTTCTGATAATAATTATGAGCAACTGTTGTAAAGATTTTGTGATAATATATCACTGATAGCATAATACTTTCATTTCTTCGAAGAAAAAAATGTTTCTTTATTTATAAATTAACAAAATATGAATATTAGCGGCGCTTAAGCAAAAGTAAGTTCAAATCTTAACGTGCATTTTTGACTTTTTCATACATCGTGGGTTCGAATTGAACCACATGGAAGCAGAAATAAACTGACCTGTTTTACAAGAAAATTAATTTTTCTCGAAAACGGCAGATCACAACGCAAAATTATATACGTATATATTACCTTTTTGAATTTATAGAGCATTCTTATTAATCTAAATATGGTGGCGTTTTAGTACGTTTCTGATAGGAATGAATAAATATTTTCACTGAAAATTAGTGAATTCTCACTGATTCAAATTTAAAGAGTAGCCAGCAATGTGTTGTTTCACAAACTTATACTTTTTTAAACTTTAGATCGAAATTTTCAAAGAAAAGTTGCAAATCAGGATTTAAATTGAAAACCGTTATTATAAATTTTGTATAAAAACTAGATTGATTATTTTATTAATGCTTTTTTAAAAATAGTTGAATTCTTCTAAAATACGACTTTTCAATAATAGAATTTATTTTTCAATAAAACTATTAAATTTTCAAGTCAAAAAGACAAGTTTTCTAACAAACAGTTGAATTTTCAACACAAGAAAATGAATTTTAAAAAAATAGACGCATTTTCAACCAAGGGCTAAGTTTTCAACAGAAATGGTGAATTTTTAACCAAAAAGATTCACTTTCCTCCAAAGAAGATGATAGTTCTACTAAAATTATGAGTATTCAACCAAAAATTATTTTTTAACAAATATTTCAATTTTTAACTAAATAAATAACAATTTTTAGAAAAAAGATGAATTCTCAACGAAGAACGTATTAGTTGATACTTCAACCAAAAAATATTGTAATTTAAAATACAAAACTGTTCAATTTATTCCGAAAAGGTGAATTTAAAACCAAAAATTTTATTTACAATCAATTTGTGGAAGTTTCAAGCGAAAAAAAACGAATTTTTTACAAAACAGTTGAACTTTCTACCAGTTAATTTTCAACCATATAATTGAATTTTCTACCAAAACGGTTGAACTTACCACCCACAAAGACGAATTTTGAGCAAAATGAGCATATTTCCAACCAAAGAATTGAACTTTCAACTAATTTCATGAAGTTTTAATCAAAAGGTTTGAATTTTAAGAAATAAAATTAATTTTCTACTACAAAAGACTAATTTTCAACTAAACTGATGAATCTTCAACCTAATAATTGATTTTTAACGAAATTTGTTCAATGTCTAATCAAATCGTCAACCAAAACAGACACAACAATTTCATAAAAAATAGCAGTATAGTGTTTTCGAGATTTATACTTTTTGAAATGTATGAAAATTTCTATTTTGAGTTAAATGAAAAGGTTTGTCAGGAGTTATTATTGTCTTTTTACTCTCTAATTTGTGTGAATTTTTAATTTTATTTTCTGATTTATTTCCTCAGTTTATAATTCATTACACGGTCACGTAGACAATATAGGCATATTCGCAACTTGGCTTGCTATAAGCACACAAGAAATCGGTATAAACGTAAAATCGTATTTCGCATAAAGGCTATTGAGAAGTCTTGAAGTATACATAATTTATAACGAGATTAATGAACCAGAAATAATCTTCTTAATAAGCCGCGTCTTTTATAATTCGCATAATTTTTCAGTATGATCAGCTGTTGTCAAAAAGATTGTGTGTGTGTATGTGTGTGTGTGTAAAAACAGACAAATTCAAGATGAGCGACCTCTAAATATTATCCGACTCTTGTTTTTTTTTCACGTGGTTCATTTTGAACCCAAAATTTAAAAATAAAGAATTATTCATTAAAATTAATGGCAATCATACTTTTTAATATTTTTTATAATCTTCAAGTCAGTTTGATACTACTTTGAAATCACTTTCATTAGAAAAACTGGTAATTACTCAATTATAACTCACAACTTTTTGTTTGTAGAAGTTTGTAGGCCCTCTTTTAGACCCCCACCCCACCCCCACCCCCACCCCTGTAACTAACCTTAAGAAAATATTTTTGTCAAATTTGTTTGTATTGCTAAACATATCAAAAAGTGGAGTTCGCCGTGGAATTGATGAAGATAAGTAAAACCGATGTATATTTCATGAGTTGTATTTTGGCACATTCAACGGCACACGTTTAATTATTGCTGCTCAATCACTAAAACCACGGATAATCTTAAATAAAGTCAAGATTCCTGCGAATTTGCGTCTGCCATCCAATGATCAAATGTCAAATCTACATCGCAGCACTTCATGGTCCGATCCACGTGGAGGATAGATTTAGTCTTCTTTCCAAGCCATATATTTTAAGAACCGTCTTTGGCATTTCTCAATGGAATTAAGGGTGCATTAATACCTCTGTCTGCCTGCCCGGTGCAGGCAGGCAATTGCCCAAGGCTGTTCACACGACCAGTTTTCCGAGGAATTTTGACCGGGGAAAATGTGGAAATGCGGCGCGGGAATTGTAAATATTGTTAAATTTTTAAATAAAATAAATCAAGTTTTTATAGTTTAAATTGAAAATTATGATAACTATTTTAATTTTTATAATATAATGTAAAAATATATATAATTCGCAACTCTGAAATCAGTATTTCGAAATGAAGACACGAACAATTGTTTACAGATGAGTTGATGTTCTCAGTCGCTGTGTGCGCCCATACATATTTTATTCCTAACAAACAATTTATGTATAGTCAATTTTTAATTATAGGATTTTAGAGGTGATGTTATTTTCACTTGTAAAACATTTTTAAAACTGCTGACAAAAGTATAAATTTATTTTTAAAATATTGTATTTGAGAATAATAATGAAGTACTTAAGAGGAAATAATATCTACTTACAAAGTTTCCTTCTCTTGCTGAATAAAAGTCTCCGCAGCACACAGCGACTGACAACATCAACTCATCTGTAAGCCATTGTTAATGTATTCATTTTGAAATACTCATTTCAGGGTTGGGAATTTGATATATTTTTATACTATATTATAAAAATTAAATTAATTATCATAATTTTCAATTTAAACTATAAGAACTTGGTTTATTTAATTACAAAATTTAACAATATTTACCATTCCCGCGCCATTTTCACATTTTTCGCGGTCAAAATTCCTCGGAAAACTGGTCGTGTGAGTAGCCTTGGACAATTGCCTGCCTGCACCGGGCAGGAAAACAGAGGTATGAATGCACGCTAACATGTTTTTTCTTTAAGGGCATGTGTTACTTAGAAAATTGTCGATTTTACCAGTTTAAGGTTCCCCCGGCTTTTTTCTAGAATAATAAATATTTTGTCTCAAAAATCTGGGAAATGATAGCAAACATGCTAACGGACATCCCCGCACAATTTTTTTGCGTTTTTTTTATCAAAAAATTTTTGATATTGCTAACAACGTGCGTGTATATTTTGAGGTTATATGTGTTACAATTCACCCGACGTTACCTCAAAATAATATATGCATAAAATTTTTATTTAGCACAATAATTTTTCTTGTTATTATCCCTCAAATATTAGTCCTGGGACGTCCGTTATATTTTATAGCATCTCCGAATTCAGTTTTTAAACATTTTCTTTTTTGTGGAAAAAAGCCAGGGAAACTGTAAGTACGAGGGTAGTTCAATAAGTCCTTAGAATGACCAACAGATGGCGCGCGAATCGCTCCAAATCATCTGTTTTCAGTCAGCACCACTCCCGAC
>NC_046661.1:12640115-12643555 GCF_010883055.1 Belonocnema kinseyi | reverse complement strand
ATCTAGTCGGGAGTGGTGCTGACTGAAAACAGATGATTTGGAGCGATTCGCGCGCCATCTGTTGGTCATTCTAAGGACTTATTGAACTACCCTCGTACGTTTTTAAGTATATTTTTCTATCAAGTTTTAATCATTATATTCGTGCATACTGATTTAATATAATAATTTTAGCATTCTGCGTGAAACTTTTGAAGAATGGGCAAAAGAGATAATCGCTATGTAAACTTTACAATCGGTATACAAATTTGACAAAATATTTTTAAAAGTCCTCAAAAAAGGCATCCAGTGAAACTCATAATTCGAACAAGGTAATGAAAATGGCGGAGCAGAATAAAAAATTGGATGAGTTGAGGGTGATTTCTCCAGATAGTCCAAATATGAGGCAATTGTGGACTGACACTTTTTCGGAACGCGAAAGAGCACGTGGATCCATCACAGAATATTTTGATTTATATTCTGTCTTGAAGTCAGCAGCCGGGCCAGAATTGGTATGTGGAATTCTGGTTTAAATATGTAAGCACAATATTTAATATTGCAAATATATCGTTCTTTATAAAAAACAAGTGATACATTTTTACTTAAAAGAAAAATCAGGTATTTCAATATGTTTTTTTTTTGTTTCATTGTTTGATATATTATAGCTTTGAAAATTAAAGTTAGTGCAGGGCTTAGAGTGTGTGAATTCTTTATTCTTTAGAATTTTTAAAAAACTGCGACTTTTTGATACAAAAGGCGATTAATCTTTTTTTTTTCCTTTTTTCCCAGAAGTTCGCTATACTTATTTTTAAATTCAATCACATTGAAATTTATACAATTGAAGTAGCGACTAGATAAAATACTACCATTCGAATGAAGAATATGAAATATTGAATAATAGATCAATAAAGCCCTTTACGTAGACATTTGTTAATAATTAGCATTTCCAACTGAATAATTTCTAATTTTATAAATCTTAAACCATTAACCTTTCCCTCTTTTTTAACGAATTCATCCTTGTGCTCTTGTTTTCAAGACACTTCCCTCTTTTGTCGTCTTTTCTCTTAAATGTGAACTGAACTAATAGAATCCAATAAGAAAAATAAAATATTTTGGGTTGACTTAGTCTGTTTTTGTCGAAAATTTAATTGTTTTGTTCAAAATTCGCCTTTTAAGATCGTATATTCATCCTTTTGGATTGTTTACCTGTCTTCTGAAAAATTAACCTTTTTGCATTAAAATTCAACTATTTGGTCAAAAATTAATCTGCTTTGTTGAAATTTTAAATATTTTAATTGATCGTCCAACTATTTGCTCGAAACTCCATCTATTTTTTTGCGATTTCATCTAGTTTGATCGTAAGTCTAACTATTTGATTGTCAATGCAACTATTTAGTCAAAAAATGTTATTCCCTGTTTTGAGAAAATTTTTGACTCTGAAATCTAAGTGATTAAAAAATTAATAATTTCAACTTTAAATTATACTATCTCAAAATGGTTTAACTGGTTTAAATAAGATATAAACCTCCAGAAATAAAGATACAAAGATAATACAATGTAACTAATAGTATCGTTGTACTAATAATAATCATTTTATTTATTTCTCAAACTTCACCCGATCTTTTGTCAATTAAAGTGAAAACCACTGAAAATTAAAGCAATATGTAACCAAATTTGAAGTTTTAATGTAAGATCATTGGTTTTTACAGATTAACATTGACATCGAGTTGATATTTGATAATGGCCCCAAGTCGAAATACTTTTTGCAACACTGAGCTATTGTAGCTAAAAAGATTGTGCAGTAAGCAACAGAAAATGCTACCGTCGAGAATTTGACTGCTTAAGCTGGAGGTATTCCTTTTTTGCAATAAAATCGTGTAAATGTTTACTAATTTTGTAATTACAAGTTTTTAAAATTTAAATCTTATGCTCAAATGTTCTATTATATTATGATATAAAATTACGATTATTCATTGTATTATATTATATTTATATGTATTTTAGGTCTTTTGCTACTGCCTCACTTATTCAATCCGAAGTCTGTGCCAGACAAAAGTAAATAGGCCACTGGAACCAAAGAAAAGAAAAAAGCCAATAATAAGAATGGAAAAGTATTATCAAGTAATGATTAATATATTTTTCCTTTAAATTATAAAAAACCTCTCGGCATACTTATATTATGTTGTGAAAGATTTGTCTTAATAATCTTGTTTATAGAATTCCTCTTTAATCTCAATTTAAGTTGTATCAAATTATTAAATACTTCAATTTAAAATAAAAGAAATTATTATTATTAGTCAGTAGGATCATCATATTATATGCATTGGACTTGTAATTTTGGAGTGACATATTCAAGGGACTTTTCATTAAATACGTCAAGGAGTAATAAATAACAAAAGCGCTCCTAGCACTTGGAGAAATAGACGAAGTCACTGGAATTTGCACTTCCTTGTGCTAGGAATAGCAGTATTATTAAATTTTCTTCCAAACCCGGTTTACATAAATAAAATTTGGTTGCAAACACCGCGCGGAACTACAACAAATAGTTGCGTTTACTGCAGTGAAACAGTTAAATCACCTAATTTTATCCAAGGTCGCCTCCTAAAAACTAGGAGAAGTACTTGAATGTACTAGGAAAAGTAGGATAAGTAACTGGCATTTGCGCTTCTTGGAACTAGCGTGAATAGCTAATTTCATTAGGACAACCGGTTAAAATTACTGTTATTTGGTTGCGCGCACCTCGCGAAACTGCGCAAACTAGTTCTATTTACTACAGTAAAATAGTTAGACTAAATAAGATGGTCTGCGGGGGTCTTTTGAAACGAAGATAAGTAGTTTTAATCCTTAAGAAAAGTAGGATGAGTAACTGGCATATGCGCTTTTGGGAACTAGGAAGAGTAGCTAATCTCACTAGGACAACCGGTTAGAATAACTGTTATTTGGTTGCGCGCAAGTCGCTGAACTGAAAAACGTGTTCTATTTACTACAGTAAAATAGTTAGACCAACTAGGATTGTACACGAGATTCGCCTGAAACAAGTAGAAGCAATTGAATTTACTAAGAACAGCAGGCTAAGTAACTGACATTGGCGCTTCTTGTAACTAGGAAGAGTAGTTACATTGACTAGGACTATCGGTAAAATAACGGTAAAGTAGTTGTAGGAACCTCGAAGAACTATAAATAATAGTTCAGTTTACTAGTTAAAGTAGTTGAAGCAACAACTTTTGCTTGTCAAAGAATTGTGGGACTAAAGAAAATGGTTGCATGTACTAATTATAGTCATTGATGTAATCAGAATCTGCAGTTATTTTAACTACATATAAATCAATCACTGCGACTAAATGAAGTAGTTATTGCGACTTCACCGAGCCATTTTTTCAAGTTTGGAAATAAGAAAAAGTCACTGGGGGCTAAATCTGGTGAATACGGTGGGTTTTCGACCAATTCGAATTTTAGTTCTTCAA
>NC_046661.1:12635194-12640015 GCF_010883055.1 Belonocnema kinseyi | reverse complement strand
GTATAGAGCTGCAAGGAGATTATGTTGAAAAATAAAAAAAAATTTACCCAAAAAAAATTGTTTTTATACTTCATTCTAAGGACTTATTGAACTACCCTCGTATAACGATGCATTGGCCAGAAGTAAGTTGTCGAGTATAATATTGTTCAATTTATCTCGATCAGACTTTGTTAAACGCACAGTCCCTAGAATTGGTTTTACAGTAGCAGTACACTGAGAGACTTTTTGTTAGATTAAATGATAAAAATGAATGAAAATTTAAAATAATATTGTTTCAAAACAGGGAAAACAGTGTTTGCGTATCAAAAATTAATATAGCGGTTTTCAGACGTGAAAACTAATATTTTTGTTTGAACAAATGGAAAGGATGTTGCATTAAATCTTATAAAACTTGCGAGAATTTAAAATTCACTATAAAAGTTAACAATGGAAGTTAAGACGATAGTCAGACATTTATTTGAAAGAGTAAAGACATCGTTTGAAGTTGCTATATAAAAGCATATGAGAATCCCAAACGACTATATGAAATATAGCTCACTCCGCCAAAAGATTTAGCCTTCAGAAGGAAGAACTAAATACACAAATTAAATACAAGTAAATACATAAACACGCGTACAATTATTATTTTTATTATTATATACTTAATTTATTTACTACATACATAATGGCACGGTTAATCGCTATGAAAAATCGGAACGGCTGCGGCGAGATTCGAACCTAACTTACCTAAAACACTAACGCATTGCCTAACAACTAAACCCCACGGCTAACTTACATTATGGAATATTTGGTAAAAATCTCGGCTAAACGGCGTTGCTTGAAAACTCAGGACATTATGATTTTCAATGATTAAATGTATTATTTATAAGATACATTTTTTAACGGAACTGATAATATTCTTGTATGAATAACATTCTCTAATTTGAAATCTCAGTTACTCAGTATAATAAACTTGAGTGTATTTAGATGTAATATTTTATAAATTGTACTCATTGAATTAAATCTTATTACCTTAAGGTATAAATTTCGTGATAAAGAACTCCTAATGTTTTAAATATAATATTAAATGAATGAATTTAAAATAGAAAGAGTTAACTTTCATTTTAAATATTGTAAATCATAACCTTTTGGCTCAAGCGGAAAATGGCGGAAACAATCGAGGAGAATTCTCGAACAAAACTATCTGAAAAATTAAGAATAATGATTTCATAGTTTGCTATGCGTCTCAGATTTCGGTCAACTTCATATTGATAATATTAATTTATAAAATATTTTTTTCGACATCATGATATTCACTATTCTTTTTATTCAAATTATTTTTCGAAACCCACAAAAAGAATATCATTTTTTGATAGTGTTAATTCTTGAAATGGAGATTTATAATATTTCGTATTTAGAATACGACTTTGTTGTCTTCGTGTTTTAAATAGTCGTAGGACAATTTTAAACGTCGGTACTGAATGACGAATAAATATAATAAAACCTCGGTTTTCTCTATTTTGGAACGATATCATACCAAAGTATAATTTATTTATTTAATTCATTCTAACGAAAGGTCTCTCAGTGTACAATTTAATCATCTCCGCAATTTCTGTCAATAAAAATTCATACTATTTGTTTAAAACTAACATTGTGGAGTTTATGAAAATTAAAAATAATACATGAGATATCTAAGAGAACTACTTTAAGACTACTTTATTTGTTAAAATAAGTAAGAAGAATGGTGTCGTTCGTAGTTAAAAAAGTAGTTGAAATAACTAGTTTTGTATGTATAGTTAAAACAACTGAGAAAGGTAATTTTCCGTATAAACAAAGCTAGATATTTGAATTACTAAACCCGCTAGAAAAACTCAAACGATTAATTATGGCACTCATGTTATTTAATTACTCAAAGAAAAAAAGCGATCTAGCATGCGGTTCATGTTTGAGGTTAGATTCGTCGCGACTATCATATGTGTCATCATTTTTTGAAAAGTTTAAATACTGTAAGACAATTATTTAAATACATACATCACAAAAGCTTTTATCAGCTTTTAAATACTTACTCTGCTCACTTTTGAGGCTGAAGTTGAAGCCGGTGTCGAAGCAGGAGCAAAATCTGTTGTGTGAGATTGGTTGGGCAAGCTTGTGCCATCAATTGATGAGTTTTCTATTTCCTGTGACATGTTGAAAGTTCAATATGTAACTCCACGTTTAATTGACATTTAAGGGTGTTGCTTCAATCCGAATTTGAATTTTTTTATAGTTACGGCACTGATTCCATATCTATTTTTTCCGAAGGATTTGTGAACAAAAGAAAGAAAACTTGTCGAATATACGGGGTTTCGCGAGATCCTCGGATCAATAGAATGTTGAAAAATCAAAAAATTTGTTGAGGAAATGATTATTTTCCCGAAAAATATGAATTTTGCAGAAGATAGGAATCAGCGGGTAGCAGACGACAGCATTTGAATGGTTAGAATCGTTCGCTAATTTATTTTTTACTCACAATTCTGACATAATAGAAGAATGCTAGATACCAAGCGATGTTGCAAAGGGCCAGGTCTTGATGATGGTATCCACAAATTTTACGAAATACGTTGTGAAATGGAGCAAAAAGCAGAGAGAATTGACATGCCCTGTCTGTGTTTTTGTAACTGTATTTTGTACTCAACCGCCAGGCTATCTATTACCTTTACTCTACACGCGGTATTGTGGGTCAAGACTACTGTTTGGTTCGGACTGTTCTTACCTGTAGATTTGGAGTTTAGGATATTTAAAGCTGTATTTGAAAATTGATTCTAATTTATGATGTTTGAAGTAGTATAAATTTCTATAAGATTTTAGAATGTCCACTTTTCAAATTTAGGCAAAGCTGTAATCTTAATTTCGACAATCTTGTTAAACTTTGGTTTGTCACGTTTTGGCTTGTTTCGTTTAGAATTATATTTACTTAGGTCTAGAATAGAAGAAAAATGTTGTAAAATCATCCAAGCTTATTTCCACTATAACTAAACTTTGAAAGGAGCCTCACCATAACGCAGTACAACTTAATTACGGTCACCCTTTATTGTTAGTTCTTCAAAATTCTGGGTTCTTCCGGGCCCCTGCCGTCTCACTTAGGTGAAGAAACGGGGTGTCTTTTACCCTCACTCGCACCTTTACTAACCAATTAGAGATACCAATTTCTATCCCTCCAAAATCTGCGTTCCTTCAGCGCTAGCAAGAAGAACTTCGAGCTGAAGTGGACAGAGCGAAAGACATTCGCAATTGATCATTCGTCGGATCAATATCGCGACCAGGCAACCCTATACTGACTGCAAGGAAATTGTAAAGCTAGAGATTGAAAATAAGAACCGAGCCAATACGGATTAACCGCTCACTGTAGATCTTCTCTCTATAACTTAATTAAATATTATTATAGATTACACGTGGGTGTTCTTATTTAAAAAAACCTATATTAAGCGAAGGCTTTACCAACAACAAAACAACTACAATTCTCGAAGGGGAAAACCTCTTCTGGGACATTGACTTTTTGATGAGACTATCATCAATCGATATTACTTAAAAAATAATGAGACACGTGTCCCGGATTTTTTGGCCCCTTGTAAGAAATATGAGCGTTTATAAATCACATTAACCAAGGGTGCAAAACCTGTATCAGTTCGCGCGCATCGACTCCCATCAAGCTCCGCTGGTCCAGTGGAAAAGAGCCTGGCTGATAACCACGCTGCCGTGGGTTCGAATCTTTTTTTCAAATTTTCTTTTGTTTTTTCTTCTTGTAAACATATCAAATAATAATGTTTAATGCTTCCCCGGCTGCAATGAACAGTACATCACTCAGCTACGTGATAATCTATGACGATTATCACCCGCAAAAATGTAAAAAAATGACTATTATACAAATAAATTATTCGAAAAGTGTGCATGATAATTATTTCCCAGTAATATTTTTCAAACAAATAATTTATTCGCCGGGGAAGCATTAAAAATTTTAATTTGTCAAAAGGCGGAAGAAGATAGGAAAGGTCGTGAAGAAGACGTGTGATGTGGATCATTGGAGGAAGAGGAATGAAAGCCGCGACACCCCTTCAAGGTTTTTGTACGGGTTTTTAGACCTGGAGGCATAGGGTACAATGAAAAGGTACCGGGATCGCAGACAGTAATCTGAAGGGACCCGTAGTCATCCCCCTAGATCACTGCAGGCTAAGAAGAAGAAAAATTATATATACACATAAAACAAAAGGACAGCACAAGGAAAAGAACAGGACCTTCAAGGACGAGGCTTATCGGCAATCTTCTGGAAAAGGACATCTTACGAAGGAGTCTGGAATTTAGGCATCCGAAGAGGCTGATTCGCGAGTGTTGGTGATTTTATTTTCTTGTGAAATCGGTGAAAATGTTAAAATGAATTTTTGAAATTGTAAAACGTCAGCCATCATCGAGGCCATCAGAAGTAGTAAGTCTATTTTCCCTTTTATATTGTTCTGTTGCGAAGCCAATCTCGGGTTAGACATTTTTTCGAAAATTTGCAATCTAGTTGTTCTATAAAATCTGAAAAAATAATAATATTAATATTTGTATTTATATTTATTATTTTGAAGTGATATTTACCTAATTCTTGACAGTTGAGTCAACAAACATTTCATTCAAAATGCGTACGCGAAGTAAAGGGAGCAAAGCTGCAAGGGGTGGTCGAGGAGCAAGCGCTGTGGTAATCACAGAGAAAGCTGGTGATGCTAGGGATAATTTTGACCTAGAGTATGAGGAAGAAATAGAGCAAGCTGATTCTGTTGTTGATTTTCACTTAGAAAGGGAGGTTAATTTAAGAAAAAATATGGA
>NC_046661.1:12632970-12635094 GCF_010883055.1 Belonocnema kinseyi | reverse complement strand
CAGACATAAAACTGCTTTTTCCACAGTTTTTGACCATCTCGAATTTAATAGAATGAGTTTTGGGCTCAAGTCAGCTCCTGCAACATTTCAAAGATTAATGGAAATTGTTTTATCAGGGATGCAAGGGGTTGAACTTTTTGTATACATGGATGATATAGTTATTTACGCGAAATCAGTACAGGAACATAACGAAAAATTAGAGAAGTTGTTGGGACGTTTAAAGACTGACGGACTTGTTTTACAACCCGATAAATGTAGGTTCTTATGTAAAGAAATCGGATATTTGGGTCACATAATTTCTGAAGATGGGGTTAAACCTGATCCAAAGAAAGTTGAGGCTGTGAGAAACTTCCCTCGTCCTAAGGGACGTAAAAATGTTAAACAGTTCTTAGGCCTAGCGGGTTACTACCTGAAATTTATACCAAATTTTGCTACAATTTCAAAACCATTGACATTATTATTGAAAAAAGATGTGCCATTTGTCTGGTCCGACGCTGCCGAAAGAGCTTTTAGTAATCTGAAAAATATTCTTTGTACACAACCATTATTGCAGTACCCAAAATTTGACAAACCATTCATAATTAAGACAGATGCGTCTGATTTTGCTATAGGAGCCATACTAAGTCAGGGTGAAATCGGTAAAGATTTACCTATTGCATATGCATCGCGTACCATGAATAAAGCAGAGATAAATTATACAACAACAGAGAAGAAACTTTTAGCTATCATATTTTCAGTTGAACATTTTCGACCCTACGTCTATGGTACAAAATTTACGTTAGTTACAGATCACAAGGCACTAGTATGGTTAGACAATTTAAAAGACCCTACGATGGGATCCCGCCTAGCTCGTTGGAAAATCAAACTCCAAGAATATGAATGCAAAATAGTATACAAGCCAGGTCGTGTTAATGCCAACGCGGATGCGCTTTCACGAAACCCAGTTAATTTTGACAAGAAAATTGATAAAGAAAATATTGGTGGTGAGGATGGTCATGACGATGCCACAGAGGGCTGTGGGTCTAATATTGACTGCTTCTCCGGAAGCAAAGTCCTATACCACGAATATCCTATAGAAAGAGCTTTTGTTGATTATTGTTACTCTAATATGGAATTTACTTATGGTAACCTCTGTAATGAAATGGTAGAAAGTGATGAGATAGATGTAAATGAAGAAATTGTTGAGAAAAGTAGAGACAGTTCGGTCTCAGATGTTGGAGACATTTTGATCTCGATGGGAAATGTAGCCCCAAGTTCAAGTGATTGTGTGAAGGTGGTGAGCTCTATACCACAGCCTAGCTCCGGCTGGTCCGGGCCCCGCCAGGGTGAAGATGAGGCAGAAACTGATGCGCAAGTTTCGGAGGGGTGCAATTCGGTTCTCTGCATTACACCTATTTCTGGGTCACTCAATGGCCATGGGGGAACGCCAGGTGCGGGTGGCAGTGAGACGAGCACATAGACCTCCCCTCTCCTACCTGGTTACGGAAGTGCGGTAAGGGCACGGGGCTTTGGGACCTCCGGAAGAAAGCGCTTGAATGAAAAAGAGGCTGACGGAATGGGAAGAGAGATGGCCAGCTTTGGCGTCTGCTCTTCCATTTCGAGAAGGGAAGGAACTGCTTAATGTGGTTGCCTGTCCCAAAGGGAAGGAACCGCTTACTGTGGTGTCCGGTCCCAGGGGGAGGACCAGCTGGCCACGCGGAAGATGAGAACGTACCCGCAGAGCTTTTGTTAGACCACAACGGAAGGGGGAGAGAGATGGCCAGTTTTGGCGTCGGCTCTTCCATTCCGATTGGGGAAGGTACCGCTTACTGTGGAATCCTGTCCCCAAGAAGAAGGTTGCGTCCTATGGGCACCTGTCTTCAAGGAAGTACGGATGTTGAGTTTAGAAGAAGATTGCGTCCTATAGGCACCTGTCTTCAAGGAAGTACCGATGTTGAGTTTTTTGCTGAAGATTCTGATGATGACGTTTTAACTGAAAATGAGACAGAGAAGTTAGAAGGAATTTGGGAGAAATTTTTGAAGAGTAGAGATAAGACAGATAACGATGATAAAAGACCTAAAAAACAATTAAAATTGAATGAAGGCGCTTCCGCAGAGGCAACACAAATTTTTCATGCAGGTTCG
>NC_046661.1:12622134-12632870 GCF_010883055.1 Belonocnema kinseyi | reverse complement strand
CACGTTTGTGGAATACTTACGCAATTACAGTGAGCGGAGTAACTGGGACCAATGGCTTCCGTTTGCCATTTTTTCCTTCAATACTTCTGTTCACGAGTCCACTGGCATGACTCCTCACGAAGTTGTTTTTGGGCGGAGGACAAGATTTCCTTCCGAATTCGGAGACGAGAAGATACCTATGACATACCTACAATTAGTTGACGAAGTTTTAAATCGAATTGTAGAAACAGAATCACTTGCTACAGCTCGATTGGAAGCTGCAAAAAGACGTTGCAAAAAATATTATGACCAAAAGATCAATGAACAAAAGTTTGAGAAAAATCAATACGTTTATGTGCTAGTTAATATGAGGGAGGACAAATTTGACGACTATTATTCAGGTCCATACAAAATCGTAAAAGTTATTGATGACCTTAATGTAGAGTTGCCAATCACACCAAAACAAACTTCTATTGTTCATGTAAATAGAATAAAACATGCATTTTTGAGATACGTATAAAATTCTATTTGAAAATAGATATTGCAATTTATTTTTCGCAATTTTTGAAATAAAATGTATGAAAAAGGGCCCATCTGTAAAATTCTTTCTAAATTAATGCAAAAGTTGAATGTGATATAAAAACCTGTAATTTATTGAGAATTTAGTCAATCATCATTAGATTATCATTGTTAAGTTTCAAATTTTGAAATGGTAGAATCGCAAAATTTGAAATTTCTGTGTTACACTTATCCGGGATTTCGACTATAGATATTTACTAAGAGATGTAAAATTCTTGAAAGGAAAAAGAAACTAGGTCAGTACAAGGAAAGTCAAGGACACGCAAGTTTATGGGACAAGGTCGCGCGTGCGACGTGTGAAGAAAGGAGGGAATTAGGATCATTAGAAAAAGAACGCTATATGTATAGATAGCAGCTTAAACGTGAATTGAAATTATTAATTTCAATTCAAATTAGGTAAAGGATAGAACCGCAATAAAATAATTAAAATTAAAGCCGAATGGATAGATTATTTAAAAAAACTATGTTACACAAAGAGACCAAAATTTTTAAATTTTAACAATTTATAAATTGTGGCAAATTAATTGAAAATTAATCATTATTGAATAGTATTGGTTATATAAAATGACGGCAATGAGTATCAAGTTGAAGCAATAAATGATTATTAAGGAATTTTACATAAAAATTAAGTTCAAAATACAGTTTAGCTAGAAGATGATATTTTTATATGAATGAAAGAAAAATCATATGTACGAAAGAACATTAAATAGAATAAACTTAAAATTTTAGTTCAGTTTGGGTAAGGTGTAAATAAATTAAGGTAGTATTGAAAAAAAATATTAGTTTGAGTACTATTTTAATTCACGATTTGGCGGAATTATAATTATTATTGTTATTCTTGATATAATTGTTATAAGCCTTAAGAGTTTTTATCGAGAAAATCATGTTTATTTGACAATAAATGATATAAAACATGAAAGGTTTAATTTAAGTAACTGACTTTCATTTTATGGGTAAGCTTAAAATTCATTATTATTTTCTGAAATTATCGTTTAGATTATACTGATTGTTTATAGGATATATTTTAGTAATATAATCATATTAAAGCTAGAATTATATGTTATTACGAGAATTAATTCGTTTTAGACAGAAAAGTTAGTTTTTTAAATGAGACCTGTTTTTATAATTTGAGTAAAACTAAATTTTAAGGAAGGGTTGAGTTCACTTTTCTAAATTTTTGAACCAAGGATAAAGTTTAATGGAGAGTAAACTTAAATGAGTCAAGGTTTCAAATGCTCACCGAGTATATTTTTCTAATTGAAGCTCCTCTTGAGCTACGATTTGTTGCAATGGTTGCAATACATGTTGTGAAGTGACATTAACCTGTAAAGTGTAAACAAATATTAAAAGTTTCACGCATGGTTCACAAAAAGAAATCAAGATAAGAAATGAGTATTAACGGGAAAATAGTTGTAATTCATGAAAGGAACTATGATAAAGTAGACGTAGGAATATGTAATTAATTTAATTATAAATATTATTAAGTAAACTTACATGAAAAATGAAGTAGAGGTGTCACAATTAGAGAACTTATTTTATTGCCTTTTTTTAATCCTCGAATAGGGCGATACTGCAGTTTGCATTTTTTTCACTTATTTTTCACTAAACAGCACTAAGAAAAATTTACACTATTAAAACTTAGCAGCCATAAATCCTCTGTGAATTCAAATTCTACCCGAACTATTCAATTTGAGAAAGACACTTTATGCAAGTGCCTTTCTTTTAAGGAGGGAAGTGTAATGAGCGGATATAATTCGCATTCTCGCTGCTAGGAACAGCACAGTCAGTGACGCAAATTCGCGGTTTTAGTTTGAATAAAAAGAAACTCAAATTTGAAAAGCGAGTCTTGAATTTAGAATTTAAGTATTATTTCGAAGAAAAGATTGGCAAGCAACAGTCGGGCAAATCGACATGGAAATGTTTTTAGTGATAATCGTTTCTTATAAACGAATAAATGTATACACTAGATTAAGCGCAATTTCTTGAAAGGAATATTAATGTAATTCAGCTATGATTATTTAGACATAGGATATAGCAGGTTTGATTGCAGGATATATAAATCTTATATTAGATATACAATTGGCGACACTAGATCGTTAAAAAAGAACTGATTAGAGAGTTGTTTGGTAAAAGACAGTCGGCTTGTTACATGCGACATACCGTGGCGCTCTCATTCAGGCTCTAACTAAATTTATGAAATTTCAAATTGCTCTTTCCACCAATCAACGATTGTTAACTCTTGAAACTTAAAAATAAAACTATAAAATACTCATAATGATTAAACTACTTGTAATAACTCTTTCATTTATAACTAGGAGGATATGATTATTTTTATCAGACACGACCCCTTAAAAGAATTATTGTAAAGAGTAATTGTTACCATATTTTATTTTTCACCTCTCCTACAAATGTAAGACAGATGATTGACCATTCTAAAGTGGTCCCATTTACTTTACACGAATTGTCATATCGATTATACTATTTTTATCTACTCATCTATAACTATGAGGATACGGTTATATTTATAACACCTGATTCCGTGATACAACTATTGTGACGAGTCATTGTTACTGTATTTTGTTTTCAACCTCTCCTAGAAATCTAAAATATGTGATCCAACTAGGAGAAATGGTTATTATAACTACAGGTGATTGACTATTCTAGTATGATCCCACTAAATACACGTGAATATTCGTAATGATTATACTATTTTAACTACTTATTTACAACTAGGAGAATAAAGTTATTTTTATTGCACTTGACTCTTTGATGCAACGTCTCTGAATAGTCATTGCTACTATATTTTGGTTGTCCCCTCTTCAACAAACGTAAAACTGTTGACCCAACTACGGAAAATCCTTATGGTAACTACTGGATATTGACCATTCTAAAGTAGTTGTACTTACTACATACGAATAGTAATAATGATTGGAAAAATGATACCCATGACTACCTTTTTTTCAACTACACCACTATAGTTCAGTTTACCACCGCTATTTTTTCAGTGTAGAGAATACGGAGATCTTTATAAGTTTTAACTTTTCCTAAGTCAATACCCTTAATGAAAGAACCGAATGAGCCTCTACAAAGTACCCGTAAAGACCCCATTGGGTCCCCATTCCGTTCCTCTTTAAAAAACTAAAAAAAACAGCAAAATCAACTTTTAAATTGTTGAAATTCGGATTATACGTTAAAATTTTCACTAGAAACTCACGGAGTAATCGCGATACTTTTTCTTTCAGCGTTAGAAACTTAAAAAAATAAAATACCTGTCATTTACATGGGCCAAAGGCGCCTTCAAGTGCATCTTCTTTTAGTAGCAGATACTAAGCGTTTCGTCGGTAACTTTAAGAATTTTGTCTGGATTCTAGCACCACACAGTGGAAACCTCAAACAGCAGCCTGCGATGCAAGTGAGATAGAATTTTATTTTTAAACTTCGCGCGCAACATACTACTTGAGCTATTATGGATGCGCTTGAAGTCACCTTCAACAGGAGTTAATGAAATTTTTATAAATTTTTAACGCTGCAAAAAAAAAAGTATAAAGATTACTCCATGAATTTCTAATAGAAAATTCAACGTAGAATCCGAATTTCAACAGTTTAAAAGTTAATCTTGCTGTTTTTGTGAGTCTTTTAAAAAGGAACCGAATGGGGACCCAATGGGTTCTTTACGGGTACTTTGTAGAGGCGCCATTCGATTCCTTCGGTCCGCCTGGGTGGGCATATATAGTTTTACAGCATCCACATACAAAAGGTGTCGACATGACAGATAGAGTGAGACATCATTCATTTGCACCAGGAATATTAGTGGTCCAAGATTGGAGCCTTGCGGCACTCCTGACGAGGGCGAGAAAGGATCAGAAGAGAAACCTCTATAGTGTACAATATGTTGCCTATTCGTCAAGTACGAGTTAATGAGAGGTAGAAGTTTATTCGGAATCTCCATGTTATACAGCTTATGTAATAGTATATTGTGATCTACTTTATCGAATGCTTTCGTTACATCAGTATATATAACATAAACTTGGTCATAATGAACAAGCAATTCCCTTAAATCTTGTGTCAAAACCAACAAATTATTAGCGGTAGATTTACGGGGAAGGGAATCATGTTGGTGAATTGTTATGTTTTTACCAATTATACTATATAAGATATCATAGAGGCAAATTCCAAATATTTTTGAGAAATTATTCAAAGTAGCAATGGGTCTGTAGTAGTTACACTTGATTTCACCCCTTTCTTAAATACAGGACATACCCTTGCTTTTTTCCATTCTACTGGAATCTACCGCATTCCAATGCAAGGTTAAAAATATACACTGATAGTGGGGCAAAAATAGATGAACAGTCCTTGATGACAAAGGCAGGTATTAGATCAGATCCAGCAGTTTACTTGTTAGACAACTTCTTAATTACTTTCAAAACGTTACTTTTTGATTAGAATATTATCGCCAAATAAATTTTTGCTGGATTTATCAAAAGTAAATGTACTTATAGATAACTCGTTATGAACACTGTTAAAGTATTCATCAAATTTGTTCACAGTATCCTGAGGTGATGAAAATTCCTCATTGTGATGACAATATATACATGGGATTCTGTTATCAGACTTTACTCTATTTACATAGGACCAGAAAGACGATGGTTTGGAGACAATATTTAACTCAGCGTTCTCTGTGAATGCATGAAATGCAATTTTCATACGCTTTTTGATATTACTTCGCAATTTATTAAATATATGTAAGTAGTACACATTGCCAGTTGAAGAGAATTTTCCCCTAAATTTATTTTTGATCCCGAGATGTCTGTAATGATATCTCGCGTGTAACATGATGGGAACTGCTGGTTAATTGTACGGTTTTTAAATTTTCGAACCGTTTTTTTGAAGATATCGTAGATTTGAGAACAAATAATTGAACAAGCTTGATCAGGTGATTCACAAGACCCCAGGGATGACCAATCGTGTTATTTAGACCAAGGTACAATTCAATGTAGTTTGCTCTCACAAAATTATATCTCTTAGATCAAACATTATTGACGAATCTTTTATAGGATTTTTATTGACGTAAGCAAAAAATTAGACACAAAGAAGGATGGTACTTGTCCTGATGTAGTATCGAATCAATGACTCTAATAACTTCAACTAAGGAGTACGCAAGTGCAAGGTCCAGGTATCTGTTATTGCAATTTTCAACTGAATTGAGTTGTTGTAGATAAAAAAAAATTAGCGAAAGGACGTTAACAGTGCTGATTTTTTTTAATTTTAGCAGCACGTGGTATATGATAACGAGCAGGACACCCAGTACATTTAATACTATCAGCATCAGAGAGGATAGGCTGTTTGCATTTTCCATATGAACAATTGATATTTATGTCGAGATGGTTTTCATTTTGACTGGCTCCTGAAGGACTTGCCATCGTGAAAGCAAAATTTGTGTGCACGGATGATCAGCTGACAGGCAAAACTTGTTGACAATTACAAATCTCGCAATTTACGCGGAAGAAAGCAAAAGTCACTCTGGTTATCACTGAGATTCGACACTGAGAAACTGAACACGCCAGTGACCTCAACTTTGGCATATTGAGGTACTGCGCTTGCGCTAGATGTGCGTAAGAGAAAAATGGCGCGGCTTATTGTCGCCATGGTAACGAGTTGTCGCGTCGTATCCCTCTTAAGCAAACTAGCGCAAACGCAGTACGTCTACATGTCAAAGTTGGGATCACTGGAACACGCTCCCTAGCGCCAATTACAAGGTACGCTGAATCACATAAAAAGCGGAAAATTGCCTCTTTCGGAAAACTAAAAAGAGGAATCACAAGTAACCAAGGGTAAACACTTTGAGCCACCACCACGCACTCTAGTTCACTGTAATCCACAAAACCCACAAATTGCGAAGAAAACCGAGACACCAGAAACTCGCGTGCTCACGTATCGGCCGCCATCTTGCTAATCAATTAATATTAATACTAATATTTACCATTAATATTTAAATACTAGCATTTTAATCTTGTAATACTTTTAACATCGAATTTTTTATCAAGCGAATAAAACAGTATTTCAGACACAAGTTTCCTAATTTTCAGATTTTTAAATTTATTTTAAAGAAAAAATGTATTTTCTACTACAAAACATGCATTTTTAATAAAATACTTGAATTTTCGACGAAATAACTGAATTTTTTAAATACTAGTTAAATTTGCAACTTAAAAAGATAAATTCCCAGCCAAAAAGTATCATACTTTACATTTCATGCAACCAAAGATGAAACTTTAAAAAAAATTTTTGATAAAAATGACGAATTTTCAACAAATACAGATTTTTCTCTGAAGAAAGAAACAAAAATTTTTAAAAATTGTTTATCCTTCAAACAAAAAGACGAATTTCCGTAAAAAAGTGAATTTTCAAACAAAAAATATGAATTTAGGAAAAAATTATTTTTCCACGAAACTAGTGAATTTTTACTCAACAAAAATAAAATTTCAATCAAGCAATTTTATAAACAAAAATAGTAGAATTTTAAACTAAAAAATCAATATTAAAAAAATTGAATGGTTACATTTAAAGTCAAAAAATTAATTTATAACCAAAAAAGGCTTTAAGGAACACAACCAATTTTAATGTAGTTTAACCTTTACCCAAGTACTTGAATTTTCAACTAAAAATATAAATCTTAAAAAAAAGGATTTTTTAGCAAAGTGATTTCAGCAAATTTTTCAAACAAAATAGTTGAATAATCAAGCAAAGAACACTAATTTTGAACCAAAAGGTTGCACTTTCATGAAAAAAAGTAATGTAGACTAAAACAGATAAATTTTTTAATTAACCAGATAAATTTTCAAAAATATAGATGAATTTTCATCCAAAAAAGAGTCGAGTGGACTTTTTAAGATCAAAATATGAATTTTGTGATAAAAAATAAGTTAGTGGGACGATGGTCGTCGGGGCTAAAACGTAGGCTTGGGAACCACTCCGTCGGCTTGTGGGTTTGATTCCCGCCTCGCACTCTGGAAGAGCCGCGGCGGTCCATGCGCTCGATCTTCGTGCATAGACTTTTTAAAACTAAAGGTGGAAGAATCGACAACCGTAATTTGGTAATTGTGAATTCTCTTTTGTTAAAGCTGCTTCGGCCTTAACGAACACATTCTCATGACGTATCTCGTGCTTCGCACTCGAGTTTATCCTTGAAATTTTATATCATTCCCATAAATGTATATTATTATAATTCATAATTTATATTGGTTTTAAAACAGGCGTAGTTTTATTGTCTTGTTTGAAAAACAATGCGAATTCTTTATAAAAAATGTTGTCGTTAAGCATTTTATTGCAAATTTAATCGTTTTTCCATGAAGTGAATTTGCTCATTTCTAATATTTTTTATTATTTAAACTTTACACATGCGCTCTACGGAGCAGCCTTGCCGTTTTTTTACTTCTAAATTATATATATATTTTTTTTGGAAAATTTATTTACATATTTGAGAATCTTTGAAATACTATGAAATTGATGCATAAAAAAAATGTAATTTTTGGATTTTTCATTATTTTCTATGGTTTCAAAATTAGAATTTTTGATATTTCAAGAAAATTCCAAAAGTTCTTATAATAATCTTGCAGGACATTTAGAAATAAAACTTTTTCTTTTCTTGCCTTTTCTCATATCGTTCGTTGTTTGGCTTAAAAGGTTCATTTTCGTGTGTTTTTTGGTATTTTGCAAATACTTTATCTGTGGTAATTTTTGCTTTTATGAAAAAATTCATGAAGATAAATTGTTCAACTTTTTGAATACTATAAACATCTGTACAGAAAAATTTTGAATTTTGAAAAAAATTTGTCTCAAAGATATTCAAAACGCACTCACTTTTTGAATTTTATATCAAAACGTGGACATTTGACAAAAGCTGAGGGGGGGGGGGGGGGTTCAAATTTTACACAAATCTAATACCTTCTCTGATGAGAACGTAAAAAATAACAAAAAATAAGTTTCTATTTTAACAAATGAGTTCAATTTTCTACCAAATAGTTGTATTTTTATTCAAGAAAGATAAAATTTAATAAAAACAGATGAATCTTTTTACAAGAAACGAAAAACTTTTCCTGAAAAAGTTGAATTTTCAGCCAGGAAATATTTCAGTTAATTTTTCAACATGACAATATAAATTTTAAACAAAAAGTAAATTTTCTAAAAAATAGTTTAAATTCCAACTATAGAGTAGAATTTTCCACTCAACATTTGCTTTTTTATCCAAGATAAATAAACATTATACTAGAACAGATGGGTTTTGAAATCAAAAGAACAAATTTACAACAAAAAAAGTTGAATTTTCATAAAAAATATTTCAATTTACTTTTAGACAAAAAAAAAAGAATTTTAAGCAAAAAGTAAATTTTCTAGGGATCAATTTAATATTTAGGCGAATAGTTGCATTTTTACCCATGAAAGATGCAATATTTCTACTCAAAATATGAACTTTTAAATAAAAAACTATATAAAATTTTAGAACAAAGAGTTTTCATTCAAAAAAGGTCTCAGATGACTTATCAGCAACAAAATATGAATTTTAAATAAGAGGCTAATGTTCTACAAAAAGAGTTGAATTTTTAACCCAATAAGATGCATTTTTTCAAAACAGTTGAATTTTCAACCGAGAGGGATGCCTTTTCAAGATTATAGTCTCTATTATTCGGATTCATTTTCCGAGTACAAACAGATAAGTATGAGAATAGAAAATGTATAAATACAAAAGCAAATAGTAAAAAAATGCCCATATATTTTATTATGATTGTAAGAAAATAATTATTACTCAAAGTAAAAATCCTACGAAGATTGTATGCGAAGGACATGATTTATGCATTTTTCTTTATGAATTTATTAATAAGTTTACGTCTTTGTTATTCTTACAATCCAAAAGCAAGCAATATTCACTAAATGCTCGCATATTGTAAAAATAAATACTATTGTAATTAATAATTCTTAAAAAGAATTATTTGTCTGGGAGAATAAAAAAATTTCTCATGGGGTCGCTAAAAAAATTATTTTATTTTTAAATTTTACTTCAAATATTAAAACACAAAGTTTCGAAAGAAAAACATATCGATGGCTATTTCCATTGCCGAAAAGATGGGGAGGTAGTAAATAGCCAGAATTGAGTTCGAAGACCAGTCTAGGCTTAAGGGTTCTACATTTTTTCAGTTCGACTCATATACAATAATATAAGAATATGTAAGAATTTGTTTAAACATTAATATTTTAAGTTTAGTAATAGTGTGTGAAAATTTGGGAACATTAGCGATTAAAACTTCTAATAAAAAACTTGTAGGTATACGAATACAAACTTGAAAAATTCTACCTGTCACATAGCTAGTAGGTTAAGTCATTCAAAACAAATGTATTTCAAAGAAATACACAATAATAAAAATAAGTTATATTCAAGCTTATTTTAAGTACAATTGTCACCTTCTTAAATTATAAATTTTCCATTTTTCAGCATAGTTTTCTAAAATGCAGTTCTCACTAATTACCAATTTTCCAACACGACTCTGAAACCGTTCAAAAAATGTAAGCGTCCAAATTATTCAATATTTAATTTTATTCAAATGCAGTTTCAGTCTCAAATATTCCATTTTCAAACCGTAAAAATAAAAATTAATTAATTAGAAATTAAAATAATTATTTAATTAATTAGTAGCAATATTTGATTGTGCATATAAAACGAGCAAATATAACCCAAATATTTAAAACTGGATATTTTTAAATAGAAATAAAGTAAAATAATAAAATTTTGATGTAAAATTTGCAATTGAAAATTTAGTAGCCGATTTACCAAAAAACTTGGCAATTTAGAAAACAAACTTTTGATGAACTGGTACATTTTTAATTTATGTTTTTGGATAAATGTTCAGAGTTACAAAGACGCTTGAAAGCGAAGTTATGTTTACTTACTTTTCCCTCTTTGCAGCAGCTATCCATTTATTTCTTTGTAGTATTTTATGTGATCCTTTATCAAGTTTATAAAATTTGCAATCCTTCGTTTTACCATTATTTTTACAATTCACAACACAACATGCATAATTCCACATACTACAGTCTGTCAAGTTAAAGCGTGGGTGGCTTTACTCGCAGTCGGTAAGGTGTATCGACATGATTTTGGTGTCAAAATATTAAGAAGAGCTCCCTCT
>NC_046661.1:12620169-12622034 GCF_010883055.1 Belonocnema kinseyi | reverse complement strand
TGTAACTTACGGGACAATAATTTTATTCTTTGAAAGGTTTTCTACAAATCTTGTTGATAATTTCTACATTCTCATAAAAAATGAGAAGGTATTAGTTTTTTTATCAAAAATAACTTTTTCGGATTTTATCAAATGTCGACGTTTTGAGGCCCCGTGAGTCAGGAAAACAAGTTTTTACGTCGGGGTCTGTTTGTCTGTCCGGCGTCGTCGTTGTTGTTGCCTGTATACCGGATAATTTTCGAAAGACTGGTCCGATTGGATTGGGCTTGACACACTGTTCGAGGGACCAAAAAGAAAGATCGAGTTCGTTAAACAGCCATTTTTGATAAAAATCCAAAAAATTGAAGCTATTTCAAAATTTTTGAGACCACTTTTTTTCAAAATTTAAAAATTTTATCGACAGCTATTTATGGTACAAAAAATGTGAACAATTTATCTTGACAACTTTTTTTGATAAAATCAAATTTACCAAAGTTAAAGGATTTTCAAAATCCAAAAAACCAAACGAAAATGGACATTTGAAGCCAAAATAGCTTGATATGGCAAAAAGTTAAGAGGCGGAAAACGCTACTTTTTCAAGGCCCCATGATTATTTTATAACATTCTCATCCATAATGAGAAGAGTTATATGCGAAAAATGATTTTCGCGAATTTCATTAAATTTCGACGTTTTGAGGCTCCTTGAGTCAGAAAAACAAGTTTTTACATCGGTATCTGTCTGTCTCTCTGGCGTCTACGTCGTCGTTATTGTGGTTGTGGTTGTCTGTATATCGGATAACTTTTGAAAGAATAGTCGGATTGGATTGTGGTTTGACACACAGATTTCTTTATTTTAAGAATTGTATGTAAAAATTGCACTATTTTTATTTTTATATCAAATATTTTTCTTCAATTAAATATTTGCAATAAAAGTGTTTCGAAGAGATTTTTTAAAAATCTTTCGAGGAATAAAATTAGTATTTATAGGTCGACAAAGGTTTGTTTTATTTACCAAATTTGGCTTTCGTCTACATTTTTCCAGATGTTTTTACTATAGTACAATTTACGTTTGCATCTCGGGCGAAGAAATCCATTCTATTCTTTGACAAATATTCTTTGTAAATCAATATTTTTCACAAAAAATTACCCTGAGTGACAGAACGAAATCGGAAACAATAAGAGTTAATTTATTCAGGAACAAGCTTTTTGAACAAAAATGACCTTGAGTGAACCTTTAATATATATTTGTTAATTTTTACAAAAATCTGGCGTTATTTTCTTGCAAAGAAAAATAATTTGTGGTGGGGGCAAATAATCAAAAAATAAATAAAACTTGAAGTTGTATGATTTTAATTTGTAACTAAATGATTTGAGGTGGCTTCAATCTAAAATTATCCAACACTTTCCATTCAAAAATTCAGATGAAATATTTAAATAGCTTTAAATTTGAAATTATTCAATATATTCTGAAGACTACAATATTAAAATGTCTGAATTATTAAGGCTTTAAATATTTTTGAAATTGCTGTTCTGGAGACTAAATAGCACTTATTTTTTTATTAAGAAATCACAACCAAAATTGATTTAAAAAAGTTTTTAAAAGAGTTTTAAAAACCTTAAAAAAGGTCAGAGGTTTTAATAGTTCAATATATGTGATAGAATTTCTTTAAATATGAAATTAGTCTATACTTTTTCATGTTTGAGCTACAATTATTCCATTTTAGAGTTATAAATCACAGTCGTGAAATCCCAATAAAATGTTTTAATTAATTTATATATGAAACAAAAAACCTTTGTATAATTCAACCTAAATGAAGCTGCAAAAATTTAATTTGAAATGCACTGAATTCAAGGCATAGTTTAAAAAGAAAACTGAAAGCAAAGGA
>NC_046661.1:12618861-12620069 GCF_010883055.1 Belonocnema kinseyi | reverse complement strand
GCTCGACACCTTGACAAATGTAATTCCATGTAGAAACATGCGTTTAAATAAAATATTTTACCAAAAAAGTTACCCACGCTTTAACTTGACAGACTGTACCTATTGAAATGCATATAAAATGCAATCAAAACACACGCCCGCTTAACTCATTACTCGCCATTCTGCGCGCTGGCATCGTTTCGTCTATCCCCTCCAACCGGTGGCTCAAGGCGAATTGGCTCCGTGCAAGTCTGATCGCGACATCTGTCGACTTGAAAGTGAAACCGTGATTGATTCTGCAGGATGGATTACATTTGTTTAGCAGAGGAGTTTGGAGAAAAAAAGTTGTAAACAAAATAATATACCTAATTTTTCGTTATTTTGTATCAGACAGGATATATTTTTATCATTCAAGGTGAAAGGCAGAAAGTAAGCATAGGTTTTTCTTTAAAAATGAGGTAATATTTTAGAATCACGGCTGTTCTGAATTTCATCATTTTATTTGAAATTTTTATTGAAACACTTTCAATTTGTCATTAAAAACAAGAATCACTCGTGGGAAGCGATGAAATTATTGTTTCTATATATTTTTGTTTGGATAAACTTCCGAATATGATAGTGAAAATTGGCGCAAATTTGATTTTCATGGTGAAATCATCAAAAAACCATAAAAATTATGATTTTTTGAGTTTATCTCAGTTGGAAAAGGGGTAGGGGTGTGATCTTACATTTTTTCTGTGACCAGTCGCAGGGTACCTTCCCGCCCCCCACGAGGCGTTGGAAAAGGGGCAGGGGTGTGACCTTACATTATTTCTACGACCAGTCACAGGGTTGCCCCCCCCCACGGAGCGTTGGAAAGCGGGCAGGGGTGTGATCTTATATTATTTCTATGACAAGTCACAGGGGTGCCTTCCCGCCCCCACGGGGCGTTGGAAAAGGGGCAGGGATTTGATCCTACATTATATCGATAACCAGTCACAGGGGTGATTTTCCGCCCCACGGGTCGTTGGAAAAGAGGCAGGGGTGTAATCTTATATTATTTCTATAACCAGTCACAGGGGTGCCTCCCCCCACGGGGCTTTGAAAAAGGGGCAGGGTTATGATCTTACGTTATTTCTATAATCAGTCACAGGAATGACTTCCCGCCCCCACGGGGAATTCGGAAAAGGGCAGGGGTGTGACCTTACATTATTTCTATGATCAGTCACAAGGATGCCTCCCCGGGGGGG
>NC_046661.1:12617732-12618851 GCF_010883055.1 Belonocnema kinseyi | reverse complement strand
GGGGTGGAAAAGGGACAGGGGTGTGATCTTACATTGTTTCTATGACCAGTCACAGGGGTGCCTTCCCGCCCCACCCACGGGGCGTTGGAAAAGGGACAGAGATAATCAAACCTAAAAAACATATACTCTTCAAAATAATCGAACCTTCTCGCGGTGAAGAGCGTGAGTAGGCGTCAAAACAAATAAGCATACAAAGTGCGACGAAAATCGGGCATATCCACTTTTCGGAAGTACACCCTTTTTTTGTTTCAAGGGCTGTTTTTACTTGGAAAAGCAAGTGTGATTGAAGTATAGGTTAAATTTCTCTTAGTTCTGTACTTAACCTTAAAAACAGCTAGATACAGGAAGCTGTTTCTGCTATTTACATCGGAATTTAGGAGCAAATACACAAAACTCTAATTATTATTACTCAAGTGAAGTGGGGGAGTGTTAGTCAGTCCAAAGATATTATAACCGTAGATGCGGTGCGGGCTTAGTTGCCCGCCATAAATATAGACGGCGCGTCCGGCGAAAAAAGTCACTTACCCTCTACCCACCGCTCCCCGTAGAAAGCACCGATCGATATAGTTTGCCAAGAGCCACTTGGAGCGCTGTAAGCAACTCTCGGCACATCTTCGAGGCGCACTGATGGTAAACTTAGCTTGGACAAGAACCATTTGGATTGAAAGTAAATTGCCAATTAAAACATTTTTACATTTATAACTTTGAAAAACTTGGTTGTTTTAATAAAAACCACAAATATAAGTCAATGAGTAATTTATATTACGGCTTCATATATTCTCCACTAATTCTAAAATTATTAATTATAATTTTCATTCTATATATTATCTATATATAGTTGTTTGATATTATTTAGTTTTTATTTTTATTTTTGTGGTCTGCAATTTCTACGGACTTTTTTAGACTTTTCGTCTAATTAAGTTCTCGTATATATTTTCTAATTTCTTAATTATTATATATTCTAACGTTTTTCTAAAAATATAATTATAATTCCAAGTGATAGGAAAATTGTTCTTTCGGTTTTTAGATGTTAAGACGACAGTTCTAAGCCAGATTACGTTTCGCATTGGCAAACAAAATTAGACGAACAGAATTTCACTGGCACATTCATAAAAAATA
>NC_046661.1:12614913-12617632 GCF_010883055.1 Belonocnema kinseyi | reverse complement strand
GATGTCAAAAAAGCCTACCCAATTTTTCCAAATTTTAATCACTTATTTTCTAAGAGAAAAGCACCCCCTGAAAAGCACTGAAATGAATTAGAAAAAAATTGCAAAGACCCAAGAATAAAAATTGGATGTACAGCGAATTTTTACATTTTTAATTGAGATTATCTTTAACTTTGTGATATAAAAAATTTCCATACACATTTCTTTTTTATAATACTGTAGGAAAAAATCAATAAGATCGAGCGCCGTAATTATAATTAGAGCAAATCTTCTGTATTTCTATGGGGACGGCTGAAATATCCCGAAAAATAAAATTCCCTACTTGGTAAAATTCTCTGTCCCAAAAAAATACAATTCCAAAACTAATAAAATTCCTGAACAGTTTATAATATTAACGAATTTGAAAATTCCCAAATAATAAGACTCCCCAAATAAAATTGTTTCTTTATTAATATTAATTATGTATTAAAACTACGATAATAAGATATTGTTATCAAATAGATTTTTGTTTAATATTTAAAGTGTTAAAAATTATTGTTTGAATTTAAAATTAAAATTATACAACAAATTTTGCCGACAAATTAATATATAAAAACACGTGTTTTTTAATTAACATTTCGATTTTTCAGAAGAACTTTTGTGATTTAAAAAATACTATATACATTTTCAACCAAAATATCTTATCCAGAAATATATTTTGTTTTAATTATTATTTTAAATAAAATGTTTAAATACTTCAAACATGAAAAAAGTTGTTTCTTTGGTATAAATATTTGATTATTTCAAATAAAAAAAAAATTGTCAAAGAAAAATGCTTTCAGCACTTGTTTATCTTGAAATGTCTTTCTATAATACTGTTTTTTAAATTAAAAATATGATTTTTCGAGAACATTTTTTTTTATAATTAAAAAAAGACTGTACCGAAAACTCGGATCAAGCTTCAGATCTGAAAAAATTCAGCGATACATACATGTCAAACTTTTCTAACCTAAAAAAATTTTTCTACTGCTTTACCGTCATATTTGACGAAGAATGAGAAAACAAGAATAAGACTTCGTAGTACGATGAGGGCAGCACCTCGATAGGGCAGAAAATGTGATGTCCTATATATATAATTCCCCACTCCGACGCCCCGTACCGCATTTACGTTTATAATATCTTTGGTCAGTCACATCTGACCGCCCTTCCGAAGATTTTCGAAATTTAACCTCCAAAAAATGACACTTCATTCAAGGAAACGTATATAAAAACAATCATTTTCTCACGGTCCCGACTAATTCTTGTTTTTAATTTCTCAATGAAAGTTATTCAAATAAAAATTGCAAGTATAATGATGAATTTCAGAAAAGCAGTTATTTTTTATTTACCCTGCAGTGTTTATACTGCACGTCACTAAGGTACTATATTAGATGGGAATATGCAAGCTGCTATTCTGGTTCCCCGCCAAATTCAAAATCACTAAATTGATATCGAATTATATGAATACGCTTACATGATATAGATTATTTATTTTTGAATTATACTGAAGCATTGTTATGAAAACATAAACTATAAATAAAATTACGTGATATAATATATGAAATATTTAAATTCGACTATATGATTTTTTAACCCACACATTTGCCAAAAAGTAGCTCTTGTAAGAATTATGATTGCAAACGAAATTTTGCTCAGTTTATGAATAGGCGTGCGCTAAAATTATAATCATATGATTTTTTAAATAAATATTAACAAATAATATAATAATAATAGACTATAGGTCAAACATTCATACAATACTTTTTAAAGAGTTTATTATGATAGCTATTCATATTTCACATCATAAGTCCTTTTTATTTGCATGGGTTAATGTGCGTCGTTCTGTAGAAAAACGGGTTCCTAACCTTACTTTCTTCTGGATCTCATTTCGCTTTAATATATCAAAAAAATTCTCATAGGCAATTTAATTACATGTAAACATAATCTTCAGGCCCCCTATATTTGAATTATATTGTGATAATCATAAATATTAGTAATAAATTTGCATAATCTTGAGTTTAAATTCGGTTTCCATTTGTCGCGTCTACAATTTATGATCCACATTGACAGGCTTTCTCTTCGCCCTAGTATAAAACGGTAAAGTTTAAATCCATCCTCGCTTCTATTTTTACAAAACGAAGCACTGCAGTAGACCATTTTTCTTATATTCTAAACTTAATTTCATTAAACTACACGACCTGCTTTTCGCTCTGTTTCCCGCGAACTGTCCAGGAACCAGAATGGCGGTTGCATATTCATGTCTAATCTTGTACCCTAATGACACGGCCGTAAGTGTTTCACGTTTCGCCACCTAGCACGCTGTTTTACTTTCTGGCTATCCCCTCCAACCACTTGCACGGAGTGAATTCTCGAGTTCGTTCGAAACTTTCCGTATATAGGCCAGTCAACGTAGCTGAATGAGGAGGCTTAAATGGAAATAATTTATAACAATGAACTTAGTTTCAGGAAGCTTCCTTAGGGGGTCTTGAAACACCTCCCAAAATTCAGTAAATGGGCGGGGGGCGCTCGAGCCGCCATCTTCCGATATGGTGGATTGTTTCATGATTTTAGATTTTCCTTGGAAACCGCTGTTTTTAGAGCAAAAATTATTATTATTATTATTATTATTACACCATTAAGCCATTTCCCTTTCGGGGTAGGCGTGACTCACTCGGCAGGGGAAAGGAGTAGTGTGTGGATGGGA
>NC_046661.1:12607079-12614813 GCF_010883055.1 Belonocnema kinseyi | reverse complement strand
CCATAGTTTTTGTTTTATTTGCGTTAATTTTTAAGCCCATGCTCTTCATGCTTGCATTTAGTTTATTCAACATTCTTTGTAGGTCTTCGATAGACTCTGCGTTAGTTATATAATAAAACACTCTAAATTTTCTTCTGAATAAAAAAGGTTATATAAAATATTGCCATAAAGTGAATAGTTTGCCCGAAAAATCAAAAAGATTGAACATTTTTGGAAGTTCATTATTCTTGCATTTATGAGCGATTGCCTCAGTGAAAACGAGTACAGTTTATTGTTTCAAGCTTGGCTGAAGGTAAGCTACCGTGCAATATCGATAATTTCGTTGTATCTATATTATTTATTTAATACTGAAAATTATTTTGATCCTTTTCAACGCCTAATTTTAAGAAGTTGCTTTCATTTCTCAAAGTAGGGACTTTGTCACTTACCTTTCCTTATGTCTGAACAACGCATCCGCAAATTTTCGAAATTTTAAATTAATTTTTTGATATTAAAAACGCCTTTTTTTAATCTGTGTCAAAACTCTCCGAAAATCCGAGTTGAGCCTGGGGGGTGAAGTAATAACGATGTATTTACTGCAGGCCCACTTTTATCTTCAAATTGTAGAAAACATAATGCACCCATCGTAAATAATCTCAACTCCTTCCATGTGCCCGGGACCCTTCGAACTGCATTTCCCAGGGCATGAAGCGACCACGGTCATGCGGCCGCAGGCGACTATCGGCGTCCCTCTTCCGCCAAAGCAAATACGCGAGGGCAAACGAGAGAGTAACTGGCTTGTTAGTACAGTCAAGTACAGTCATTTCTATTTTTGTAAGAGAACCTTTCTTCTCCCGCTAACATTTCACGTATATTAAACGCGTTTTTTGTATCAGAAAAAAATCATATCATTACTGATTTTTACATGAAGCATTCCAAAGGTGCTCCAATGATCGTATCAAAATTCAGTAATGATCGGATTAAAATTAAGCTTATAATCAAGCTCTGAAGTGAATTTAAAGCTTTTGTTCGACACGCCTCCAAAATACTTCTGGCTTCACATCTACTGTTATTTATATAGAAAGTCATTTGTAAAATAATAATTTAAAAGACAATCTAACAAGAACAGAAAATTATTAACATTCCATGAAATAATTCAGATTAATACTTCAAGGGGAAGATAATAAAATAACCATTTTTGTATTTCCATTCTTCTCCCGCTAAAATTCACATCTATCAAACATGTTTTTTGTATCAGAAAAAAATCATATCATTACTGATTTTTGCATGCAACATTCTAAAGGTGCTCCAATGATCTTATCAAAATTCAGTAATGATCGGATTAAAATTAAGCTTACAATCAAGCTCTGAAGTGAATTTAAACCTTTTGTTCGACACGCCTCGAAAATACTTCTGATTTCACATCTGTTGTTGTTTATATAGAAAGTCATTTGTAAAATAATCATTTTGAAGATAATCTAACAAGAACAGAAAATTATTAACATTCCATAAAATAATTATGATTAATACTTCAAGGAGAAGTAAATAAAATAACCATTTTTGTATCTCCATTCTTCTCCCGCTAACATTTCTTTTCTATTAAACGCGTTTTTTGTATCAGAAAAAAATCATATAATTACTGATTTTTGCATGAAGCATTCCAAAGATGCTCCAATGATCGTATTAAAATTCAGTAATGATCGGATTAAAATTAGGCTTATTATTATTACTATTATTACTATAACTATATATATACTATTTTTAATTAAAAAATTACTTCGGAAAAACGTATTTTGTAACTAAACGCTTTCACAAAATTAAAAATATTGGCTCAGTGTAAAATATTAATCCATGTTATTTTAAATTTTTTTATCACAAACAATAATAATTATTTTATATTTATCAATATTTGACTGTTTATTCAAGCCGAATAAATCAAAACCGAATATTTAAAAATAAACAATTTAAAATTGAATTGTTTTACCTGGGAAAACTTAAATCGTTAAAATTTCGAATATCTTTTGAGCTTTGAACGTTACTATTTTGATTGTTATTTAAAAATAAAGGTTTAGTGTCTAAGTGAAATGTTTCAATTTAGATGTTTAAATAGCAATTGGACCCTTATTATTTCTAAACGAAATTTGAGTAATTTTAATAGTTGAACCAAAATTTCGGTGCAAATAGCCACAGCTTAATTTAAAATAAAATGTCGATTTTTGCAGATTTAAAAAAAAAAGAGAAACTTTTTTAAACTTGTGAAAGGCTTCAAAAGAATAAAACATTTTCGTTAGGTTCCTAGGAAAATTGAAAACCATTTTTTATTTTGGTATATTATTTACAAAGAATACTTAAAAAGATTTTAAAAGATTTCCAAAATTGTTAAATGAGTCTAGAATATTTTAACATGATTTTTTATAATTTGCGAAATTTCTAAAAGTTGAGCGAAAAATTCTATTAATTTCAAAAGACATTCAGAAGTTCGAAAAACATTTCAAAAATAATTTTAAAGTTGCATACGTTTAAAATAACTTCTAGATTTAACAAGATTTTGAAATAAAATCTGAAGTTTTTAGTAGTAGAAAACTCGTTTGATTTATTTGTTAACTGTAAAGCTTGATTATAAGCTTACTTTTAATCCGATCATTACTGAATTTTGATACGATCATTGCAGCACCTTTGGAATACTTCATGCAAAATCAGTAATTATATGATTTTTTTCTGATACAAAAAATGCGTTTCATAGACGTGAAATGTTAGCGGGAGAAGAATGGGAATACAAAAATGGTTACTTTATTATCTTCCCCTTGAAGTATTAATCTGAATTATTTGATGGAATGTTAATAATTTTCCGTTCTTGTTAGATTGTCTTCGAAATTATTATTTCAAAAATGATTTTCTATATAAACAACAGTAGATGTGAAGCCAGAAGTATTTTCGAGGCGTGTCGAACAAAAGGTTCAAATTCACTTTAGAGCTTGATTGTTAGCTTAATTTTAACCCGATCATTACTGAATTTTGATAAGATCATTGAAGCACCTTTGGAATGCTTCATGCAAAAATCAGTATTGATATGATTTTTTTTCTTATACAAAAAACGCATTTAATAGACGTGAAATGTTAGAAGGAGAAGAAAGGTTCTCTTACAAAAATAGAAATGACTGTGCTTGACTGTACTAAAAAGCCCGTTACTCTCTCGCTTGCCCTCGCGTATTTGCTTTGGCGGAAGAGAGACGCCGATAGTCGCCTGTGGCCACATGACAGTGGTCGCTTCATGCGCTGGGAAATACAGTTCGAAGGGTCCCAGACACATGGAAGGAGTTGAGATATTTACGATGGGTGCATTATGTTTTCTACCGTTTGAAGAAAAAAGTGGGCCTGCAGTAAATACATCGTTATTACTTCACCCCCAGGCTCAACTCGGAAATTCCGAGAGTTTTAACACAGGTTCAGAAAAAGGATGTTTTTAATATCAAAAAATTAATTTTAAATTTCGAAAATTTGCGGATGCGTTGTTAAGACATGAGGAAGGTTAATGACAAAGTCCCTACTTCGAGAAATGAAAGCAACTTCTTCAAATTAAGCGTTGAAAATGATCAAAATAATTTTTAGTATTAAATAAATAATACAGATACAAAAAAATTATCAATATTTCACGGTAGCTTACCTTTAAAACAGCCGTTTCCAAGGAAAATCCAAAAACATTAAATAGGCCGCCATATTGGAAGATGGCGGCTCGAGCGCCCCCTCCCATAAATTTACTGAATTTTAGGAGGTGTTTCAAGACCCCCAAAGGAAGCTTCCTGACAACTAAGTTCATTGTTATAAATTATTTCCATTTAAAATTCTTCGTTGTTCGTATAAGAATATACTTAACAGCATTGCCACGTTTAACTCACAGCAAAATTCTTGTGTTTTACTAGTGATAGAGTTCCTCTAGGGAGAGTTGAGTCGCGTTACCCCCTCCACTAGCCGCCGCGAAACCGCAATCGGAAATACGTAACAAAGCGCTTAACATTTAAAGTATTCTTAAGAAGAGGTTATAAGTCATTATATATTTTCGTGTATTCAGATCATTACACCCGATTGTACGAAATTGTTCTTTCGTCTAAGAATTTGTTATCAAGCTAAATCAAAGGAAAACGACATTGAAAACAAATATGCCAGCAAAAGCATGGCTATGCACATAACTTACTAATAAGAATTTAGGTTTAGATTTCTAAACTTGAAAGAAAAACGAACCATCTTCTTTTTTTTTAACTGTAATTTGTCTTTCATTATTACATTTATAGTAAAATGTATACATTTGAAATGTAATTTAAAATGAACTTTCGCTTGCAGCATTAATTCTCTGTAATATTTATATAATTAAACAAATTTTAATTCAAAAACAATTCCAACAAATCAATGGTAAAAATTATTCTGCTTTATTTATGTAATTTACATTTTAGTTGTATCATAAATCCTCTCTTACGTTTTACCTATTGTTCTGAAATAAAAACTTCATTGAAAAAAAGTTTTAAGAACTAAAAAAATATTACATACTTAATTCTGTTTTGCAAAATATTACTTTAATGTGATTTTTATTTTGGTTTTATCTATGATTGAATGAAATTTATTTTTATTCAAAATAATTGAATCAAGCGGTGTTGAAGAAAAGACCATAACCTCCGAATTTAATTTCTTTACTTAACTTTACAAACAATACAATTGAAAATTTTTCCCCGTGTTTTGTCTCATTTTAATTTTCTTTTTTTTTTTTGTAAAAATTGAAAATTTGTATTATAAAATTTGATTTATCCCATTAATTAATTAGTATTGTAAAAATTTATGTCATTGAAAACATTATTTTTTACATTTCAATAATCTTCAATAAACAAACCTAAATCATTATTATTGTTATTCTACGTACTATCTATTAGATGTTAGGGCCTTTATCAAACAGTCTTAAATGATAGTTTTTTTTTAAGTGTGTATAAAAAAAGATTTTTCACTTTTCGAACATTCTTCATTATTAGACTTTAACTAAGTACATATTTTATAATAAAATATTTTCTGCAAAACGAATAAAAACTGTTACATGTTTAGCAGGTTCTGCGCAAATATAACCTATAATATGCATTCAGATTTATGTGATACGAACCGTGCCAGAAATTTCTGATGGAACTTTCCTTCCTAAGCTGTGCATATCTTTTACATTTTTTCCGAAATCTGCATCCGAAATTCTATCCGAAACTTTACCACCATTTTTTTCAGAATCTTTCAGAATTCATCAGAAAGTGTCCCAGTGGTATCTTTCCGTTTTTTCGACCTTTTCCGAAACTGTTCCGCGCGCATTTTTATCAGTTTCTATCAGAAAACGAAATTATTTAATATTGTCATATAAATATTATTTAATCGAACTTGATATGTAATTTTTATACAATTGTAGATAAACTTCTTAAACTAAAATAAATCTAATGATTAGGAAGTAAAAAATGATTGATTTAATAAATTTGGAAATTTAATAATTTTATTAATTAAATAATTTCATGAAAATCATAACTGTTTAATATATTTGATAGTAATGTAGTGAAAAAATTTGGGATAAAAAGAATTATTTTTTAAACCTTGTTTAAACAATGGTTTTGTTTTTTCAAATTATTAACTTTTTTAAAATAATTATTTGCAAAAACAAAATATTATATTATCATTAATAATTAAGAATTTCTGATAATATCTGATAAGATTTTCGGAAAGAAACCGAAGAATTCGGATGCAGATTTCAGAAAGATTCAGATAAAATCTGAAAAGAATATTTTCTCGACTGTTTCAGAATCTATCAGAAATTTCCTTTCAGAATCTTTCCGATTTTTTAGGCAGGGAATAATAGCAATACCTTCTTTGAAAAATGCTTTCCATTTCAAATACTAGAGCGGATGCTTATTATATACTTGAAATGTGTTTTCAAATTTAAAAGATCCTTCCAAGTTAACCAAAAAATTCAATTTTTTATCAATTAACATAAATTCTTAATTTGTCATAAATTCTCGAAGAATTTATTTCTCGGTTTTATTCTTGGTAATATTCTCATCCTCATTACCGTTCTTAAAGTAATACAACCGGTTCAGAACACTAATCAAACTACCTGCTGCATTGTCGCCTGTATCTTCCCCCTACGGCGCAAGTCCGCAACTTTCGGAATTGAAATCGTGTGAAAGAGCCCTATTATGTATCTTATTATGTATACGTCGAAAACAGCAGAAAACTCCTGTAAATTACGTTCTCAAGATGGATGTCTTGCAAAATTAAAGTCATCAGCACGAAGTACTGCAAGGAGACCGCACGCCTATAGCGGGGATGGTGGAAATAGCCGACAATCGCGATCGCCTGTCCTCAAATTTGCATGTCTTCCCAGATGATAGCGCTACGTGCGGAAACTTTAGGAACTACGAGATCATGTGATGTACATTTTGATTCGGTATAAACAGAAGCTATTAATAGCTATTAATGTCGTTGTGCAATGGCAAACGGTTTATGTTTAGTGGAAAAAAATTGTTGTGCAAAGTGTAAGCAGAGCTACCAGATCGTGGATGAAATTTACTCCCACCATACCAACCGTTTGGGAGCTGCAAAACAGAAGGTGCATAACTACCACTGTGAGTTCGTGTGTAAGCCGAAAATGCACGATTCCACTTCGGTTTTCTGCTGTACGATGATTGCCGATCTGAAAGCTTCGCAAGACTTCGGCGGTCTTCTATTTATATCTCGATCCCCATTTGAAAGAAATAGAAGATATTGGTGAATTTAACGTTCCGCGTGATTCTTCTTTTCATGCATGAGTCGATTTTGAGGTTATAATTTTCAGGTGTATATGGTATGAATATTATTACTTCTTCTTTATTCATGATGTGTCCCCTGAGGGTTTACATGACTTCCATTCCTTACAATCTTTCCGTTTACATCTATATATTTTTTACAATCTTATCCTTTCTATATATACAATTATTTACAACTATTTACATAAAGTCTTATATCTAGTTCCTTATTTCTATTTCCTGCGATAGCGCAATTTAGGACTTATTAGTAAGCGAGTGAGCGAGCGAACGAAAGCGAGAGTGCAAGCGAGAGAGATAATATGAGAACGCAAACGCATCTTAGTCTACTTATCTTTTACTTTACCATTACTTACAATTTTCACGCTTCTAATCTAAGCGACTTCCGTTTCCTTTTTCTTTCACTTTCTTTATACCACCATTTACCTTTTTCACGTGCATTCTTTCATTCTCCCTCATTCGCTCCCCTAGCACCCTCTAACTCCTTCATCCATTCTTCTCCTAATCCATCTTCGCCAAATTTCTTAACCACATTTTCTTGCCAGCTTCCTTTATCTTCCATTCCTCTCCTACATCCTTCCCATACATGCTCCCATGTTTCCTCCTCCCATTCACATATTCTACACCTTCTGTTCTCTTCTTTTTCCCAGTACATCCCCTCCCTTACCTCGTTTCCCAGTCTAAATCTTGCTATTATGGTCCACCTTCTCTCTCCCCATCCCTTTTCTAAATACTTTAGCAGCCCTTCCTTTTTTATCATCTTATACCATTTATTGTATTTTGATTCCTCAATCGCCCCCCATCTTTCTGTTAATTGCCTTTCCCTCTCCCTTTTTTCCAGTTCTTCATATTTTACTCCAGTCCCGTCTTCTATTTCTCTATCATTAAAGAACTCCCTCCTTTCTTCTTCCCACCTCGTTAATTCGATCGCCCTCCCTCTCCT
>NC_046661.1:12602270-12606979 GCF_010883055.1 Belonocnema kinseyi | reverse complement strand
CGCCTAATTTTCTTCTTTAATTCCTCTCCCCTTCTCTCCTGCTTTTCTTCATAAATCCCCATTACCTCTATCATCACTTCTCTAATTTCCTTTAGCCTTTCTCCTTTCATCGACAATTCATTTTCATCTCCGCTACCGTCGGCACCCTCCCTGTTATCGCTTTTCCCTACCAAACTCTGCTTTTCCGGCGGCGATCTAAACATTTTCTGGTATTTTATACTGGCCCCGATATCTTCCTTCTCTTCACTGCTTTCCCTCTCCCCTCTCTCCCTTTTGATAAATGCTTCTATGGACCCTACGCTTTTTGCTCTCAATCTTTCCTTTTCTATAGTTTTTTTATACTTCCCCCTTGCCTTCCATTTCTTTATCTCTTTCGGCGTACTGAAGACTTCCTGCTCTAATTCTGTTTCTTCCGAGGAGATGCTCGCTCCACTAGCCATTAATAAAATTCAAATTTTCCCGCCTTCTATCTTCCCTGCCTCTATCGCCGCTGTCTGTTACCTATCACGCCTTTCCTTGTCGCTACCCAATCCTGCTACTACCAATCCGTCAACACAGTCTTTCCAACCTGTCACAAATCTCCAAACAAAGTTCCACACAAATCTGTCTCAATCCTCCAAAATATCTACCTCCCCTTTACAATCTCACAATCCCTCAATTAGATTTCTCACCTCCACACCCTTCCACACACTTCCACAATCCACTCACCTCAAATTTCACCACAATATCAGAAAAACTCATTAATTTTAATTAATAGTTGACTAACTTTTAATAGAAATAGTTAAACTTTCAACTAAAACAATTATTTTTCGCTCAAATTGTTGAAATAAATTGAAAATTCCTTGGAATGTTTTAAAATATCCTAAAAAAGTTTAAATCCTTTCGAAATCTTGAAAATTTTGAAAGCTCTTGAAAATTCATTGCATATTTAAACATACCCTAAAATATTTCAAATTCTTTAAAATCTCATACTAAATTATTAAAATCATTTTAAAATTCCTTGGAATCTATTAAAATATCCTAAAATATATCAAATGCTTTAAAATCTCATATTAAATTACTGTAACCAATTGAAAATTCCTTGGCGTCTGTTGAAACTTCCTCAAATATTTAAAATCCTCACAAATCTTTTAGAATCTCTTGAAATTTTTTAAAGCTTCTAAAAATATCTTCAAATTAAAAAAAAAACATGAAATATTTCAAATCCTTTAAAATCTCATACTAAATTATTTAAATCATTAGAAAATTCCTTGAAATCTATTGAAATATCCTAAAATATGTTAAATCCTTTAAAATCTCATCTTAAATTACTGTAATCAATTGAAAATTCCTTGACATCTTTTAAAACTTCCTCAAATATTTTAAATCCTTACAAATCTTTTAAAATCTCTTGAAATTTTGTGAAGCTCTTGAAAATATGTTGACATTTAAAAAAAAAACCATCAAATATTTCAAATCCTTTAAAATCTATACTAAATTATTGAAATCATTTAAAAATTCCTTAAAATATATTAAAATATTCTAAAAGATATCAAATCCTTTAAAATCTTTCGAAATCTCTTGAAAATTCCTTGAGTTTGTAATTCTAAATTTGAAGTCTTCAATCCCATCGAGTTGAAAATTATTCGTATTGAATAGTTGAAAATGTTTTAAAATTAAATTTCGAAAGCTTTGAATTTTTATTGATTCCATTTTCAAAACTCTAATATACAAACATTTCAATATTTAACGTTTTGAAACTTTTCTCTTTTTTAAATTTCAGTCTGAAGCTTTACAAAATTTCAAGATATTTGAAAACATTTGTAATTTTATATTTTCACTGAAGGGGTGCTCTAATCTGGGTAGGCATAAAACACCGAGGACAGGCAATCGCGAACTGGCGCCAGTTGAAATAAATGCCGTGCGGTCTCCTTGTAGTACTTCGTGGTGATCAGTTTTGACAAGTACATAAATAATAATCATGCCTGAATTGAGAACAAATACCCATCATCATAATCTAATCCCATGTAAGGAATAAAATAAGATAGATAATATAAAACGAATCGATAAACATAACACTGAAAATTTATCTAGAATTATAGATTTTGCAGCATTATGAATTACATTTGCAAAAAGCAGCATTTTTTCCTTTCCCGACTTTTATGAATTTGTAGGACATTTGGTCACATATTTTTCCGTTAGGCCTACTCTCTCGAAACATTTTTTAATATTTACTGCAATTAGAGGTTGAAAATTGAACTCGACAAACACGAACCACATCAAGAAAAATAGGTTATTTTAGGTATTTTTTGAAATTCACGCATGCGCACTGACAGTTTCCATTCGAACGTAATATACGTCAAATCAAAAGGAAAACTAGTGAGGTAATATACGCATAGAAAATCACGTGTAATACGTAGAGTATTATACGTTACCAGCCCTATTGGGACTGCATTAGGAGTCCGATAACGTGTCGAAAATCAAACGGACCTCCTTCATTAACATGTGGTCATAGAAAGAGAGATTTGTTCGATTTTCGGCTTCGAAACAGCATCGGAGTCCCACTGCTGTGCCGTTATGGTACTTACATACCTAATCGGCTGTGGGCACCCTACCGATAAAAATCTCTGAGTATATTCTATAGATTCTGTAGGGTCAGAGAAGCTCAGAGAAATTTTCCACAGGCACACAAGTAAATGTATTTAAAGGTCCAGGTGGTTCTTTTAAACGTTTTAAAGGCTTTAAAATGTCCTTTCCGAAATTGAAATAGATATAAGATCATAAATAACAAGCAGAGAGGCTGAAATTGAAATAAGAATTCGATCATAAATCAAGCAGAGGGGCTATATCAATAGAGTAGCCGACACTCAAGGGTCCTTTGTTAAGCTTTCGGATAAAAATTTAGAAGTAGATTTTTTTTAATTTCATAGTTAACAGCCTAAAACATAATAATTCGAAATCTACGGGTTTCGATGATTTCATTATTCCTTAATTTAAAAAAGGTGTTAATAATTTGAAGAGAAATTTAAAAAGGGAGAGTCGAATTAGCGACGGCCAACTACTGTAAATAACTCTGCCCTCCCGGTACGTGACAAATACAAAAGGAACATTATATTACCGTCGCACCACTATTAACCGAACCACAAATAGGACCTTAAAAAGGACATAAATCTCTCAGACAAACTCAGACACTAAATTGTTTTAAATCGACTCTGCTTATAGTCTCGGATGGGCCAGGCTATTTCGCTGGAGAATACTCATAGATTTCTATCGGTAGGGCAGGATTGGTTTTTGCCCCATAAGAGTAAGAAAGATGAAGAGCACTTTTTGTATAATTTTTTTCTCGTGTATCCCTCTCTCACTATTATTGAACAAAAACTAAACTTACCTATAGGGGGAATAATATGTACCCTACCGAAAAAATCTCTGAGTATATTCTAAAGATTCTCTAGGGTCAGAGAAGCTCAGAGAAATTTTCCACAGGCTCGTAAGTAGATATATTTAAAGGTCCACGTGGTTCTTTTAAATGTTTTAAAGGCTTTAAAATGTCCTTTCCGAAATTGAAATAGAAATACGATCATAAATAACAAGCAGAGAGGCTGAAAGTGAAATAAGAATTCGATCATAAATAACAAGCAGAGGGGCTATATCAATAGAGTAGCCGACACTCAAGGGTCCTTTGTTAAGCTTTCGGATAAAAATTTAGAAATAGATTTTTTTAATTTCATAGTTAACAGCCTAAAACATAATAATTCGGAATCTACGGATTTTGATGATTTCAGATATCTTTTTTTTTCAAATGCTTAAAATTGGAATTAATACGACATTTCTCGTAAATGGAATGAGATACGCCGAAAAAGACAACATTTTTTAATTCAACTAGAAAATGGTATATTAGCATATAAGTTATAATTATAAATAAGCATAATGAGAAAATTCATCAATTAAAAGAAAAGTGTTAATAATTCGAAGAGAAATTTAAAAAGGTAGAGTCGGATTAGCGACGGCCAACTACTGTAAATAACTCTGCCCGCCCGTTACATGACGAATACAAAAGGAACATTATATTACCATAGCACCAATCTTAAAAGGACCACTAAAAGGACCTTGAAAAGGAACCAAATCTCTCAGAATAAATTGTTTCAAATCGACTCTGCTTATAGTCTTAAATGGACCAGGCTATTTCGCTAGAGAATACTCAGAGATTTCTATCGGTAGAGTAAGCACTATTTCTCTACCTTGCAGGAGTTGGCCGTAAAACTGTTCGAAACTCTTTACGAAGGTTGTCCTTGATTGCCTTTTGCACGTTGGGAACGTTTCAACTTCTTAATAATCCTTTCCTTCAGAAATAAATCTGTATTTATTTCTTTGAAGAAATTTTTCATTATTATTGCCATTTTTATTGAGATTTTGAATGTCAGAATTTAAATAAATCAGTATTAAAAATACCTGCTTTTCCCAGCCCTATCCGACTCGCGTATTTTAGCTAGTGCTTTCATGCCTCCGCAAAAGCCCTATCCGACTCTTAAGAAGATAGCCGGTCCTTCTTGCTAAGAGCTTCTATGTGCGAAATTTCGCCATATGGCGGCGCTTCTCGCACCTGGTTCTACTTCAACATAAAATCCAATGGGGTGAGAATAAAAAATACAAAAATGTAAAGATTTCGCAAGTTTACAGATGATTCAATTCAAAAATGCATTATTTTTGTTGGTACCAATATTTCAAGAGCG
>NC_046661.1:12588280-12602170 GCF_010883055.1 Belonocnema kinseyi | reverse complement strand
ACCGCAGGATTTCAGCCACAACCACGTCTCGCGACCGTGAGATAGGTGGTTACAGTCTGTAACAAAATCAATACGACGACCTGGCAAAAGTTTCGTGCACACTGAGAACACGGAGTGATCCAAAGACTATCGCCTTCTTCATTTTTCCCGCAAATGTTTTAGCATATTGTTGACACGCAGGGATACTTTTCAGGCTATTAACGAGTGAAAGCTTGGCACCTCCAGGAGCGCCGATGATAAGGACGATTAGTTTAACAGAATATTCCGGGTACAATCGTTGTAACTCATTCTCCTTGGCTTTGATGTTTTTGTCAGCTGGTGTCGAAAATTCGATAACGAACATGGTTCGCCTCTGGAAGTCAAGAAGAACCGTGTCTGGCCTCGACTGTGCAACAAAAACAATTGTCGAGAATATAAAGTTCCAGTATATGCGGCACTTCCCATTCTCGACAATTTATTCGATTTCCCTACGAGCATTTAGAGGAACGATATTAAGGTTAATGCCGTAAGAGTGACAGAGATGGTAATAAAGCACTCTTGGTACCGCATTGTACCTTTGGATGCAGGTCGTTCCCGCATGAGTTGCACAACCAGATAGTATGTGAGCTAAATGATCGGGGTGTGCATGGCACGCCCTGCATCTATCATCTGGAATGTGTTAGCTCAAAATGTGGAGATGGTATGTTAAGGTGGAAATGGCACCGTCTTGGCACGTCAAAATGAAACCCTCCGTACCAGACTTCAATCCGGGCGATTTAAAGAAAGCAAACGTTAGCTCAAACGACATTCACTGATCCTCCACATTTCTGTGGAAGATACCGTGCCTCCTCTTATCGAGGAGCTGTTCGCGAAAGTTTTTCTCTTGTGCTTTCTTAATCCGGGCTATCAAGAGTGACTACTCGAGATAGATAAGATTTGATGCATTTTTCTCACCTCTAATACTGAAGTTAAGGCCGAGTGTTTCAGCAGCCTCCTCCGCTGCTTTGTACCGAAACTCTCCTTTGCTCACTTCTTCATGATTCCTGACCATTTTAAGAAGAGGATCTCTTCCATTTGCGACTCTATGTGCTTAACCCAGAATAATCCTTTTGTGAAGACATTCAAGACTCAATATACCGCGACCACCTTGACGGTGTGAGATGTACAGTCGCGGAACAGAAGACTTAAGGTGCATGCTTTTTTTCATGTGCATAACCTTTCTTGTCCCAACATCAAGGGATCTGAGCTCGTTCTTCGCCCATGGAAATACTCCAAATGAATAGAGTACTACCGGGACGGCAAGCATGTTCGTTGAAGATACTTTGTTCCTCGCCGACAGTTCGGCAGACCAAATCTGCCGAATGAGACGTTTGCATCTGCTTCGGAGAGTATCCTTTATAGATGTCACATCCTGAATGCGGCTCTGTGGCACGCCTAAGTACGTATAAGTCTCTCCAACGCAAAGGTATCGTATAGCATTTCTATCAACGAGCTCAGGATCTTCAGGGATACCATTAAGTTTTCCTCGCTTCAAATAAACTTTGACGCATTTGTCTATTCCAAATTCCATTCCAATTTCCTTAGTATATCGTTCGACAATCCCTAGAGCTAGATGTAGTTGCTCTTTGTTTTTAGCATAGATCTTAAGATCGTTCATGTAAAATACATGAGTGACCTGGTACTATCGATCTGCAGGTTTACCGCACAAGTACCCGTCGGAATGGCGAAGTGCTAGAGATAGTGGCAATAATGTAAGGCAAAAGAGAAGTGGGCTCATGGTGTCGCCCTGAAAGACACCTCTCTGAAAGGTGACCTTGTTAATTGTCACGCGATTTTTTCCAGATAAGATAGTAAATCTGGTTTTCCAAAGCGGCATCAATCTCTCTATGCACCTAACGATTTGCGGATGAACCTTTAAGCTTTCCAAAAGACAGATGCTAAGTCTATGGGAGGTCGAATCGAAAGCTTTCCGATAGTCAATCCAGGCCATCGATAGGTCACGCTGGTGAATGCTGCATCTTTGCAGACACATCTATCGATGTGCAGGTTCTCCCGATATCCCGCTACGCCTTTCTTTGAGCCTCGCTGTTCATACATTTCTTGCCACACAGGTTCAACTGCCCGAACAATCTTATCATTTAGAATAACTGTGAATATCTTATACAGTGTGTTCCAGGGTTTTATCGAAATGTACCGACCTTTTTAGGGATTGATGAGGAGTGTCTCCGAAATAAAAAATTTCTGTCATCTTTTTCATACAAATAATTACTAATGGACAATTTAAATATTCACCATGACTTTTGAAACAATTATTTTTTCCCAAAAAATAAAAAAATAATCGTTTGTTTTGATTCAAATGCAATATTTTGTCATTTCTTGGAAAAGTAAATTTTTCTAAAAATATTATGTAATTATTTAAACAAATTTTTATCGTTTATTTTCAGAATTTCTAAAAATTAAGCCAGAAATGTCCATTTTTTTCAAATTTGTATCCTGTGCTACTTTTTGTAGAATAATTATATAATTTTGAGACATTTCTTCTAATTTTTAACAAATTTCTATTTATTTTTTATTATATTTGTTTAAACAATAAAATAGTGGGTAACGTATTCTTTCTATATACTATAGATTCAGAAAAATAATTGTATGTGTTCTATTTTATTTCATTTTTTTTACTTCGCGGAAAAGAACTGCTTGAGAAAATAAAGATTGTTTAAGCAAATAGAAATTTATTAAGCATTAAGAGAAATGTATCAAAATTATATAATTATTTAACGAAACTTGGCATAGTATATTAATTTGAAAAAGAAAGTTGATATCGCTGGCTTAATTTTTAGAAATTTTGAAAATAGACAATAAATAATTGTTTAGATAATTACAAAATATTTTGAGAAAAATGTAATACTCCAAAAAATGATAAATAATTACATATCAATCAGAAAATACAATTATTTTGTACATTTTTTGAGAACAAATAATTATTTAAATAATTTGTGTTTCTGTAAACAATTGAAAATTGTTTAAAAAGACATTGGAAATACGCAAATTGTCCATTAGTAATTATTTGTATAAAAGACGACGGAAATGGCTAAAAAGTAACGATGATACTTAATGAAGGTAATGAACAATGAACATATGATACGTAATACTACGTTTATATGTATATTATAACTTTCTTGAATGAAAAAAAATCATTTCAAATGCTCCCATGAATTTGAAAAAATGGTAAGATCTTATAAAATATAATCATTTTCCAACCATTTTTTAATCCGTTTTATTTTAAAATTATTTTACAATCTTCAAAAGTTCCGAACCTCCTGAGTATATTTTACAATAAGTGAATTAAAAGATTTCAGATTTCTTTTAAATATTTGATTTAATCTTTTGGAATATTCACTAAAAATATATTTTCCAAATAAAGAAACATTAAAAATTTTAAATTATTTACAATTTTGTTGAAACTTTTGAACCATTTTATAATCTTTTAACATGAGTGAAAATTTTAGAATTTTTTGTTTTAATTTTTTAACTGTGAAGAATTTCACTTTAAATATTTCAGATTTGTATTAAGAATTTTTTTTTAACCTTTACAAATATTCTCGAAGAATTAATTACTTAAAATATAAGATCATTTCAAATTGTAATCTTTTCAATTTACAAATTATTCATAAATCTTTCTACAATTTGTAAACAATCTGATTATCTTTGAAGATGGTCTAAATTTTGGCAATTTTTTTTTTTGATTTTGAGCACTTGAATCAAGTGTTCGTAAAATTTTCAGATTATTCTTTAACAATATTTTTAAAACTTTGAAGCCATCTGATTATATTTTAAAATAAGTCAAATTTTTCTTACACTTATTTTTATTTAGAAAACTGTAAATGCGTCCTTTAAATATTCCAGATTTTTCTTTTAACAATTTTTTAACCCTTTTAAAATATTCTCTAAGAAATCATTTTTCCAAACATAAAATCATTTCAAAATTTTTAATCAATTCCATTTTTAAATTATTCTTACATTTTTTCAAAATTATTGACCCACCTGATTATCTTTTTAAAAAAAGGCAGTTAAAACATTTTTTTATTTTGAAAAGTTTTAAAAAGTGTCCGTTTAAATTATAGTTTAATCTTTTAAAAACTCTTAAACCATCCGATTATTATTTTTAATGAGTCCAATTTTGACAACATATGTTCTCTTTAAAAAATAATTCAAAAATATTTTGAATTTGTCTTTTACCAATATTTGAATCTTTTAAAATATTTTCTAATGAATAATGTTTTCAAATATCATTATTTAAAATTTGTTATCTTTTCAATTTTCAAATCATTCCTCTTTTTGTTCAAAACTGGTAACCCATCTAATTATCTTTTTATTTTAAAATGAGTTTCCTTAAAATAATTAATATTTTTCTTAAAAAACTTTTGAAATATTTTGAAATATTCTCCAACAATTAATGTTTCTACATAAAAAACATTTTGCATTTATCATCCGAACAATTTTTCAATTATTGGTTTTCAAAACTGATTAACCATGTATTTATCTTTGAAATGTGCATTCTTGATCCGTTACATTTTTTTATTATTTATATTTAAAACTGATTTTAAACGTTTTTTTTTTTTCAAATTTTGAAACCTTTCAAGAAGTTTCCTTGCAATATTTCAGATTTTTCTTTTAAAATTGTCCAAATCTTTTGAAATATTCTCCAACAATTAATGTTTCTACATAAAAAAGTTGACATTTTTCATCCGTTGAATTTTTTAATTATTTATTTTCAAAACTGATTGGCCATATTTTTATCTTTTCAAACGCGTCAAAATTTTGAAGCACTTCCTTTCAAATTTTTGAAAAATTTTGTTTCAAATTTTTTTAAACTTTCAAGAAGTTTCCTTAAAATATTTCAGATGTTTCTTTTAAAATTTTCCGAATGTTTTCAAATATTCTCCAAGAATTAATGTTTCCAAATTAATAAACATTTTACATTTTTCATATGTTTAATTTTCAAAACTGATTAACTGGTTTTTAAAATTTTTGAAGCTTTTTTTTCAAATTTTGAAAACTTTCAAGAAAATGTCTTAAAATATTTTGGATTTTTCTTCTAAATTTTTTTAAAATCATGAGAAATTATTTTTATTATTCTCTACAAATATATTGTTCCATATATAAATTATTTTCAATTTTTTATCCACTCGATTTTTAATTAATTGTTAAATCTTTTTAAAACTTTTAAACTACCCGATATCATTGGAAATCATTCAAATTTTTCCTATGTTTTTTTTTTAATTTCAAAAACTTTAAACAAGGGTCCTTAAAAGAATTCAAAATATTCTTCTACAAATACTGAAGTCTTTTAAAATATTTCGTAAAAATTATTTTCCCAAATATAACTTATTTTAAATTTTCAGTCGATTCAATTTTTAAATTATTCCTAAATCAGTTTAAACTTTGAAAACATCTCACTAATTTTTTTAATGACTTTATTGAAATATTCTAGATTTTTCTTTAAAATTTTTCGAAATATTCTCCAAAACTTAATTTTTCCAATTATAAAAACATTAATAAATTTTAAACCATACAATTTTTGGGTAAAAGCCATCTCAGGGTTCCCATCCAGCCCCTTAACCCAGCCTGCGGGGCTTCTATTGTTTCGGCCGAGTCGAGCGCTGGCGGTAGTCTTCTTCAACAACACACTGCAAACCCTACACGCCACGCACCATCGCGATACACTAGGAAGAGAAAGAAAGACACTAGGGAAAGGAAAAGGAAGAAAACACAGGCCAGGACTACATATTAAGGGGCACGTCATCTTTTTGGATTGAACATTTTATAGTTACAAATTTCTGTTTTTCTTTTGATACTCAAATTACTTGTAACTAAAAATATGTATTTTTATTTTAAGAATTCATTGCTACTACTAAAGTAGTTCTACTTTAACACCTGTTTGTTCACTTTTTAAGCAAAAAGATGAATTTTTAAACCAAAAAATTCATTTTGTACGGCAAAAAACCAATTTTTAACAAAATTCAATAACTCAACCACACAGTTGAATTTTTAACTAAAACAGATTAATGTTTAAAAAAAGTTTAATTTTTAAACGGGAAGAAAACGAATTTCTAAAACAAATTCAAGAATTCTAAAGCAGAAAGTTTTCAACTAAAAAATATGAACTTTTAAACCAGAAGATTAATTTACTTTAAAAAAAGACGAATTTTCAATATAATTCGAAAATTATCAATCAAGCAGTTCAATTTTCAACTAAACAAGATTAATAATTACACAAAAAGTTTAATTTTCTATCTGGAAAAAACGAATGTTTTAACAGAATTTAAAAATTCAATTCAATGCATGTATTCTTCGTTTGAGGTGTATGTGTTTCTCCAAACATATTCAATTAGGTAATGTTCAGTGTTCTCAATTGACATTTTCCCGAGTCGCCTACGCAGATCCCGTTTGATCTTGGACCAGTGCGACTCAATATTTTGTGTGTGAATATTCTTGTCCTTATGATTGACGAAATTCGTAGAATGGTTCACCGTTGAGTGCTGATATCTCAATTTCTTCAAATTATTGTAACCGCGCCACATATCTGTTAGGACATGTGTCCTGGTTCTACGAATTTTTGAATGACTGGTTGGAGCGCTCGAGCGTCGCGCGATGCTACGTAGGTCAAAAAACATTTCTTCGACGTCCGATCAATACCCTCGACGATCCACCTTGTACGTGTTATCCGGCCTTGGAAATTTATTTTAACTTGGAAATTTAAAATTTCAATTAATTGCATGTATTCAAACAATTCATTATACCTTTCTCATTGGGGATAGAAATACATTAATGGCTTATAAAATACTAAGATATTCATATTCAAGAGATATTTTTTGGACAATTTGAACAAAATTGATCTTGGGCACCTATTATAGCAGACAAAACTATTAGTGGCGACTTGTTTATAGTGGCGACTGGACTAACACAGTCTGGGCGAATCACTTAGCTGCATTTCAAACATTCGCTTCTGTTATTGGCCGCTGTCGTTATTGACCGCTTAGCCTATATAAAATTTTAAGAATAGTTTTCTAAAAATCAAAATAATAAAAGACTAGTTTAGTTTTTAATTATCCATTCAAAAAATATGTTGTATAAAGTTATGAAACAACCCTATTACAGACTTATCACAAGAAATATTTTTAAAACGTTCTAATTTTGTATTACCCCCCCCCCCCCTCAGAAACTAGATCGGTCTTCACAGGTAGGTAATTGAGTTTAATAGATTAGTAATTCAGTTTACGAGGCATCGGCAGTCAAGTCTGTCATCTGAGTAAAGTTGTAGAAAGGAATTTCTGAAAAGTTTGCGGTATTTCAACAAAGAGCTAGAAGTAACCGGCTTAATGAAGTTCCTTGTTTTTTGGGGGCTTCTACAAAAAACTCGGTTTTGCAATCAGTGTGGAGGAAATTCTAATTTAAAAACAAATGGGAACAATAAAGGCCTTATATACCAATGTTGCAAACAGAATTGCAGAAAGAAGAAGGTTGCAAGAGATGGAACTTTCTTCAACGTCGCCCACATAAAGATAGAAACTATCCTACAAGTGATAATTTGTTGGATTTTAAAAGATCCATCTTCTATCATTTGTAGGGAGACAGGTTTGCATCCAATGACGTTTAGGAAACTTCTTTCGGGATTAAGGGAAATGATCGCCGCTCGGATCTTTGAAAACGGCGCATCAATTGGTGGAATTGGTTATTTCGTTGAAATCGACGAAAGTGCCTTCGGAAATCGCAAATAGAATAAAGGTCAGATAACACGTAAAAGGTGGATCGTCGGGGGTATTGACCGGACGTCGAAGAAATATTTTTTGACCTACGTAGCATCGCGCGACGTTCGAACGCTCCAACCAGTCATTAAAAATTCGTAGAACCAGGGGACACATGTCCTAACAGATATGTGGCGTTGTTACAATAATTTGAAGAAATAGGGGTACCAGCACTCAACGGCGAACCATTCTACGAATTTCGTCAATCCTAAGGACAAAAATATTCACACACAAAATATTGAGTCGCACTGGTCTAAGATCAAACGGGATCTGCGTAGGCGACTCGGGAAAATGCCAGTTGAGAATACTGAACATTACCTAATTGAATATGTTTGGAGAAACACATAACCTCAAACGAAGAATTGTTTCTCAGTATTATAGAATCAATGAAGTATTTCTATCCCCAATGAGGACTGCCGTGTCAAGCAGGAGAGAGCCAAGAACAATCGGCCCTTTTCAGGGCCAACACATTTTTCTAATGAAGGAATAATGTAATGTTTGAATACATGCAATGAATTGAATTTTTAAATTTTGTTACAAATTTCGTTTTTTTTAGATAGAAAATTAAACATTTTGTTTAATTATTCGTCTTGTTTAGTTGAAAATTCAACTGCTTGGTTGATAATTTTCGAATTATATTGAAAATTCGTCTTTTTTTAAAGTAAATTAATCTTCTGGTTTAAAATTTCATATTTTTTAGTTGAAAACTTTCTTCTTGTATAAAAATTAAACTTTTTTTTTAAAATTAATCTGTTTTAGTTAAAAATTCAACTTGTGGTTGAGAGTTCTTGAATTTTGTTAAAAATTGGTTTTTTGCGGTACAAAATTAATTTTTTGGTTTGAAAATTAGTCTTTTTAGTTACAAATTGAACAACCCGGTTTTAAAGTAGAACTACTTTAGTAGTAGCAATGAATTGTTAAAAGAAAAATATATATTTTTAGTTACAAGTAATTTAAGTATCAAAAGAAAAAAAGAAATTTGTAACTATTCAATGTTCAATCCAAAAAGATGTCGGGCCCCTTAATATGTAGTCCTGCACTGTGTTTCCTTCCTTTTCCTTTTGCAAGTGTCTCTTTCTCTTCCTAGTGTATCGCGATGGTCCGTAGCGTGTAGGGTTCGCAGTACGTTGTTGAAGAAGACTGTACCGCCAGCGCTCGACGCTGGCTTAAATAATTGCAGATTGTAAAAAATAGCTGTTTCAAAGCTCTTGCGTAAACTTAATTTTAAATTTATTTCCAGTTTCTAGTGTTGAAATAATAAATTATTAAATTTTCTTTATTTGCTTCAATTTATTTATTTTAGCTTTTTTTTATTTCAGCCGTCTCCAATATTTCTGTAAGCACTGGCAATTGAATGCCAGGTAGTTTTTTTTTCGATTCATAATTTTTGTAAACATATAGGCGAAAGCACTTCGAATATGTAGCCGGAAGGTTGCGGGATAAATTCTCGCTGTCTAAATTTTTTTCATTTTTTTTTTTAAATTTTATTCATTAAAATTAATTTTTTAAACTTACACAATTTTTTAAATGTTTATATTCGTGATATTTTAAATTCAATAACCTTAGAAACTATCAGGAATTTTATTGTTCCGGACTTTTCTAATTTAAGACTTTTTAATTGTCTGTAATGTATTAAATATTACATTAAATTATATGAATTTAGGAAATATTGTCTATGAAAATAAAAAAAAATTAAACAACCACCGCATGTTCCTTCTGTCAGCAACCGTCATCTAAAAATGATACCAGCTCCAAGCATATACGCGATAAATCACACCTATGGCCATGTCTCACGACCGTGAATTGGGTGGTATGTAAAAATTTACTTTTTCGGAAATTTCTGAGTGATGATACTTCTGTTTACCGGTAGGTAGAGGCAGGAAAGCATAGAAGGCGGAAGAGTTTAAATTTGATTCATGGCTAGCGGAGCGTGTATCTCCGCGGAAGAAACAGATTTAGAGCAGGAAGTGTTCAGTACGCCGAAAGATATCAAAAGATGTTTAGATCGCCGCACGGAACAGCAGAGTTTGGTAGGGAAGAGTGATAATAGTAAGGGGGCTAAAGGAAGCGGGGATGAAAGTGAAGTTACGATGAAAGAGGAAAGCCTAACTTGAAAGAAACTTGAAAGCTCGAACCGGGATTGTGGTGGGGGAGAAATTGGGAATAAGGAGATGGAAACGCTGATAAAAATAGAACAAAGAATAGAGAGGAAAAAGAGGAAAGAGAGGAAAGAAAGATAATTAAACATAGTGATAAAGGGTATAATAATAGAGGGGAAAGAGCTGAAGGAAGGGGTTAACGAAGTACTATAAAGGATTATTGCTAAGGTAGAGATAGAGGAAATGCGAAATGTGGGAAGGGAAGTGCGAAGAGAGGAGATAATGCTACTGGTGAAATTAAAGAAATGGGAACATAAGAGGGATGTGATGACAAAGAAGAGGTTATTATATGGAAGTCCAGAGAGAATAGAAGATGATTTGACATGGGTAGAAAGGAAGATGTAATATAAATTGAGAAATAAATTGAGAACATGGGTTAAGTATGGGAGAATACGGATAGACAGAGTGTGGTGGGATTGGGCTGAAGACAGGGAACAGATAGTAAGAAATGAGGTGCAGGGAAGCTAGGAGAGGAAGGAACATGAGTTAGGAAAATAAGAAATAGTAGAAAGGAAAAAAAGATAAGAAACGAAAGTAGGGAAGAATGGAAGATTTATTACTTGAATATAGCAGGATTGGAGAGAAAGGATAGGGATATTATGAGACATTTGACACAATGGGATGTAGTTATAATGATGGAGACGTGGTTAGTTGAAAATGGATAGGAAATAGTCAGGGGAAGGTTACCAAGAGGCTACAAATGGCAAGTGCATAATACAAAGAGGAAGAATAAAAAGGGCAGAGCAATGGGAGGAATGGTGATGGGAGTAAGGAATGAATGTATAACAGAGAAAGATAAGAAAGACGGGAAAGAACAAAAAGAAGGATTAATAGTAGAAGATAAAATCATGGGAGGAGAGAAGTGGAAGGTACGGGGGATGGGGTTAATGTGAACGGTGATATGCAGGAAAAAGCACAGGAGATGAAAGAAAAGATTGAAGAAAATGAAGAAGAGAGTAGGATGATAATAGGTGGGGATTTCAATGCGAGATCCGGTGACAGAGGAGGAAGGGAATGGGGAGAAGAGAGAGAAAGAAAATCCAAAGATAAGGTACTTAATTGGGAGGGAAAAAAGTTGTTGAAGAGCTTGGAGGAGTTGGGATGGTATATCTGAAACGAAAATACTGAAGGAGATGAGAAAAGAGAATATACATGCTCAGGAGGTAAAAGGGGATCGGTAATTGATTATGTGCTGGTGGATGATAAGGTAAGAGAGAAGGTTAAGAAACTAGAGATAGGTGATTATGTTGATTCGGATCACTTTTCCTTAACAGTGACATTAGAGGGACAAATAAGCAAGAGCAATATGAATAAAAGGGGAGCAAATGTAAAAATTGTAGGAAAAGGGGATTGGTCAAGGGAAGGAAAATAACAGTTTAGAGAAAATGCCAGAAATATCAAAATGGGAGAGGGAAGTGTGGACGAGGAGATGTAAAAAATGATAGGAGAAATAAAAATAGGATTAGAGTGCACAAACAAAAATTAAGTGAGTAAAGGGGCGAATACATGTGGATTGGATGAGGACTGTAAAGAGAAAAAAGGAAGTCAGAAGGGAATTAAGAAAGTGGAGAAACGAAAAAAGTAATGGGAATGAATATAGGAAAAGAAAGATACAGTATACTGAGTTGTGTTATCAAAAGAAAGAGAAAGAGAATAAAAGGTTTGAGGAAGAGGCGGAAAAGGCTAGGACTGAAGAAGAGGCATGGAAGGTAGTAGGATGGAAAGGCACCTGGTATAGATGAGATTCCAAATAAATTATGTAAATTATGGATAATGTGAAATAGATTATGGAGAGGAGAGGGGTGGCCAGAGTTATGGAAAGAAGGAGTAGTTATACCAATAATAAAGAAAGGAAAAGGAGAGGAGGTTAAAGATTATAGTGGGTGACGTTGATGCCAACACTGTGTAAAGTATATGTAACTATTTTGTCGGAGAGATTGAAGATAGAAGTTGAAGAAAAAAAGATCGAGTCACCGAATCGGACAGGGTTTACAAAAATAATGGGGGTAATGGACAACATCTATGTTCTGAACTATCTAGTAAATAAGAGAATTAAAAGGGAAAAGGGGGCTGTGATAGCAATGTTCGTGGACTTAAAGGCGGCGTTTGACTCATTAGACCGAGGCGAAATAGAAAAATTTATGGTAAGAAAGGGGATAAGAAAAGATATATACACTAGCTTACGCAGACGACATAGTGTTCATGGCAGAGGATGAAGAAGGGATGGCGGGACTAATTACAGGATTAGAGAAATACTTAGATGGGAAAAAGCTGAATTTAAATGTAGGAAAAATAAAGATACTGATGTTTAGAAAAGGAAGGGGAAGGAAGAAAGAATGGACAGGGAGATAGAAGGGAATAAAGTTAGAAGAAATAAAAGAGTATAAGTATTTGGGATATATCTTGCAAACGAATGGAGATCATACAGCTCATATAAGAGTAAGGATAAAGAAAGCAGCAGGGGTAATGAAACAGATATGGGGAATAGGAAAAAGAAGGTTAAAAAAAATTGGAGAGGGAGAATGTGGGTATTCGGTACGCTGGTATGGCCAGTATTAGGATATGCAGCAGAGATATGGGGATTGAAAGAAAGGAAAGATATTGAGAGTTTGCAAGATAGGTATATAAAGTGGACACTAGGGGTAGACTGGAGGGCGCCAGGATACATGGTTAGAGAAGAAGCGCAAAGGTATAAGTTGAGTATTAGAGCGGGAAAGAGGGCATGTAAATTTGAGACGAAGCTGAGAGAGGGAAAGGGAGGGGAGTTAGCGAGAGAGTGTTTGATGGAGGTAGAAGCGAGGAGTGGGAGGGCGGGCGAATTAACGAGATGGGAAGAAGAAAGGAGGGAGTTTTTTAATGATGGAGAAATAGAAGACGGGACTGAAGTAAACTATGAAGAACTGAAAAAAAGGGAGAGGTAAACACAATTAATAGAAAGATGGGAGATGATTGAGGAATCAAAATAAAATAAATGGTATAAGATGATAAAAAAGGAAGTAGTGCCAAAGTATTTAGAAAATGGATGGGGAGAGAGAAGGTGGACCAGAATAGCAAGACTCAGATTGGGAAGCGAGGTAAGAGAGGGGATGTGATTAAGATTCTAGGGAAGGATGGATTAGGAGAAGAATATATGAAGGAGTTGGAGGGTGCTAGAGGAGCCAATGAGAGAGAATGAAAGAATGCATGTGAAAATAGGCAAATGGCGGTATAAGAAAGTGAAAGAAAAAGGAAACAGAAGTCGCTTAGATTAGAAGCATAAAGATTGTAAGTAATGGTAACGTAAAATTTAAATAGACTAAGATGCGTTTGCTTTCTCATGCTTTCTCTCTCTCTCTCTCTTGCACTTGTAAGGAATGGAAGTCATGTAAACCCTTAGGGGACACATTATGAATAAAAAAAAACTTTCAAAATATTTTTAAATTTTCTTTAAAATTTATATTTTTTTAAATAAAAAAAATTAAAACTTTTCCCGAAATATTAGGCCAAAAGATTTTAATTTCTCAAAACCTTTACAAATTCTGAAAAAGATTCCAAAAATTTATTTCAAAATCTTCAAAAATCTCAATTTTTTTTATCTTTTAAAAATCTTTTCAATATTATAATCATTTGAAAAGAATTCTAATTTTTCCTATTTTTTTTATTTTGCAAAATTATAAAAAATACCTTAAAATTTTCCAGAATCTGTTTTGGCCATTTTTTTAAATGTTTTAAAAAAGTTGTAGAATATTCGCTGAATATTAATTTTTGATGATTTTTTTTTAAAATCTTGAACTCTTTTCAAATATTCTCTTCAAATTACCTTTAAAATTGAAAAAAATTGAAAAAAATTCAGAAAACTTTTTTAACATCTTCAAATCTTTCAAAATTCTTAAACAGCTTTTTCTTTGGAAATCTTAAAAAATCTATATTTCGCTCACCATTTGTCGGCATCTAAGCAAATAACCAAC
>NC_046661.1:12579920-12588180 GCF_010883055.1 Belonocnema kinseyi | reverse complement strand
TTTATATTTAGGAATTTAAAAGATTTCCTAATAGTTATAAAATATTTAAAAATGGAGAATTTTCAAGAAATATTTAAATATTCTATAAAAAAAGTATCCTCAACTAAAAAGAATAATCTTCAACCAATAAAAAAAGAAATAGAATAGTTAAAGTTTGCACCAAAAATTTTTCTTGGTAAATACTTCAATTTCAAATCAAAAATTTTAAATAAAATAATTAATTTTTAACCAAATATTTGAATTTTCAATACAAAAAAGGAATTTTCATACAAGGTTTTTATTCTACCAAAAACAGCGAATTTAAACAATATGTGTTTCAATTATAAACAAACAAAAAATACACATTTCCAATAAGGATTTTAAATTTCCACCATTTATTTCATACGGCCAAAGAAAGGTTAAGAAACCGCAGGTGAATTTTCAAACCATCCGAACTGCAAATATCTTAAAAATAAAAAGACAAATAATTCAAGGATTTAAGCTGATTTCAACCATTTTTTCAGAAAAAAGTGCGTTATAATTAGGAACGCATCACAAGAAAATCGGATGCAATTAGATGACAGTAGTCAAAATAATAATTCTAAAATGAGTGGTGTCAGTTTTGATATTCTTGGTGATATTCTTATGTCAAATGGAGTTCTGATAAAAAACAACAATGTAAGTCGGTCACATAAGCATAATTAAAAAAAGTGAGGTTAGATTAGGCTCTATCCGAGTCCACAAACGCGTCACTGCACAACCCTGTAGACCGCTGAAGTAGAACCGTCTATCATCTATTTTAGTACGCATAAGCTTAGTGTCAGAGGGGACGCTACGGAAAATCGCTCGAAATTGAATACATTGCATCGGTAATCTCCCACCTCATCTCTGGTTTGGAGCAATGTACTTCGCCATATTTTTCTTTTTCTTTACTTACTCAATTCTAATACTTATTTTTGCTCAAATCAACCGCTTTAAATTTGTGTACTCTTGTCAACATTTTGGGTTTACATTTTATAAAATATTATATAAATATTATTGTTTTAAAGAAAATTTCCTATTTAGCGGCATGTTAAAGTAGGACACGTGCACTAAGCACCGCTATGTGGCGATATATCGCACATGGAAACTCATAGCAATAAGGTCCGAAACTTTAATCAGGCTCTACCAACTCAATGGTAAGATATGAAGAAGCAAGGGCGCCATCAGACGGTGACACATAACATTCAGATGAGATAAAAGATGGCGTGCAGATAATATCCAGATGACTTCTAAACAGCCCTGTGCATCTGAAAACAAAGTGGCGATCACTTAGTGTCCTGAGTTGTTTAGTTCCCAATGTGTTCAGCGTGGCGCTTGTTTTCCCATCACTCCCCGTTTTTGCATTGTAAGCCATTGTAAGCAATGGGAGTAGACCACTTTTAAAAATTTTTTAATAAACAAAATGTTATTTTCGTAAAAAAAATATTAAAATGAAAAGAATATTATGCATTTTATATTTCAAAACAGTTTTCCATACTATGTATATAAATGCTAATGGAAAACATAACTTAAAACGTCACCCTGTAAACTTGGCAAAGTGGAATATTAGATTTGAATTTGAATGACAAGTTAGATATAATCCTTTTTATATCTTAAAACGCAGTAAATAATATTTATGTCAATAAAATATATAAATAGTTTTGTGAAAAAAAGTTTTAATAGTATACAAGTTCTAACTTAATATTTGAAAAAGGTTAAGAAGATACTTGGACAAAAATAGGCTAGAGTTAAATGCGGACAAGTCGAAGGTTATGGTGTTCAGGAAGGGAGGTGGGAGAGATAGGGGAGGGGAGTGGAAGTGGAAGGGAAAAGCGGTACAGGAGGTGAAAGAGTTTGTGTACTTAAGCTTCCTGTTTCGAAGGAATGGGGAAGTGGATGGTCATATAAAAGAGAGGGTGAGAAGGGCAAATGTGGAGATGAGGCAAGTGTGGGGCTGGGGGAGAGGCTGCTCGCAAATGATTTTGTAAGTAGAATGAAACTGCTTAATTCGCTAGTGATGAGTGTCTTATTTCACGGAGTGGAGGTGTGGAGTTGGAAGGTAAGTGAGGAAGTAAATAGGATACAGGAGAGGTATGTAAAGTGGACACTGGGGTTGGCCAGGAATACGCCGAACTATATTGTCAGGAGGGAGACAGGAAGAATGAGTTTAGGGATTATAACAGGGAGTCGAGCGTGTAAATATGAGGAGACATTTTTGGAAGAGGGGGGAAGTAAATTGATTAGGGAGTGTTGGTGGGAGAAGGAGAACAGACGTAATGGTGCAAAGATGGAGGTGGAAAGGGAAAGGTATTTGAGAACGAATGGATTGCAGATGGATGAAGTTAGCGGGAGGCACGAGGAAGGAAGGAAGGTATATGAGTCGGTTCAAAAGAATGGCATGGAGAAAGAGAAGACAGAAGGAGAGGAGAGGATAAGAGAGCGAAGGTTTAACGGGAACTACGTGTGGATTATGCCAAGGGAGAGAGCGCAATATTTGTGCCAAAAAGGAGAGCAAGGTAGTCAGAGACTTATAGATAGAATAAGATGCTGTTGCATGGAAGGTTGTAATAGGTTCTGGCTTTCTACAGAGAAGAGAATGTGTGAACTGTGCGGCAAAGGGGATGCAAAAGTTGAGCACTAGTTGGAGGAATGTGAAGAGGTGGAAAGGAGTGAGATAAGCATGGAGGTATCGTTGCATGAAAGGGGGGACAAAAGGGCAGTAGCATGGTTGAAGCGGGTTTTGGGTAAGATGGAGAAAAAGAGAAGGAAGGAGGAAGAGGAATGGAGAAGGAAAAATTGTAAATAGGAGAGGAAGTAGATGTAAGAAAAATGTATATATTGTAAATAGTAATTAAGTATTAGGTGTTAGCCGCGGAGGCAGAGGCTGGTAATGCGAGGCATAGCGATAAAAGAGCGAAATGCGTGCGAGGCGAGGCGCAGCGGGGAAGGTTAGGCTATAGAAACGAGCGGATTAGCTGGAAGGTGTGGATGGATGGTACATTGTAAGAAATAGTTGTAAGAAAAATTTGTAAAAAAAATGGAAGTGTAAGCAAGTCAATTTTTTAAGGCCAGCAGGCCGAAAAATAAACGTTTATCTAACTTCATATTTGAGGGTTTAGCGAGTACTTACACTATTGAATGTAATGAATAAAATTTGATTGAAATTGAATTAAATTTTTACTCGTGAACATATAACATAAAAGTATGTGAAGAACATTAAAAATAGTTTATTCAATAAGTCAAATTGTTTTAAAAAACTATTTTTCAGAGGAACAAACCTAAATTATAATTTTATAAAACGTCCAAGATGTAAATATAATCAATGTTTTAATATCTTTGTTTTAAAGACTTAAAATGATATGATGATAAAAGAGATCAATCGAAGTAAGTTTATTTTTTATGTTCCACTGATTGTTAAAAAATAATGGTTTCAAATGTAAATTTACTTAAATTCAATTAGAAATACATTATATTTAGTATATATTCATAAGCGAGAGTACTCACATGGTAATTTTAAACTTAGTACTATTCAAATTTTTCCTCGGGATTTTTTGTAACATTCCGTTAATAATATTGTCAATTTGTTTTCGACAATAAATTTTAAGAATCCAATTTTATTTTTCATTCAAATTCAAATCTAAGATATATTCCACTTTGCGAGGATTATTGTACGACCGTATAAATCATATTTTGTCTTTAGTATTCATAGAAAATGTTTGGAAAACTTTTTTGAAATGTTAAATGAGTAATATTGTTTTAATTTCAAGAATTTTTTGCATGGAAATAACATCTTGTTTGCTGAAAAATTAAAAAAGTTATTTAGTCCCATTGTTTTCTATGCAAAAACAGGGAGTGATGGGACAACCAGCGCCACGCTGGAGATATTAGGGACCAGTCAACTTTGTCTTTAGCACCTTCTGAAGGTAAAGGTGGGTCACTCGTGCTCGGCGCTTTAGAAAATGCTCTAAAGTGCTCTAAAAAATTGCGCAAAATTTATGAAATGTTATCAACTATCCTAGTATAAGGATCAATCACTATACTGAAGATTCGATCATTTGTTTAAACAATGTAATTAAATAAACTCTGCAAGCTAGCAAAGGGAGAAACTTTTGCCGAGGCACGAGTGACCCACCTTTACCTTTTAAGGGTTAAGTCAATGTAAAGAAGACAATGCAAAAATCAACGAAAATAAGATTTAAAAAGTTTGTTTATTTTTAAAATATGAATGAGAGATCTTTTTTCAAATTTGTGCTTAAAAGAATTACATCAAGCAAGTAAATAGATATCAATAATAATTTAATAAAATAACATCATGTAATTAGAATAACAAATTAGAATACCCTGAATAAAAAATATATTTTGGTCCGTATTTTTTCGTCACGTCAACCGGCGTTTTATTTTGTCAAGCTGTCATTTTTTGTGTAAGTAGGATTGGTTATTATGGAAGTGCGACTGAGTGCAACAGCGATAAAATTTACGACAGAGGAAGGGAAACTAACGCAACCATGACGAGAGACGTCAAGTGCGGCGAGGGACCGAAATACAGTGCCATCAAGCGGTGACACAGCTTTTTGTAGTTTCTATGCTTCTGCACGATTGTGCATGATCACCCATAGGAGTTGGTAGAGCCTGACTTTTATAGTTTTCTGCATGCAGGCTGCCTGCTTGCAGAGGCATAAAAGCACCCTATGGCCCTAGGGCTGGCTTTTCCACATAATTGCATCAGCCCCATGCATCGCCCGCACTTTTCTGTTCTCTTAGCATTCGGAGGGGTATCGCAGTTCAAATAAATCCAATAGATGGTGCTCCGATCAGGTAAGCCTGTGTTTTGCGTCTTTTACATTGTTTCGTATTAAGAAAACTGGTAAATTTCCTGTTACAAGTGATTCATTTGAGAAAAATGTGTAAAATTGAATGTTTAAATTATAAGAATCTGTAGCCGAATAAATTCTTTATTGTGTTGAGAGTTTTTTTCTAATTGATAGTGCAAAATAATGGGATTAAAATGTGTAGCTCCGGGTTGTGCGTCTGGCTATACCAGCAATTCGGAGAAGTTTCATTTTTTTCTTGTTCCAAAATATCCCAAAGAAATGAAACGGTGGCAACACGCTATTCCCAGAGATGACAGAAATACAGTTTGTGAACAACACTTTTGGGAAACTGACTTGAGGGCATGTGATACTTACAGTTTCCCCGGTTTTTTTACACAAAAATGAACATTTTTAAAAACTGAATTCGGAGATGGTATAAAATATCATAACGGAAGTCCCCGGACTCTTTTTTGTGGGAAAATAAGAAAAAAAATTTATTGTGCTAAATAAAAATGTTATGCATATGTATTATTTTGAGGTAACGTCGTTTTTCATCTCTGCCTTTCCGATAATCTGGAAATTATTTAGAAAATAAACTTTTTTGATTGCCTGAAAACAAGGTTAGTTCCGAGAGATTAGTTAATATGTTTATTTGTAAGTCCAAAGTTTTCGGCCAAAAATATTGTGTAGTTTGGAAGTAACGTTCGGGCGTCCGTTAGCATGTTCGCTATCATTTTCCATATTTTTAAGACAATATAATTATTATTCTAGAAAAAAATGCCGGGGGAACCTAAAACTGGTAACATCGAAAAAATTTTCTAAGTATCACATGCCCTTAATTTGGAAGGCAGAAGTTAAAGGCCAGACGGAAGTGTAATGTCCACTGTATGTTAATTTCATTTCTTATTATTTTTCTGTATTTATTTTGTTTAACTACATGGTTTTTAACCATCTAAATCAATTATTAATAAAAAAAGATTCCGTAGGAAAGATCACACATATTTATAATCATTAATATGTAGTTAAAAATTTTTTTTGAAAATATTTTAGAGGTATCAAAAAAAAGTTTATACTGATAAAAGAAAATCATCTATAACAAAACTCGTGGAATTTTAAACCAAACAGAAGATTTTTTAACTAAAATGATGCATTTTTAACCAAAAGGATGAATTTTAAATTAAAGGAGACATTTTTAAACAAATATTTAAATTTTAAACTAGAAAAAAAAAATTTTAACAGAATATGAACTAGTTACATTTTTAGTATAGAAAAGTAAATTTCATCTTAACTGATGAATTTTCAACTAAAATGCTGAATCATCAACTGGAACAGTTAAATTTTAAACAAAAATATGAGTTTTTAACTGCACAATGAATCTTCAACTGAAACAGTTAAACTTTCAATAACAAAAAAATATGTTTCACTAAAATAAATCAATTTTCAATAAAAACTTACATAATTAAGTTTCAAGTTAACAAAATCAATGTTGAACCAAAAAATACGAATTTCAAACTAAAATGACCATTCTTTAACCATAAATTGAACAATTAATATCTCCTTAAAAAAATGAATATTTAGCCAGAAAATTAATTTTTAACTAAAATGATGAATATTTCACTGGTAAATACGTAAATTCTCAACCAGAAAGAAGATTTTTTAAATAAGAAGATGAACTTTCAAAGAAAAAAGTCATATCCTACCAAAAAAGTCGATTTTGTAACAACATACGCGAATTGTTCACGATATAAATAAATTTTTTATTTAAAAAGACGAATTTACATCCAAATGGTTGAATTTTGAACTAGAAAAGGTCAATTTTTCTTCCGAAATAGTTAAATTTTATACGGGAGTATTAAAAATTTTAGATAAAAAATTGATTTTCTACAAACTAGTTACATTTTTAAAAAGAGATCAATTTTCAATTAAAATGATAAATCTTCCAACAAAATTAATTTTGAACAAAAGAGGTCAGCTTCTAACCGCAAGTAGTTGAATTTTCTAAAAAAAAGTATATTCTTAACGAAAAATGTAAACAAAATTTTATATTGTAATTTAGAAATATTTCCTTTTCAAAAGAATACTTCTACTCCAAAAACTACTTAAGGCACTCTCTTTTTTTAAACTTCGGAAGAAGGGAACAGGGATTTTTTAAACTACTTTCTCCTGAATTTCAGTTTAATTTTTTTTTTAATTCTCCTTCTATGTCAAAAATCCCCTGTCCTATAATAAAACAAAAAATTATTTTCAGTCATATACTCTGCAACTGTAGACAAAGTAAATTTACTATTTTTTAATTCAATTGCCGGTCAATGCGTGGTTTTTTCCAAGTACGTCCCAGTTTCCTGCTGAAGTCGCCACCCTGATTATAAACAAATTATATATAAATATATATTTTTCAAAGAGCGGAAATGTATAGATAAATTGATCAAAGAGTATATTATAAGGCTAATGATTAACGTTTAAATATTGTTATTACTATTATTATTATTATTATTCAAGTAATTATCAATTATTTTTTGAAATTTACAACAATCGCAGTTGTTTATAAAATTATTTAATTAATTACATTAGCGAAATAAACAATGGACAACTTAGAATAAATTTCAAACTGTTTTCAGAATCAGCATTTTTTCTCAGCATTTTTAAAAACCTTTTACAATTTTCTCTAACAATTTATTTAAAAAAACAAGAAATCCTTTTCATTTTTTGTATATAAATATGATTTTAGTGGATGTTTTCAGTTTGTTATTTGCTGAGATGCCGACGAATGTTGGGCGCAATATAGATTTTTTAATAATTCGAAAGAAAAAGCTTTTTAAGAATTTTGAAGGATTTGAATATTATAAAAAAGTTTTCTTAAGTTTCCTAAAAAATGTAACATTTTTCTTATTTTCAATGTTCATTTGAAAAGAATACCTAACGAGATTCCAAGATTTTAAAAGAAAATTGTCAAAATTATCAAAAATTCATTTTGAGAGACTATTCTTCAACTTTTTCAAAACATTTCAGGAAATTGCTAAAAAAGATTCTGGACAATTTTCATATTGATAAGATTTTTAAAAGATTAAAGAAAATTTAGATTTCTGAAGATTTTGAAATAAAGTTTTGGATTCTATTTCAGAATTTGGAAAGGATTTAAGAAATTAAAAATATTTGGCCTAACATTTTGGGGAAAGTTGTAATTTATTTTTTATTTATAAAACAACATTTTTTAAAGAAAATTGAAAAATATGTTCAGACTTTTTAAAACATTTAAAAACTGCGTTGGCTCAAGAATTCGGTAAACAAAAGTATCAACACTCACAAATTCATGAAAAAGTAAATATGATTTATCGCGTATATGCTTAGAATGGTGTCATTCTTAGATGACGGCTGCTGACAGTGGAACCATGCGGTGGTTGTTTAATCTTTTTCTTAAAATTTTCATATGCAATATTGCCGAAATTCAT
>NC_046661.1:12578160-12579820 GCF_010883055.1 Belonocnema kinseyi | reverse complement strand
ACATACTCTTCGAAGATTCTCATAATTAGGTTCATCCCCTTCTCATCATCTGCTAATAGAACTACATCGTCCGCGTATGCTAGAGAGTATAGTTTGCTATTAACCAAAGCCGTTCCTCCCTTTCCTTTCTCCTTTAGCTTCTCCTCTAAGTCTGCCAATAGGATACTAAATAGTAACGGACTCAAAGGGCACCCTTGCCTTAGACCTCGGCTTGTCCAGGAAACCTCCCCTTTTTTCTTTCCTATTTTCACCTTAATCCTTCTTTGATGGCTTTTTCTACCTCTGCTTTATATTCTTCCTTTCCCCTCTGTCTTTTTATTTCCAGCATCTTCTCATGTTCTTTTTTCCTCCTGTTATGCTCCTCCTTCTCCATTTCCCCTCTTCTCCATTTGCTCACACACTCTTTTATTCTCTCTTTACTCTCCCAGCATTCCTCGTCCCACCAGCCTCTCTTTCCCCCTACACTTTCTTCATTAGTACACAGCTCATCCTTTACCTTTTCAATGGACCCCTTCAACCTTTCAACTAACGAGTCTATTCCCTCCTCGGAAATTTTTAAGTGATACTTTTGTTTTACCGTATTCTTGATTCGACGCATTTTTTATGTTTTAAATAATTTCAAAATATTTTTAAATTTTCTTTAAAAATTATTATTTTTTAAATTAAAAAAAATAAATAAAAACTTTCCCCGGAATCTTAACTCAAAAATTTTTAATTTCTTAAAACCTTTACAAATTCTGAAAAAGAATATAAAATTTTATTTCAAAATATTCAAAAATGTAAATTTTCTCTTATCTCTTAGGGATCGTCCACGAATTACGTAAGACGTTTTTCTTTTGTTTGAATAAAGACGAGCATAAAATTGCTGTGAAGTTGAGAAGGACACAACGATATAAACAAAAGAAAAATGTCTTACGTAATTTGTGGATGATCCCTTAAAAGTCTTCTCAATATTAAAATTATTTGTTAAAGTTTCAAAATTATGTTTTTAATAAATTCGAATTATGCATTTTTTTTTAATTGTGCAAAATTATAAAAATTACCTTAACATTTTCCAGATTTTTAAAAATGTTTTAAAAAGTTGTAGAATATTTGCTCAAAATTATTTATTGATAAATTTGATCATTTTGTTTAAAAATCTTGAAATATTTTCAAGTATTCTCTTTAAATTAACTTTAAAAATTTTTAATTGTACATTTTCTAATGAAACTTAAGAAAAATTTTTTATCTTTTTCAAATCTTCAAAATTCTTAACAAGATTTTAGTTTCGAAATCTCAAAAAATCTACATTTCGCTCAACATTTATCGGCTTCACAGCAAATAACAAACGGAAAACTTTGACAATTTTGAAATATAATGAAAGAATATTTTTCAAATTCATATGAAAATTTAAAAGGATTTTTTGTTTTTAAAAATAAGTTGTTAGAGAAAATTTTAAAAGATTTATAAAAATGCTAAGAAAGAATCCAAAATATCTTCGGCAATTTTTTTAATTTTTTAAGAAGTAAAAATTTTAAGACAAATTTGGGCGTTGAAGAATAAATATTCTATAAAAAATTAATTATCAACTATGAAGATTAATTTTAAATAAATAAAAAATAAATAGAATAGTTAAAGTTTGAAATACAAAATTTGACTTGTTGAATACTTCAATTTTCAA
>NC_046661.1:12568390-12578060 GCF_010883055.1 Belonocnema kinseyi | reverse complement strand
GTGGATGAAGAAATTGGATGAAGTAAGGGAAAGCAAGGGAGTAGGGCAGACCCAAACGGGTGATCCTGAAAAGGGACAGTAAAAAACGAAAATTGTTTTCAATATCGTGGAAAATGCATTTTTTATGGTAAGAGTAGAATATAAGTAGTAGTTAAGTTAGACTAAGGATGGAATTGTAAATATATGTACAGGGAGCGGTGGCCCTCAAACCCGTAAAAGGGAGAGATTAAATACATACATACATACATGTTGAGACTTTTTAAAACATTTAAAAACTGCGTTGGCTCAAGAATCCGGTAAACAAAAGTATCAACACTCACAAATTCCTGAAAAAGTAAATATGATTTATCGCGTATATGCTTGGAATGGTGTCATTCTTAGATGACGGCTGCTGACAGTGGAACCATGCGGTGGTTGTTTAATCTTTTTCTTAAAATTTTCATATGCAATATTGCCGAAATTCATATAATTTGATGTAATATTTAATTTGATGTAATATGATGTAAAAATGGAAAATTTTTTTAATTCGTTTTTTTTTGGTGGACAATAAAGCTTGTATGGAGATACCTTTCTTTATTGAAAATTCAAATATTTGGTAAAATTAATTTTTTCATTTACAATTTTTGATTGAAAATTGAAGTATTCAACAAGTCAAATTTTGTATTTCAAACTTTAACTATTCTATTTATTTTTTATTTATTTAAAATTAATCTTCATAGTTGATAATTATTTTTTTATAGAATATTTATTATTCAACGCCCAAATTCATCTTAAAATTTTTACTTCTTAAAAAATTAAAAAAATGGCCGAAGATATTTTGGATTCTTTCTCAGCATTTTTATAAATCTTTTAAAATTTTCTCTGACAACTTATTTTTAAAAACTAAAAATCCTTTTAAATTTTCATATGAATTTGAAAAATATTCTTTCATTATATTTCAAAATTGTCAAAGTTTTCCGTTTGTTATTTGCTGTGAGGCCGATGAATGTTGACCGAAATATAGATTTTTTGAGATTTCCAAAGAAAAATCTTGTTAAGAATTTTGAAGATTTGAAAAGGATAAAAAAATTTTTCTTATGTTTCATTAGAAAATTTACAATTTAAAATTTTTAAAGTTAATTTAAAGAGAATATTTGAAAATATTTCAAGATTTTGAAAGAAAATGATCAAATTTATCAATAAATAATTTTGAGCAAATATTCTATAACTTTTTAAAACATTTTTTAAAATCTGGAAAATTTTAAGGTAATTTTTATAATTTTTCACAATTAAAAAATATATGCATAATTCGAATTTATTAAAAACATAATTTTGAAACTTTAACAAATAATTTTAATATTGAGAAGACTTTTAAGAGATAAGAGAAAATTTACATTTTTGAATATTTTGAAATAAAATTTTATATTCTTTTTCAGAATTTGTAAAGGTTTTAAGAAATTAAAATTTTTTCAGTTAAGATTCCTGGGAAAGTTTTTATTTTTTTTAATTTAAAAAATAATAATTTTTAAAGAAAATTTAAAAATATTTTGAAATTATTTAAAACATAAAAAATGCGTCGAATCAAGAATACGGTAAAACAAAAGTATCACTTAAAAATTTCCGAGAAAAATAAATACTATATGCCAACCAGTTCACGGTCGTGAGACTTGGCCATAGGTGTGATTTATCGCGTATATTTTGGGAGCTGGTGTCACTTTTAGTTGACGGTTGCTGACAGTAGGACCACACAGTGTTTGTTTGATCTTTTTTTTTTATTTTTATATACAATATTTCCTAAATTCATACAATTCGATATAATTTTTTATATATTTCAGACAATTTAAAATTATTGAATTAAAATAGTCCGCAAAGTGTGATTTTGTTTTGAATTCTCACAATTTGTTGAAATGATATTGGTAGGGCGAAGGGGAATCTTCGATTCTTTCAGATTCATAGCACCTTCAGTTCGCAGAACCGGCGGAGAGTTTCCGAGAAATGTATTTCCCCGCCAAACAAATGCAATCTAAATAGATCAGTAGCTCTTTAGAACTGTTTTCTTGAACACTTATTATATAATCTAATTAAATAGTATTTATTTGAACTTTAATTAAATAAATAAATTGATTAAAATAAATTAAATAAAAAAATATCTAATTTGCTTTTAACTTTTAATACTTTTCACATTTCTTAATTTAGTATATATACTAATAATAAAGTTATTAGACTCAGCCTTTAAAAATAGGGAAAAAAAAACTTTAACAAAATGGGAGCTATTAATTTCAGCTTCAGTTTAGGGTTAAAAAATAATGTGTTTTTTTTGCAATTACAATCATTTTTAACACAAAATACAAATTTGGAATAACTATTAGCTTGTTACAAAGATAAAACCACATTCCAAGTTTTGGCAAGAAGGAATCACCGCTTATCTTTTTCTTTTTAAAGTTATATAAATATCATTTTCGTAAGATTCCGGAGATATTTCAAAAACATTTTTGAAGATTTCACATATGCCGAAGAAATGCAGAAAATTTTTATGCATTTTTTTATTTTGCAGGCCACACAAAATATTAGGAAAAATTAGAGTCAGCTTAAAAGATATTTAGGTTTTTCAGAAGATTTGAAGAAATAGTTTTTTGAATAATTTTTCGAAAAACTATTCATGTTTTTAAATATTGTTAATCTCTTCAAAAATTCTGAAATTCCTAAATTATTTTTATAATAAAAAATTACATTTTTACAATGACCTTCAAAGCTTAGAGATTTGTAGAAACTTCCAGAGGAATCTCACCAAAAAAATTTCACCCATCTAAACTTTTCAAATAACTTCGAACATTTTTTCGAAATTCTCAACATTTTATAAAATTTTAAAAAATTGTTTTAAAAATGTATAGAAAATTTTTAATTTTTTAAAAAATTTCAACTTTTAAATTACTTGAAAACCCTTACAAAACTTTTACACCTTCGAAATATCTTTTAAAATCATTCAGTTTTCCTAAAAAATCTTTTAATTGTCCTAAAATCTTCTAGATTTTCTTTCGTGTTTTTAAAATCAAAACACAATTATTTAAATATTAAGATATTCTAAGCTTTTACCCATTATGTATTTTATTTTTCTTACCTCTTTCAAACCTTGAAAAAGTTTACAAATTGTATACTACGATAGAAAAATTTTAAGAACAGAGTTATTTCCTATAATATTAGAAAACCCATTTGCAATTAAAATTTTCTTTTGAATCAATAATGTTTAGAAAAAGTTGGAAAACATTTGATCATTAAATGAAATTACTTAATTGAAAATTTCCATTCACAAAATTGATGTTGCGGTAAACTCGTAATATTTATTAATAGACTTAATTACAGACGGTTTACTTAAACAGTCTTTTTTTGAGTGACTCGCAGAATTCTTAGAAATTGAAAAAATCAACTGTAAGAATAAAAAACGAACATATATATCTTATTTTTTTCATATCTTACTTTGTTTATTAAATCATTAATATCCAGGGGCGAACTGGGCATATTACCCCTATTAATAACAGTTAATATGCATAAATATATTAAATTGTATGCATATTTTAAAACAAATCTCATATTAAATTAACGCAAACAATCAAAAATTCCTTGGAACATTTTGAAATACTGTCAAATATTTCAATTCCTTCAAAACATTTTGACAAACCTTAAACTTTTTTTTTAAGATTTTCAAAGTACTTTTGAATTTTTTTAAATAACCATGCTAAATTTTTTTTAATTCTCTAAAATTTCTTAAAATAATAAAAATAAGTTGAAAATTCCTTGACATCTTTTAAAACATCCTTAAATATTTAAAATCTCTTGAAATCTTTCGAAATCTCTTGAAATTTTGTAAAGCTCTTGAAAATATATTGAAAATTTTAAAATACCATGAAATATATCAAATCCTTTAAAATTTCATATTAACTTACCATAATCAATTGAAAATTCCTTGGAATCTTTTTAAATTCTCTCAAATTCGTCAAATTCTTTAAAATCTTTTGAAATACCTAGAAATTTTTTTATAGATTTCTAAAGTACTTTTGAATTTTTTTAAATAACCCTTCTAAAAAATTTTTATTTCTTTGAAATTCCTTTAAATTATAAAAACAAATTAAAGATTCCTTTAAATTTTTAAAAACATCCTCAAATATTTAAAATCCTTAAAAATCTTTTGAAACTTTGTAAAGCTTCAGATTGAAATTTAAAAAAAGAAAAAAGTTCCAAAACGTTAAGTATTGAAATGTTTGTAGATTAGAGTTTTGACAATGGGATCAATAAAGTTCAAAGCTTTGGAAATCTGATTTTCAAACATTTTCAACTATTCAATAAGAATAATTTTCAACTCGATGGGATTCAAGTCTTCAAATTTTGAATTGTAAACTTGAAAGTTTATATATAAAAAATTAATAATCATGAATTAATTGAAAGGATTCAAAATTTAAACGTACGTTTTTCAATTGGGCAATCTCTAAATCAACTTATTTCAGACTGAAATTTAGAAAACAGAAAAATTTCAAAATGTTAACAATTTTAATGTTTGTAGATTAGTTAAAGTATTAAATTAAAGTGTTAATAGAAATTACTCGAGTTAAAATTTAATTATTTCTAAAACGATTTTTTTATATAATTATAAAATTCTATATATACATATATTTTTTTAAACATACTTCTAAATTTAAAATTTATTTATTATTAATGATTTTTTGTTCATAAACTTCTAAGTTTACAATTCAAATTTTGAAGACTTCAATTCCGTCAAGTGGAAAATTACTTATATTTCATAGTTGAAAATAAGATTTCGAAAGTTTTGAATTTATATTGATTCCAGTTTCAAAACTCTAATCTACAAAATTACAATATTTAACGTTTTGAACATTTCTTTTTTCTAAATTTCAATCTGAATCTTTTAAAAATTTCAGGATATTTCAACAGATTTTTAAGGACTTTAAATATTTGAGGATGTTTTAAAAGATGTCAAGGAATTTTAAATTTATTTTGATAATTCAAAGGAGTTTCAAATAATTTAAAAAATTTTAGCAGAGTTATTTAAAACAATTTCGAAGTATGGTAGAAATCTTTAATGGGTGTCAAAATGTTTCAAAAGATTTTGAAGGTTTGTAATACTTGAGAGTATTTTAAAAGGTTCCAAGGAATTTTCAGTTGATTCCATTAATTTAATATGAGATTGTAAAAGATTTGAAATATTGCATGGTATTTTTTAAATTTCAAGGAATTTTCAAGAGATATTTGATATATCTTAGAATATTTTAATAGATTCCAAAAATTATCCATGGATTTTAATAATTTAGTATGAGATTTTAAAGGATTTAAAATATTTTAGGGTATTTTTAAAATTGCAAGCAATTTTCAAGAGCATTGCAAAATTTCAAGAGATTTCAAAGGATTTTGAATATTTTAGGATGTTTTAAAACATTTTCAATTATTTTCAATAATTTAAAGCAATTCCAAAGAATTTGAATTATTTTCAACTTTTCAGGTTGAAATTGGAACTGCTTTGTTAAAAATGTAGTTTTTTTTGTTGTTGATGTATCAATTTAGTTCAAAAAATTTTTTTTTCTGAAAATTTAACTATTTTGCAGACAATTTTTGTTTGTTTTTGTACAAAAATTGATTTCTTTTAACCACAAGAAAATAATTCTTTTTTTTCGAAAAATTAACTATGATTAAACATTAATTTTTGTATAGAAAATTAGACTTGGTGGAAAATAAATTTCTTTTGTGTAAAGTTCATATATTTTATTAAAAATTCCATTTTTTTTTTAGTATACAATTCAGTCTTTTGGATAAAAATGTTTATTTTTGTTTAAAAATTTAGCTATTTTGTTGAAAACAATTTGAACAATTTTTTTAAATATATGTATTTTATTCAAAATCTTTGTTTTTATTTGCAGAAAACGAATTGTTTTATTTGAACGTTGAACTATTTATATTTAAAAATAGTTGAATAGTTATTAATATTAATATAATATTTTATAATTATAAAATTAACATCAATAATATATATAGTAGTAATAATATCCATATTATACACACCTGAAAAACATGACCTCAAAATCGACTCGTGCATGAAATTAAGAATAACGCGAAACATAAAAATCGCCAATTTCTTTAATTTCTTTCTAATGGGGATCGAGATATAAATAGAAGACCACCGAAGTCTTTCGAAGCTTTCAGATCGGCAACAAAGATATTTTTGTGGTAACTAATTGAGCAGAAACTCAATTGGTCTATCATTTCAGAAATTGCTAACTTTCGTCATTTACCGACGCGCAATTTGCGCCTTCAAAGTAACTCTTAGGTAATCCTCCAAGAGGGCGCAGTTATCAGCGCATGTTTTTCACATTCTCTTATTCCATTATCTCGGCTATGACCCACCTCATCTCTGGTCCGAACTTAAGATAATGCTTAAGTCTGCCTTCATTAAGACCGCCTTATCGGTTTTAAGTCATGATGTATTCAGAGTTATACTTTAAGATGATCTTTGGTAAGTTTAAAATTTCAAGCTTGATCTTATCTTGTGTAAGGTTAGCTTTAGCAAGACAAAACTTAAGATTATCTTAATGCGTGTTCGGCAATTTCCGTAATAATTCTCATGTATCCGACAATCTGATTGGTTAAAATATACTTAAATTTGGACAGTTAAAAGTCGATTAAAGGTGCATTTACACGCATATGTACTGCTCACCAGCCAACAGGAAATATTATAAGAGTAAAAGAAACAGAGAGCGGAAAATTGGAAGAAAAGTACTCTATCCCTTTTACTCTAATGGTGGTTCTGCTGACAGGCGCAGAGTGGGGAAAACGTAAATTTTTTTATTCAAAATATGATTTCGGCTGAACCTTTGGAGCAATTTGGATGTTTTTTTTTAATCTGATAAAAATCTAAGAAAGTTCTCGAGTCTGATTTTTAATTTAATTTTTCAGTTTTTTTTTTTGTAAAAAGAATAAATGTGACGAAAAAAATGCCAATTTTTTCTATTTGACGTTTCCGGTTTTTTAAGTCATATTGCAAGAAATTTGAAGGGAAACAATATTTTAATGAAGAAAATTTCTCTTAAGAGTATTTTTGTTAATATTATAAACAAATTTAATAATGAATGCATTATTCAGGCATTTGTCGTCAGAAAAATTCGTTTTTTCGATGTCATGTTCTTAAAATTAGGAACCTCATGATAATTTCAGAAAATTCATAATTTTTTTATAAATTTTATAATTTTATCAAACAAATTTAATAAACAAATGCATTATTCGAGCACTTATCGACGGAAAATTCGTTTTTTTTTCAATGCTAATCCTTTTGATTGGGAACTCCATCATAATTTTAGCAACATCCTTCACTATTTGATCAATTTTATTTATTTTTAAACAAGTTTAATAAAAAAATGCATTATGCGGGCATCTGACGACGAAAACTTCGTTTTTTTCTATGGCAGTCCTTTAATTAAGAAGTTCATGTTAATTTCAGCAACATTCATAATTAGTTTATAAATTTTATAATTTTTCAAGCAAATTTAATAAACAAGTGCATTATTTGGCCATTTGTCGACGGAAAAACTCGTGTATTTCCAATGCCAGTCCTTTTAATTGGGAACTTTACAATAATTTCAGTAACATTCATAACTACTTGACTACTTTTCTGTTTTTTTTTTTAACAACTGTAAGTATTAAATGCAAAAAAAATTGTTTTCTGTAATTAGAAGGACTGACTGAAAAAGAACGAGTTTTTAAGTCGACAAATGCCGGAATGTTGCATTTTTTAATTAAACTTTTTTAACAAAAAAAAAAAAATTTATCAATAAATTATGGATTTTTCTAAAATTATCATGAGGTTCCTAATTTTAAAAAATTGACTTCGAAAAAAAAAGAATTTTTCCGACGACAAATGCCTAAATAGTGCATTTGTTTATAATATTAACAAGAATAGTCTTAAGAGAAATTGTTAGCATTAAAATATTGTTTTTATTAACATTTCTTGCAACGTAACTTTAAAAAAAAACGTTAAATTATTCAAAATTATAGAAAACACATTTTCAACGAATAATTTTTTTATAAAAATTTTTTTGTTTATTGTATCATGATGGAATATCTATATCTAATGTAAATCTATGAAACGTTGGCGATTACAACCATTTTCCTATTATTGACGAGCAACAGGAACGTCTAACAGAAAAAAGAGCCATTTTTTTCGTCATATTTTTTTATTTATAAAATAGAGAAACTTAATTAAAGATCAGGCTCGACAACTTTCTTTGAAATTTTATCAGCTTTAAAAAAAATATCCAAATCTGTCCACAGGTTCACCCGTAATCGTATTTTGAACCTAAAAATGTCCCTTTTCCCGTAGAAAAAATATATTTCTTAAAAATTTCAAAACAGTATTCACACGTGATATAAAATAAAAAAGTGACCGAGCTATATTAAGAAAAAGCCACAATATTTCGAATTAGGGCTCGTTTTCTATTACTTAAAGAATTATATACAATAAGAAAATTTTTTAATTGTGAGACAAAGGTCTGAAACTTTGAAAATTCTCAACAAAGTAATATCTTGAAAAAAAGTACGGCTTCTCTTAATAAAATTTTATTTAAGACGATCTCAAATCAACAAAAATGTTGACTTATAAAAAACTCTCGTTCTTCAATGAAAAGTAAAGTTAAAGTCTCTTTATAAGATTATCTTATTCGACTGTGAATACATCTGTTGGTTTTAAATTTTAATCCTGTCTTAGGCAATGTTTATGAATATCTATCTCAACAGACGTCTCAGCGAAGATCGAATTTTTAAGTTTTTCTTAAGATAGCGATCTGTGAATCTAAACACTTCCTTAAGCTTATGCTGGAGGACTTACACTTAAGCGCGGACTATGAATACGACCCTAGGTCCCTATTATTACATATCATACATGTTTCACGTGCAGAAAACTAAAGAATACGTAAAGACGGGATCTAATTAATGGTGTATTTACCCTCCTGTCGAATGTTCGCCAGCCAGCATAAAAGTCATGAGAGTAAAAGAGATAGAGAGTACTTTTCTTCAAATTTTCCGCTCTCGGTTTCTTTTACTCTTATGACTTTTTTGCTGGCTGGCGACCAGTAAACAGGATTGTAAATACACCATTATTATAAAACTAACGCGTTTGTCTCTAAAAACCTTTTTTCTGTGTAAAATTAAAGAATTACTGTTTTTTACGGCTGGTCAGTTACGCGTAACTCGAGTATTTTCTACGTATAATACGCTTTTGGCGTAATATACGTCAAAAATAGTAGAAAACCGTCGAAAACATTAGAAAACTCCTGAAAGTTACGTTTTCAGATTGGCTGACTTGCAAGACCAGTGTCGTCAGTACAGTGATCCCAGCAGAGCTGCCAGATCGTGGATGGAAATTACCCCCACCATACCTACCGTTTGGGAGCCGCAAAACAGAAAGTGCATGATTACCACTGTGAGTTCGTATGTAAGCCGAAAATGCACGATTCGACCTCGGAGTTCTGCTGTACGATGATTGCCGATCTGAAGGCTTCGGAAGACTTCGGTGGTCTTCTATTTCTATCTTGCTCCCCATTTGAAAGAAATTGAAGAAATTGGCGATTTGGATCTTTTGCGTGATTCTTAATTTCATGCATACGTCGATTATCAGGTTGTGTTTTCCAGGTGTACA
>NC_046661.1:12563285-12568290 GCF_010883055.1 Belonocnema kinseyi | reverse complement strand
AAATAGAAGACCACCGAAGTCTTCCGAAGCCTTCAGATCGGCAATCATCGTACAGCAGAACTCCGAGGTCGAATCGTGCATTTTCGGCTTACATACGAACGTGAGTGGTAATCATGCACTTTCTGTTTTGCGGCTCCCAAACGGTAGGTATGGTGGGGGTAATTTCCATCCACGATCTGGCAGCTCTGGATCCCAGATCTGAAACGAGATGTGGTCCAATACTATGACAGGGCTATGTCCGTGTGAATATAGTAGGAGACCATGGAGAATAGATATAAGGAGACCCATCTGTAATGCATAGACTTCACCAAAAACGGTCACTCTTCTGTTGCCAGAAGTACGCACGCACGCACGCACGCACGCACCACACACACACGCCTGTGTAAAATTACACTTACGTATAGTTAAAAACTTTCCGAGTGTGGCGTGCCAACCGCACTTAAAAAAATATGGCCGCCTCCATTGTTTTGTTTTGACAGATCGTTTGAACAATTAAATAATTAATAATCAGGCAGGATTTTGTGAAATGTTTGTCGAATAAAAATTTATTCGCCATGGAAGAGGTAGGTAGTATGTTTATGAAATCTCAAATTACTTTTACCAACACTATGCGTGCGACAAATATTCGACGCATTCGTAACAAAAACAATAAACATACAACTTATACCACTCTGAAAGTCTTGTACACTATACACGTGAAACTACACTTGTTGGAAACTTTCATTCTTAGACAGCGGTTTTTAATTTTAACATCCTTGCCAGTATTCACATACTATTAATTGTTCAATTATTATTTATTTATATTTGACTCACGTTCACATCGGCGGCCATATTTTTTTAAAGTGCGGTTGGCACGCCACGCTCCGGAAGTTTCTAACCATACGTGAGTGTGATTTTGGACATGTGTGTGTGCGTACTTCTAGCAACAGAAAAGTGTTCATTTTCAGTTCCACTTGTTTGGTCTCCTTATGTCTATTCTCCATGTAGGAGACGATATAAATGATTGGGTTGCGCGCGCAACACATTTCTCCTCTTCTGAATTTGAAAACTCGAAGGTGCACGATTACCGTTCGGAACACTTCCGCGGTTCTATTTATATCTTTAGCCTTTTTGAAATAAAGTCAAGAGCTTAGGATTTTAATATTTCCAGAATTCGATGCTGGCGATTCTCATGATTTGAATACTTCGCGCGCCTCTTTATATGCGCATATTTTGAGGTTACGTTATTTCGAGCATAAAATATAAATGATATAAATGTTAATACTATTATATATATAAATATATACATATATTATTAATGATAATGTTATAATTATGTTATATTATAATAGTGTTATTTATATCTTGATCCGCATTTGAAGGAAATTAAAGAAATTGGCGATTTAAATGATATTTGAATATTTCGCACAATTTAAAAATAAAAATATATATGCAATATCAGAATATTAATACAGTGATTAATATTTTGTTGTAAATTATATTGTGTATTGTCTGCATTGTATAATTTTACAAGTTTTTACTATATTCTTTTGCTCTCTTAAATATTTAAATAAAACAAAGTTACATATTTTCACTCTTAGAATCTTTACCTGAACAGATAATATTTAAATCATTACATACTTCTGTGTCTATATTACAGTTCCTCTTGTCCTTAGGCTATATTTCTCCTCTATATCACTATTTTATTCGATATTATAATTATAATAATATTAATATTAATTAGCTGTAAATGATTGTGCTGGGGTTTTTTAAGCGTTTAATTTATCTATCAAACCAAAAAAATTTAAATAGCCTCGGGACTTTAGAAATTATAAAATTTTTTTATGAGAATCATTCGAAATTAAACAATTACAAACTGTAGCTTCCTAGAATTTAGTTATATTATACTTTTTTCACGATAAAAAAGTGTTGTGCTTCTTAGTACTTATAATTTGTAATTGGTTTATTTTAAATGTTTCTCATAAATAAATTTTCAAATTTTGAAAGGCTATTTAAATTTTTTCGGTTTAATAGATAAATTCATCGTTCAACGCTTAAAACTCTAGCACAATCATTTACAGCTAATTAATATTAATGTGAATACCAATATCTGTTCAGATAATATTATTTTAATTATATTATCATATATAGTTAATTATATATAATATTAATTCTATTATAATGCACCCTGATTATAATTCTTTATTCAAATTTTCATCTCCTAACTCAAAATTTTAATTATTTTTTAGAATTCCTTGCCCCAGATCTAAATGATATTTTTTTCAAAAAATCTCTAATCCAATTCAGAAATACATACAATTGCTTTAAAAAATTTCCTGCTCCAATTCAAAATTTAGGGTGACATTAGGAAATTCAAACTTTTAAGTCTGAAAATGATTTATTTGAGGTGACAATCTTTTGAATTTTAAACTTTTAAAACTATAGTTTGACAAATTTTTAATTAGGAAATATTTCATTTAAACGCCCAAAAATTTATACGCATAAAATACAAACTTTTAACACCTTTTAATTTTACAATTTTTTCATCAAATTATGGTCAAATATGAAATTACAAATTTAAAATTTTTACGACTTTAACATTTTTAGAGCATTGTTATTTATAGATAAAAATTTGAGTTTACCAATTGAAAATGTTAGAAATGAACTTACTATCAAAATAATTGAATTTTCAACTAAAAAAAAAAAGAGAGAAAAACGAATTTCCAATGAAATAGTAACATTTTCAACCAGAAAGATGAATTTTTTAACTGAAATTAATAATCTTCAGCCAAAAACTGGAATTTTTTAATTGAATTCTAAGACCAAAAAAATTAGTTACAAAAAAAACTTTCATTTTCAAACAAATAATAACATTTTCAACTAAAATGATGAAACTTCAACAAAAAAAGTTTAAATTTTTTATTAAAAACTGTTAACCTCATCCAAAAATATATAACTTTTGCATTATAGTTGACTTTTCAGTCAATAAGGATTTTTTTTTTAATTGTTGAATTTCAAAGCCAAAAAGATTATTTTTTTACAAAACAGTGTAAAGTTTTTTTTAAACGGAATAGTTGAAAGACTTCTGGTTAAAAAATATAAACCAAAGCTATTATTTTCAATGCTTTTAATTAAAGAATAAATCAATACATTTTTAAACGTTAAGGACTAAATCATTTTAATCAATAAAAATGGATCGATTACAATTATTTTTTAATTGGAAACTTTTTATATTATAAATTTAATTTTTTTATTTTAAGTCGCTTTATATGATTAATTTTTACATTTTTATTTATAAATCCAAACTCAAAAGTTTTATTGACGAATTGACAATCTTGAAAATCGAACTATCTAACAAATAACTTTAATTTTCAACTGAAAAAAAAAATAGCTTTGGTTTATATTTTTTCATCAGAAGTCTTTGAACTATCCCATTTAAAAAAAGTTTACACTGTTTTGTAAAAAGATCATCTTTTTGGCTTTGAAATTCAACAATTAAAAAAAAAATCCTTATTGACTGAAAAGTCAACTCTCGTGTAAAATTGATATATTTTTAGATGAGTTCAACAGTTTTTAATAAAAAATTGAAACTTTTTTTGTTGAAGATTCATCATTTTAGTTGAAAATGTAACTATCAGTTTGAAAATGAAAGTTTTTTTTTTAATTAATTTTTTCGGGTTTAAAATTCAATTGTTTCGTGTAGCAGGCTTCCGTTTCCGGTACCGATCGCGAAAGAACTCTTTTTTCAAGTGGTGTATTTTTGGCTTTGGTGAAGGAAATAAGGGTGAGTGGATGCAGAAAAGGCAGAAATTGCGGAGATCGAGTGTAAAGGAAGAAGGGTGAGTGAAGGCAAAGGTGTGAAGGGTGAAAGTGAGTGGTTTGAAGTGAAAATTTGAAGCGTGTGAAGTTTTTGAGGTTAGGAGTGAAAAAATAGTTGCTTGGACAGGGGGGCAAGAGGTAGGAAATAAAGGCGGGAAACGTCACGGAGCTTTGGGTAAGGTAGGATGCCGAGGACGCGAAGTCCACAAACTGGCGCCAGAGGGCAACAGTTACTGGACGATCGCACAGAGCAGAAAACCGTAGCGGCTGCAACAACTGACGTTGCTGAAAGCATTGAAAGTGGGGGGATGGGTGACGTTGATCGCAGTGACAGCAGCGGTGATGAAAGTGCCGAGAAGTCGACCCGGGTGAGGAGGGTAGCGGACTCAGGTACGGGCAAGCAACGGGGAAGGCCCTCAAATTTACAGCGCCTTAACAAGCTAAGCAACGCGGGTTCGAACAGAAGTCTAGACGAATGGCAAAAAAAGGCAAGCGCGACTAGCAGTGAAGGGGAGGAAAAAAGGAAAAGAGTGGCTGGGAAAGATGAGGTAGAAAGGGAACAGGAGAACAAGAGAAAATTAAAAGGAAAACACCAGAGAGGAGGGGGGGGGGTAAGGGGATATTTGAAAAATTGGAAGCTCTCATTAAAGGGTTTAGAGAGGAAACAAGAAAGAGATTGGATGACATGAATAGGGATATGAATAGGCAGGGAAACGATGTAACGGGGGAAGTGAAAAAGGTCAGAGAAAAATGGGAAGAATGGGATAAGCGTTGGAAGGAGGAGAAAGACAAGTTTTGGGGTAAGAATTAGAAGAATTAAGGAAAAAAGGAAAAAGTTTTGAGAAAGGTAGGGGTAAGGGAGACGAAAAAGAGTCCAGAAATAAATCAGAGGTGTTTCCAAACGGCAAAGGGGAAACAGGTTAGGTATGCGGAATGCTGTGAGAGTAAAGAGAGAATAAAAGAGTGTGTGAGCAAATGGAGACGAGGGGAAATTGAGAAGGAGGAGTATAACAGGAGGAAAAAAGAACATGAGAAGATGCTGGAAATAAAAAGAGAGGGGGGAAAGGAAGAATATAAAGCAGAGGTAGAAGAAGCGATCAAAGACGGTAGGGTGTGGGATGTGATAAATAGGGATAGAGGGGAAAGGAAGGGCGTTAACGAAGAAATAGAAATGGAGGAATGGACGGATTATTTTAAGGGTCTATTA
>NC_046661.1:12558351-12563185 GCF_010883055.1 Belonocnema kinseyi | reverse complement strand
AAGAAGGTACAGGAATACAGAGGGATCACTCTCATGTCAGTCGGCTATAAAATATATGCAGAAATCTTAAGAAATAGGTTGGAGAGTCAGGTAGAACAAAAAAAAGTATCCCACATAATCAGACGGCATTTAGAAAAGGAATGGGAACTATAGGCAACATATGCGTACTTAACTATTTAGTTAACAGGATTAGGCTGAAAATAGGAAAGAAAAAAGGTCAGGTTTTCTGGACAAGCCTAGATCTAAGGCAAGGGTGCCCTTTGAGTCCGTTACTATTTAGTATCCTATTGGCAGACTTAGAGGAGAAGCTAAAGGAGTAAGGGAAAGGAGGAACGGTTTTGGGTAATAGCAAACTATACTCTCTAGCATACGCGGACGATGTAGTTCTATTAGCAGATGATGAGAAGGGGATGAACCTAATGATGAGAATCTTCGAAGAGTATGTGGGAACAAAAGAACTGTCCGTGAACGTAGATAAGACAAAGGTGACGTGTTTCAGAAATAGAAAGAGCAAAATAAGTTACGTTTGGAAGATGAACGGACAAAAAGTGGAAATTGTGGAGGAGTTCTGTTACCTAGGTTTTTGGCTTGAAGCAGAAGGGGGAAACGAGCTGCAGGTGAGGAAAAAAATTGAATGTGCGAGTAAAGTAATGGGCCAAGTATGGGGTATAGGAAAGAGAAAGATCAAGAACGATTGGAGAATGAGGATCTGGTTGTTTGATGCGTTGGTGTGGGCGGTATTGTGTTATGGTGTTGAGATCTGGGGATGGAAGGAACATAGGAAAGTAGAGAGCATGCATGAGCGATTCCTGAGGTGGGTGATGGCGGTTAGCTGGATTTGCCCAGGATATATGTTAAAAGAAGAGTTAGGAAGAGAAAATATGGTTACTAGACAAATTAAGAGAGCATGGAGGTTTGAAGAGAAGCTAAAAAGGGAAGAGGGAAGTAAAATTGCACAAGCATGTTTCGGCGAAATTCGGAACAATGAAGCGAGAGGTAATGTGGGAAATTCAAAATGAGAGGAAGAAAGGAGAAAAATGAGAAGGGTGTGTAATATTCGAGAAGGGGTTATGGAGTGGCAGGACATGGAGTTAAAGCTATTGGTTAAACAGGGAGAAGAGAGATGGACAAAGATTATAGATTCGAGGTACAATAGATGGTATATGATGGTCAAAGGGTTGACAGAACCAGAATATCTGCAAAAAATAAAAAAGGAAGATAAATGGAGTAGGTTTGTACGGTTCAGAATGGGAGAAGGAGTGAGAGCATGCAGATATTGAATGAATGAAGAGGAGAATTTATGGAGAGTATGTGGATACGAAATGGAGTCATTGGCACATATATTAAAGAGATATACAGGAGAGGAAGAGGGACAGTTGAGTGTGGATGAGTGTGTAAGATGGATCTTGGATGGTAGTGAACAGGGAGTGATGTGGATGAAGAAATTGGATGAAGTAAGGGAAAGCAAGGGAGTAGGGCAGAGCCAAATGGGTGATTCTGAAAAGGGACAGTAAAAAACGAAAATTGTTTTCAATATCGTGGAAAATGCATTTTTTATGGTAAGAGGAAACAGAAGCCCTGGAAGCTCGCTCATTTTAGGAATTAATATCACTACTGTTACTATTTTTTATCCTACGTAATGCGAAAGGGGTGAATATAAGTATTAGTTAAGTTAGACTAAGGATGAAATTGTAAATATATGTACAGGGAGCGGAGGCCCTCAAACCCGTAAAAGGGAGAGATTAAATACATACATACAATTGTTTTGTAGCAAATTTTTCTTTCTGGTTTAAAAATTCATCTGCTTGGCTAAAATTTAAACTTATTTGTAAAAAGTCCAGTTTTTGCTTGAAGATTATTGATTTTAGTTTAAAAAATCATCTTTCTGGTTGAAAATGTTACTATTTTGTTGCAAATTTGTTTTTCTCTCTTTTTTAGTTGAAAATTTAATTATTTTGATAGTAAGTTAATTTCTAACATTTTCAATTGGAAAACTCAAATTTTTATCTATAAATAACAATGCAAAAATATTAATCTGGAACAACTTAAAATAAAAATAATTTTACTTTTATTTTAAAAAGATTTTAGTTGCAAAATTTGTTTAATCGTTCAATGTTTAATTTTACGAACTGGAATTTTCTTGAAGTATTATTATTTTGAACCTTAAAAATAATAGCGTAATTTATATTTTTAACCAGAAATCTCTAAAATTTTAAAGTCATAAGAATTTAAAATCGGTAATTTCGTATTTTAACATAATTTTATTAAAAAAATGGTAAAATTAAAAGGTGCTAAAAGTTTGTATTTTATGCGTATGAATTATTGAGCGTTTGAATGAAACATTTCTGAATTAAAAATTTGTCAAGCTTCAGTCTTAAAAGTTTAAAATTCAAAAGATTTCCACCTCAAATAAATAATTTGCAGATTTAAAAAATTAATTTTTCTAATTTCACCTTGAATTTTGAATTGGAACAGGAAATTTTTCAAATCAATTGTATGTATTTCTGAATTGGATCAGAGATTTTTTGAAAAAACTATAATTCAGATCTGGGACAAGGAATTCTAAAAAATAATTAAAATTTTGAGTTAGGATTTGAAAATCTGAAAAAATAAGTATAATCAGGGCACATTATAATAAAATTAATATATTATGTACTTAACTATATATGATATTATAATTATAATAATATTATTTCAACAGATATTGAAATTAGCATTAATATTAATTAGCTGTAAATGATTGTGCTAGAGCTTTAAGCGTTGGAAGTTGAATTTATCTATTAAACCGAAAAAATTTAAAGAGTCTTTCAAAATTAGAAAATTTATTTATAAGAATCATTTAAAATAAAACAATTACAAACTATAAGTACTAACAAGTACAAAATTTGGCATTAACACTTTTTAAAATTGCTAGCAATTTTAAATCTTAAAAATCGAAGTCCCAAGTAGTCATGAAAAAAGTATAATATAACCAAATTCTAAGAAGCTATAGTTTGTTATTGTTTAATTCCAAATGATTCTCTTAAACAAATTTTATAATTTCGAAAGTCCGGAGGCTATTTAAACTTTTTTGGTTTAATAGATAAATCAAACGCTTACAAGCCCCAGCACAATTATTGTATATATTTATATGTATAATAGTATTAATATTCATATCATTTATATTTTATGCTTGAAATAACGTAACATCAAAATATGCGCATATAAAGAGGCGCGCGAAGTATTCAAATCATGAGAATCGCCAGCATCGAAATCTGGAAATATTAAAATCCCAATCTCTTAATTTTATTTCAAAGCAGATAGAGATATAAATAGAACCGCCGAAGTGTTCCGACCGACAATCGTGCACCTTCGAGTTTTCAAATTCAGAAGAGGAGAAATGGGTTGCGCGCGCAACCCAGTCATTTATACTTCTCCTACTATATTCACACGGGCATAGCCCTGTCATAGTATTGGACCACATCTCAGATCTGGGATCACTGCGTCAGTATTGGCAAGTACATAAACTCATTTTTTAAATAAAATATAGTTGTTAATAATTCTGTAAAATGCGTTATATGAATTGAAAATTATGCCTGGGTTGGGAAGAAATACCTAACATCATAATGGAATTCCATGGAAGGATTAGTTTTTCGAGCGGAAGAAAGGACAGAAAACTTTCGTAAAGTGTCGTTTGATTCTTTCGATGATAATTATTATGGTTCATGTTGCACAATATTATATATGCAATTATGCAGGGTCACCCTAATTATAACCTTAAACCGCTTAAACATTTATTAAAATTTAAAGAATTTTTAAATATTGGTATTCGCTACGAGATTTACAAAACGAATAAAACAAATAATATACTACGAATCGATAAACGTAAAACCAAAGATATTATAAACGTAGATGCGGTACGGGGCGTTGGAGTGGGGAATTATATATATGGGACATCACATTATCTGCCCTATTGAGGTGCTGCCCTCATCGTACTACGAAGTCGAATTCTTGTTTTCTCATCCTTCGTAAAATATGACGGTAAAGCAGTAGAAAAATTTTTTGAGGTCACAAAAGTTTGACATGTATGTGTCGCGGAATTTTTTCAGATCTGTAGCTTGATCCAGGTTTTCGGTACAGTCTTTTCTTAATTATAAAAAAAATGTTCTCGAAAAATCATATTTTTAATTTTTAAAAAAGTATTATAGAAAGACATTTCAAGATAAACAAGTGCTGAAAGCATTTTTCTTTGACAATTTTTTTTTTAAATTGAAATAATCAACATTTATACCAAAGAAACAACTTTTTAAATGTATGAAGTATTTAAACATTATTGTTTAAATTAAAAACAATTATTAAAACAAAATATATTTATGGAAAAGATATTTTGGTTGAAAATGTATATAATATTTTTTAAATCACAAAAGTTCTTCTGAAAAATCGTAATGTTAATTAAAAAATACGTGTTTTTATATATTAATTTGTCGGTAAAATTTGTTGTATAATTTTAATTTTAAATTCAAACAATAACTTTTAACACTTTAAATATTAAACAAAAATTTATTTGATAACAATATTTTATTATCGTAGTTTTAATAAATAATTAATATTGATTAAGAAACAATTTTATTTGGGGAGTCTTATTATTTGGGAATTTTCAAATTCGTTAATATTATAAACTTTTTTATATTTCAGCCGTCCCCATAGAATTACAGAAAATTTGCTCTAATTATAATTTCGGCGCTCGATCTTATTGATTTTTTCCTACAGTATTATTAAAAAGAAATGTGTATGGAAATTTTTGATATCACAAAGTTAAAGATAATCTCAATTAAAAATTTTAAAATTCGTTGTA
>NC_046661.1:12556848-12558251 GCF_010883055.1 Belonocnema kinseyi | reverse complement strand
GAATTATAATTATATTTTTATAAAAACGTTAGAATATATAATAATTAAGAAATTGGAAAATACATACGAGAACTTGATTAGACGAATAGTCTAAAAAAGTCTAAAAAAGCCCGTAGAAATTGGAGACCACAAAAAGAAAAAGAAAAACTAAAGAATATTAAAGAACTATATATAGACAATATATAGAATGAAAATTATAATTAATAATTTTAGAATTAGTGGAAACTACATGTAACCGTAATATAAATTACTCATCCACTTATATTTGTGGTATTTATTAAAACAAACAAGTTTTGCAAAATTATAAATGTAAAAATGTTATAATTGGCAATTTACTTTCAATCCAAATGGTTCTTGTCCAAGCTAAGTTTACCATCAGTGCGCCTCGAAGGTGTGCCGAGAGTTACTTACAGCGCTCCAAGTGGCTCTTGGCAAACTTTATCGATTGATGTTTTCTACGGGGAGCGGTGGGTAGGGGAAAGTGACTTTTTTCGCCGGACGCGCCATCTATATTTATGGCGGGCAACTAATCCCGCACCGCATCTACGTTTATAATATCTTTGTATAAACTCATGAAAGGCGAGAAAGAAAAAAATGATGCTTTGTGCATTATTTGTGATACTGTAATTCACAATACTGCAGAATCTAGAATTCTGGATAATTTTTCAGAGTTTTACCAAAGATATTATAAGCGTAGATGCGGTGCGGGCTTAGTTGCCCACCATAAATATAGTTGGCGCTTCCGGCGAAAAAGTCACTTCCCCTCTACCCACTGCTCCCCGTAGAAAGCACCCATCGATATAGTTTACCAAGAGCCACTTGGAGCGCTGTAAGCAACTCTCGGCACACCTTCGAGGCGCACTGATGGTAAACTTAGCTTGGATAAGAACCATTTGGATTGAAAATAAATTGCCAATTAAAACATTTTTACATTTCTAACTTTGCAAAACTTGGTTGTTTTAATAAATAACACAAATATAAGTCGATGAGTAATTTATATTACGATTTCATTTATTTTCCACTAATTCTAAAATTATTAATGATAATTTTCATTCTATATATTGTCTATATATAGTTCTTTAATATTATTTATTTTTTATTTTTTTGGTCTGCAATTTCTACGGAATTTTTTAGACTATTCGTCTAATCAAGTTCTCGTATGTATTTTCCAATTTCTTAATTATTATATATTCCAACGTTTTTATAAAAATATAATTATAATTCCAAGTGATAGGAAAATTGCTCATTCGGTTTTCAGATGTTAAGACGACAGTTCCAAGCCAGATTACGTTTCGCATTGGCAAACAAAATTAGACGAACAGAATTTTACTGGCACAATTCATAAAAAATATCATATTCCATCAAATATATTTTAAAATAAACTTTAAATCATTATAATTGAT
>NC_046661.1:12543853-12556748 GCF_010883055.1 Belonocnema kinseyi | reverse complement strand
ATATTATCGAATTTGAAAATTCCCGAATTGCAGAAATTGAGAAAACAGTTATGTGGTCAATATTATTTATTTATTAAAAATACAATAATCAAATATTTTTATGATAGAAATTTAATAATAATAATTGTATAAAAATGTGATAGAAACATAAATTTAAAACACGTGAGCTTCAAATGAAACAAACTTTGCAGGATTCAATGCAGGCTGATTTAACGCGACTTTTATTTTTATTTTTTTAAATAATAATTTTATTTTTGCGAGCGTATTCTGTAATGTACAAAAATTATATCGACATTTTCAAATAACTTTTTTTTATCGAAAAATACATTTGTTCAATTATTGTTATTTTTAATTCAAACAATAATTTTTAGAAACTTCAAACATTAAAAAAGTTTTTCCCTCGGTAAAAATATTTTATTATTCTATTGAAAAAGAAATTTTTAACTAACAATTTTTTAATTGTTCAAATTAGAGAGTTGTCTAGCCCGGATATTGTATTATTCGGAAATTTTCTGTCGGCAATTCTTAAATTCGGTAAGATTGTAAATTGTAGAGAATTTTCGATTTCGGGACTTTTATATTTCGACAATGCATTGTCGAAATATAAAAGTCCCGAATTGGAAAATTAAAAATAAAATTCACACATCACTGTAAAAATTCCGAAACTATAACATTGCAATGTTATAATTTCGGAATTTTTACAGTGATGTGGGAATTTTATTTTTCGGAAAAAGCGACTGAATAATCCCGAAAAATAAAATTCCTGACACTGTAAAATTCGTACATTGAAAAATAACCAATAATAAAAATTCCCGAAATTATATGAATCCCGAAATATAAAAGTCGAATTGGAAAATTCATGCAAAATAAAATAAATAAAATTCCAGACAATAAAATATTACCGAATTTTAAAAATCCCCAAAGAAAATGCCTGAATCATAAAATATCCGAACTAGAAAATTGCTGAGTTTAAACAATTTAAAAAATTGTTTAGTAAATATTATTTACTTATTGAAAATACAATAATCGAATATATATTTCTGGATGAAAAAATTTGTTTGAAAATGTGCATAGTATTTGAAAAAAAAACATAAAAAAGATCTGAAAAATCGCATTTTTTATTAATAAAAAAAAATAATAATAAATTTTGATATAAATCGTTGTTGAATTCAATCCTGCAAAGTTTGTTACAAAAATGTTATTATGTAGGTACGAAGAAAATTTAGGCAGAACATTTTTTTCTTTTAAAGCACACGTGTTTTTTAATGTGCTTTTTAATACAATTTTTATAAAATTATTATTCAGGTGCCGGAGATTTCATTTTTTGGAATTTTACATTCATCCCTTTCGGAATTTTTGTCAGTGGTTCCATATTTCTATACCTCCTCTTAAAATTATGTAATTTTTCAAAATAAAAAGTCAACATGTGAACACATTTCAAAATCATCAAAAGTATCTATTCTCTTTCAAATTATTTCAAATCTTTAAAAATTTTTTCGGAACTTTTAAATGTCTTTTAGACTGATTACTATTTTTCCTAACATTTTCGTAAAATCCTGCACACAAAATTGTTTTAAGAGCTTCCAGATTTTTTCTAATATTGTAAATCTTTTGAAATGTTTTGAAATATTTTTAAACGTTCTCTTTGAGTTATGTACTGTTTCAAAATAAAAAATCATTTTAAATCTACCCAGAAATTTTAATTGTTTTCCTAGTATTTCAAAATTCTTGAGGAGCTCCAAATTTTGTTCTTTTCTTTGTAACATTCAGAAACCTCCAGCTTATTTGATTTTTTTCTACATTAATGCTTATTTAAGTGTTCTTTAAGAATCAAAATGAAATCCTTTTACCTTCGAAATACAAATAAAAAAATTAAACAATTATAATCGTAACATTCCAAGTTTAAATTTGTCACTCTGAAATTTTGACAATTAATTTTCAAATTATTTACTATTGAAAATTGTTTTTGTTTTTATTTCCAAGCCAAATAGATTAAAAATGGAAAATTTTATACTGAAATAATACTTCAAAAAGATTTTGAAATTGAATAAAAGCGTTAATTTAAGAAGCCATTGATTCGAACTTTACACTTGTGTCACTACTATGGCTTTGCAATTAAATTAGTTCAAATTTTAACGTTAAAATATGTAAATTATATCATTACCAAAGTTAAAGGATTTTCAAAATCCAAAAAACCAAACGAAAATGGACATTTGAAGAAAAAAAATCTTGATATGGAAAAAAGTCAAGAGGCGAAAAACGCTACTTTTTCAAGGCCCCATGATTATTTTATCACATTTTCGTCCATAATGAGAAGAGTTTTATGCGAAAAATAATTTTCGCGAATTTCATTAAATTTCGACGTTTTGAGGCTCCTTGAGCCAGAAAAAAAGTTTTTACATTGGTATCTGTCTGTCTCTCTGGCGTCTACGTCGACGTTATTGTGGTTGTGGTTTTCTGTATATCGGATAATTTTTGAAAGAATAGTCGGATTGGATTGTAGTTTGACACACAGATTTTTTTATTTCAAGAATTGTATGTAAAAATTTTACTATTTTTATTTTTATAACAAATATTTTTCTTAAATTAAATATTTGCAATAAAAGTGTTTCGAAGAGATTTTTTAAAAATCTTTCGGGGAATAAAAGTAGTATTTATAGGTCGACAAAGGTTTGTTTTCTTTACTAAATTTGGCTTTCGTCTAAATTTTTCCAGTTGTTTTTACTATAGTACAATTTACGTTTGCATCTCGGGCGAAGAAACCCATTCTATTGTTTTACAAATATTCTTTGTAAATCAATATTTTTCACAGAAAATTACCCTGAGTGACAGAACGAAATCGGAAACAATAAGAGTTAATTTATTCAGGAACAAGCTTTTTGAAGAAACGTGACCTTGAGTGAACCTTTAATATATATTTGTTAATTTTTAAAAAATCAGGCGTTATTTTCTTACAAAAAAACAAATAAAAACCTTTCTTGAATTCAAGGTATAGTTTAAAAAGAAAACTGAAAGCAAAGGATCGACTTTCAAAAGAAGCGAAAGAAAGTGACTCGCTGGATTGCAAATGAACATGGAAAATGGTGTATTTTCGCACTTTTAAATTTTTAATTCCAACTTTTTCGCCTTTTAACAATTTCGAAAAATTCTGAAAATTCAAACAATTAGGTTCTATTTTGAAAATGAAGCAATTTTAACGTTAAAATTCAAGTTCCTAAACTGAAGGCCTAAAAATATGCAAATTTTACAATTAGTGTTATGTAAATTGTATTGGTATCTTAAAAGAGTATAAATAGTTCTTAAATTAGTTTTTAAATTTTCTGCAGTTTACCTTTTTTACATACCTAGATGTCAAAAAAGCCTACCCAATTTTTTCAAATTTTAATCACTTATTTTCTAAAGAAAAGCACCCCCTGAAAAGCACTGAAATGGATTAGAAAAAAATGGCCAAGACCCAAGAATAAAAATTGGATGTACAGCGAATTTTAAAATTTTTAATTGAGATTATCTTTAACTTTGTGATATCAAAAATTTCCATACACATTTCTTTTTAATAATACTGTAGGAAAAAATCAACAAGATCGAGCGCCGAAATTATAATTAGAGCAAATTTTCTGTAATTCTATGGGGACGGCTGAAATATAAAAAAGTTTATAATATTAACGAATTTGAAAACTCTCAAATAATAAGACTCCCCAAATAAAATTGTTTCTTAATCAATATTAATTATTTATTAAAACTACGATAATAAAATATTGTTATCAAATAAATTTTTGTTTAATATTTAAAGTGTTAAAAGTTATTGTTTGAATTTTAAATTAAAATTATATAACAAATTTTACCGACAAATTAATATATAAAAACACGTGTTTTTTAATTAACATTTCGATTTTTCAGAAGAACTTTTGTGATTTAAAAAATATTATATACATTTTCAACTAAAATATCTTTTCCATAAATATATTTTGTTTTAATAATTGTTTTTAATTTAAACAATAATGTTTAAATACTTCATACATTTAAAAAGTTGTTTCTTTGGTATAAATGTTGATTATTTCAATTAAAAAAAAAAATTGTCAAAGAAAAATGCTTTCAGCACTTTTTTATCTTGAAATGTCTTTCTATAATACTTTTTTTAAAATTAAAAATATGATTTTTCGAGAACATTTTTTTTTATAATTAAGAAAAGACTATACCGAAAACCTGAATCAAGATACAGATCTGAAAAAATTCCGCGACACATACATGTTAAACTTTTGTGACCTCAAAAAATTTTTCTACTGCTTTACCGTCATATTTTACGAAGAATGAGAAAACAAGAATTCGACTTCGTAGTACGATGAGGGCAGCACCTCGATAGGGTAGAAAATGTGATGTCCTATATATATAATTCGCCACTCCGACGCCGCGTACCGCATCTACGTTTATAATATCTTTGGTCTGTAGGACAATGGGCCCCACATTGTTCCTTTAAGCCCCCTTCGATACATTTTTTACTATTTACTGTAAGGAAAAGTTGAAAAGTGGACACGGCAACCACGACTTACATCAAGCAAAATAGGTTATTTTAAGAATTTTTCGATGTTGACGCATGCGCACTGAAATTTTTCATTCGACGTAATATACGTCAAAAGGCGTAGGAAACTAAAGAGGTAATACACGTCGTAATATAGGCGTAGAAAACCACGTATAATACGTAGAGTATTATACGTTACCAACCCTGAGAGTATCCCATCAGTAGACTGCACCCTTAGAAGCTTAGAAATGCGGGAAATGCGCGCCATGTTGGTGTGTGCCACATTTCAAGTGGGTATCGGTTATGATCAAATGAGGATAGGATAAAATAAAACCAGTGACCAAAACGATCTTTTTGTCAAAGTTTGTGACGGAAAATGCCACGAAAACGAAAATTGTTAAATTTAAGTGAAAGATGTAGACTTTGCTTGACAGAAAATGGTGAAATGAGAGATTTGTTCACGGAAGCGTACTGCGTGAAATTGAAGGATTTGTCGCATTGCACTTCTATAGAAGTAAGTTTTTATTGAATTCATTCCAAATTTTTTTTACCGATTTTTCATCGATTTCCTTCAATGTCGCATTTTAAAGTCAAGCGGCAATTTAAGGTCCGATTCTTTAAGCGTTCTTGACGCGGGGAGAGGATCGATGCTTTTTAAGGTTATGCGTCACTTCATTTGAGTAAATATCGCTTGCTCTTGTTTTTGACACACACGGGTCTCACTGACATTTTCGGTTATTTTCAGACGAAAACTTGATATTTCTTACATTTCGAAGATGTGGGGTTATATTTGTCATTATGTGCAGCCTTTCAGTTGTATAACTTAAGTAATGAATTAAAAATTTAGTAATTTTCCCAAAATCCCCTTCCTTTTTCAGCTCCCCCCTGCCTCTTGTCATGTCAGTGCATTTATTGAGGCCATTATGTATTTAAACAGCATATTTTTGTTGCTAATAACTCTTTAAAAAGTATGGACATAATGTCATCATTTTTCTTTTTAAAAGTATCTACTCTATGTAAAAAAAAACAAATAGTTTTAGACCTATATCAAAACACGGACAAAACTAAGATTTTGTTTAATTTGGTCGAGAATTTTTTTCGGTTTTGTTCAATGGTTTTTTTCTTACTTTTAAAGCAACCCACCGAGGATTAATAGAAAACTTTATTTCCTTGTCTTCATTTGGAGCCGTTCAAAACGGACGTAAGGCCCGTGGGAGGGGAGGTTGCAGAGTTTTCTACATAAACTGCGTGGCCGCTGGACCGGGATATTAAAGTGAATTTATTTCTTGACCGGGAGTTTTACGAATTTTCAGAAGAAAAATCTATCCCAAGTTCGATTTCAACAGTTTTTTAAAATAATTAAAGCGCAGTATTAAAGGTTTAAACAATTAGGAGCGTTTTAATTTGAAAATTGTTGACGAAAAACGGTTTTATTTTAACAATTATAAATATAAATAAGTCAATTATTTTAAAAATGGATCTGTACTTTGCATACCTGACTGAAATCACTATACTTTGATCACAAAAATTAATCCTGATTGAACTTGTATACACTAAACTTATGTAAAATACATGTAAGTCTAACAGTGTTCGTTAATAGGTAAATAAAAAAAATTTATTAACAAACAAAAAGCATAACCTCAAAGATATTAAAGACACGTGAAAAGTAATTCACCATAAAATGACAAGAGCCAATTGTAGGGTCTAGGTTATGAGAAAAATTGTTTTTCCTGTGTCTATGCGTTTGGACATTATTGTATGTTCATGCACATTTATAATGCGATCGAGTCTAAACGTACGAATCTGGAAAGGGGAAGGGAGTACTGGAAAAGAGAAGAGCGTGTGAGTTGTGTCCGGACGTATAGACACAGCCCATGCCGCCTTTCCTTCTTTATCTTCTGTTTACCTTTTCTAGTATCAACCTGGAAAGGAAAAAAAGAGCGGAAAAAGGGAAGAGGGGTGGTTTATGCCCGAAAATATAGACACAATGCACATCCTTTCCCCCTTTCCAGCTTCCCTCTTTCTGCGTTGAGTATGATATAATAATGAAATTTTGAATTATTGAGTGTACAAAATTGGGAATTTGTTGTTATGAATGGATTTTTGATTGGGTTAGAGTCAGGTATGTAACTAACATTGCTGTAAGTTTTCTTAAATATTAAATAAAAAAAATGCTCGAAAATGCTCTTCCCCCACCTTTTTCATTTAGAATTCATCAAATAGTAACAAGTTTTTGATATTTTTTAACGTTAAAGGATCATACGCGAGAGCCGCTATTTTATAGTTTTACCATTAATTTGACTAAGTAATTCTAAATTTGTTTAATGTTCGAGAATTTCCAGATTGTAACTGTTTCATTTCGAAAGTCTTAATAAGGATTGAAATTAATAAAATATCATTTCTTCCGATAATTTTATTTTTAAATAATAATTCTTATGATCCATCCATAACATATTTTGAATTCAAAGTGTCAGTTATTCGCTTATATTATTTTTAAAAGTTAAATTTAATGTATAAATTTATTAATATATTATTTTTATTATTTTTTAGCCATAAAAATGTAAGCGTTCGGTTGAAACTTTATAAACTAGTTTAAACTTAAAAATAACTTAATAATAATATGTTCATAATTAAAGGCTTTTATGAAATTAAAAATAAAGTCTACAATTTTTAATTAAGAAAAAGAATTAATATGTAACATTTAGAAATATTTGAGTGTTCATTTAAGACGAGTAAATTGAAACCAAATATTTAAAAGTAAATAATTTAAAACTTAATTGTTTGACATAGAAAGCTGTGAATCTCTAGTATTTAGAGCTTTTAAACTGTTAACGCTACAATTTCAATTCTTCTATTTAAAAAATGTTTAATTTGTAAGTGAGATTGTTAATTTTGTTGTATAAAAAACAATTGCATACTTATTATTTATAGACAAAATTTTGGGTAATTTTAAGAGAGATTTAGAAGTTTTGAAAAGATAAAAATTAATTTTAAGCCTGAAATGATTTAAAGTATGTGTATGTATTTATTCTCTCCCGTTTACGGGTTTGAGGGCCTCCGCTCCCTTTACAGTATGTTACAAAACCACTTGTGCTACCTTGATAATACATACTACCTAAATAATAATTTTCTACTTATATTAAATTATATGCCATCGTGTTTGTTTTCTAACAATTATTCTCGAGATTTGCTGACTATAGAGTTTCCTGGGCTTCCGTTTCCTCTTACCATTTCCGTTAAGAGAGCTGTGTACATGTTCCTTTGGAGACATGTTGTTTAGGCGTAATTTCTCCGAAAGTATTGTGTAAAATATTATGTATGTGGCATGTCTGGATTAGGAAAATAACGACTTATGTCTCTGTGTTATCAAAGGTGAAATCATGTTTATTATATCAAAAATATGATTGGTCAAAGTTACCCTACTTTTGAAGGCCATTTTCTCGGCTTGTAATGCTTATTTCGAAAATTTTATAACACGTAAACGTAGATAAAGTCTTTCTGAAAAGATAAACGTGTATGAAAGAATTATTGCCTTTAAATAAATGCTAAAAAACATGCATAGACGAAAAACATTTTTTGGTTAATTTAAGGCAAGTAACTACCGATCCTGGCGGTCAAGTACTAGAGAGATCTTTAGCCCATGCTTTCGTACTCAATACATTGCATAGCCTTTGCCTCACCCCGGAAAGTTGCAGGGCCCTCAGGTCACTATGTCTGCGCTAACTGGAATTCACATCCAGCACCACTCTCAACAAAACCTTCTGAGGTTCATTTCTAAATTTTCTGTTTAGCCAGCAATGAAATTAAAAAAATTTAGTTCCCAAAAAATTTGCTAAAAATACTACTCTGACGTTCAATGGATTTGTGCGTTTCTTGAAATTCCGATTCGAATGGTATATGCTTTTAGGAGTCACTTTTCTCATGAAAAATTGAATATAATAATTCTTTAAAAGTAGGGCAACTTTGAACAAGCCTATTTTTTATATAATAATCAATTACTTAAATAGGAACTTGAAATAAAGTTTGAAGTTTAAAAAATGCTCTGCATGGATTGTCGTCTGATCGAAGCAAATCACGGAGATATAGTTTCGAAATATACTGTAATATCGCTTTAGAAATTTTAACGCTTGCAAAAAATAATATTTGACCAATTTCTTCGGGATAAAACATCCGAAGAGTGCTTCTTCTCAACCTCATAGGGTTTTTTTCGCACACAAAAGGTAACAGATTCAGGATAAATTCTGAATTTTTCGAAACAATTTAAATAACTTTACAAAGGATTAAAAATAATAAGAAAAAATATTTAAAATCCATTTGATTAATTATAATACATTTTTTTGAGTTGCAGAAATATAAAAGAATTGATAAAAACTAGATGAAATTTATAAAAATATTCAAACTGCATTTAAACAGCAATTAAGTGAATTGAAAACAATTAAAAAATATGGAAAAAATTAATTGAATTAGATAAACATTGAGTGAATTTAGAAGAATTCAAAAGAATTGAAAAGGATTTAGGAAAAATTAATAAGATTTCAGGACGAATTTGCAATGAATTGTAAAAAATATTTGAAAATCTCTTCAAATCTTCGAAACCCTACGAAATCCCTCATGTCTTGTCAAACAATTCTTTGAAATCAATAAAAATTGGTAAATGCCTCAAAATTATTAAAACCCTTGAAAATCTGTTGATATTGTTTAAATATCTTGAAAGTGCCATGGAATATTATAAAATATCATAAAATATTTAAGTCTTTGAAAGCCTTCAAACTGGTGAAATAAATAGAAAACATGTGGGAAATTACACTAAACTTAAATTGAAATAAAATTACTGAAATCAATACAAAATTTCTTTGTAATCTTTTAAAGTAGCGTAAACTATTTAGAAATACTTTAAACTCCTTCAAAATATTTTTAACCTGCTGAAAATGTCAAGGATTTTGACAAAAAGTACGTTACAATGTTATTTTAATGAAAAAAATGATATATTATTAAAGCATGTAAAATGTATTAAGGTACATTGAGAGTTTTTAAATTCCTCAAAATCATATAATTCCTCAAAAATCTTATAAGATAATGTTAAATCTTTTTAAATAATTTAAAAGCTCATATACGTCCTGTAAAGTCGTTTCATATCTTTTGTAATTATAGAACATTGTTTATCCTAAAGTATTGAAAAAGGTTATTGAAATCTATTTCAAAATTCTCGGAATCTTTATAAATGTGTAAATTATAAATAAATGTTTAAAAATGTTTCAATGACTTGAAAATAATTCGTAAATAGGTATAGGCGTGAAATGAATAGTGATTAATCAACCAAATAATGTATTGTATAAAAAGTGACTAACGTTATTTTTTACGTCATCCTTCTGCGAAATATATTGTTTTTCTTTGATGTCTATGCTATAAAATGGAAACAATTCGCTATCCTAACGCAGCAATGTTTCCCAAATAAATTTCTAATTTCAACAAATGTCGGCTTGTGATGATTATTTCTAAAATTTAGAAAATTAATAGGCTAAATCCTTCAAGGAAAACGTACGCCAGCAGTTTGCCAGTACAGGAGCAGTACTGGCAGTAGCGCCTCGCCAGTACCTCCAGGCAGTACTGTGAAGCGTTACCAGCTAGTACTGGCCCAGTGCGGATGCCTAGTGCTGCGACTCCGGCAATCTGTATTAGATCAGAACTGCGCCAGTAGTGTACTTCCACTTGGGTTTAGTTGAAACAATTGTCGGCAATTATAAATTATGTGGTACGCCTGGATTCGTAACTAAATAAGGTAGAAGGAATATTTGTCAAATTTTAATAATTGATATAAACATTGATTAAAAAAATTGATATTAAAAATAGACTTGGTCAAAGTCACCCTACTTTTGCAGACTAGTTTCGCGGTTTGTAATAATGATTTAACAATCAAAAAATACGTTTCTTATAACGTAAACAACTTTTTCTAGCAGAATGAGAAATTGCAATCAAAATTTTTACTTGAGATCAAGTATATTTCGAAATTATCTCACATCATATGTCTCGATCAGGCGAAAATTGAAATAGAGCATTTTGAAAATTTCAAACTTGATATTATCGATTCCTTACGGATAGTTAATAAGAAACTATTGTTAGCAATTATGAAATGTGCGGTATGCCTGGATTCGTAAACGAGTCAGGTAGATAAAGCTCTAAAGATCAACTGGGATGGAAAATAGTAACCGACTTTTATCAATCTTTTTGTTTATTTAATTGTAATAATACAACGAGGCTATTGCATTACATTAAAATTGAATGAATTATTATTGTATACAATTCAGATTTTTGCCCGCCGTGTCTAATCTCAAACAATGGGAAGGTCTTGCGAGACCAAAAACCGTCCGCTCGACAAACTACCACCCGCCGAATGGGTAACGGTTTCCACACAATACCTGACCCTATTTGACGGTCCCCTGATTATGACTTTCTCCCAGGCATTTTTTTCAAACTTTTTTCTACTATGTACCCTTTTTCTAAAAATATTCCAATTATGATTGGCTGTCGAAATTTTTTTTTCACTAAAAAGCTCCACCTTTTGGGGTCCTTGTATAGGAGGCGCGTTTGGTCTTTCTCTACTACATACATGCCCCTTACTTTATCTCATTTTTTCCAGTCTCATTCAGCTTGTCTCTTGTTCACTTCCATCCAAGATCCACTTTATTCTGTCGTCCACACTCTCACCATCCATTTCCTCCCCCGTACATCTCTCTAAAGCATGCCACCATGATTCCATCTCGTAATAACAGACTCTACATTTTATTTCCTCTTCATCCATCCAGTACCTGCACTCTCTCATTCGTTCTCTCATCCTAAATTGTATGACGTGGTTCTATTTACTCTTCTTTTTTACCTTTCTTAAATATTCTGGCTCTCCTTCAGCCTTTACTACCTTATACAATCTGTTATGCTTAGATTCCACGAATTTTTCCATCATTCATCCCCCTCATTAGCTATTAGTTCATTCTCTAACTCTTGCCATACCCTGACGTCTGCTCTTATATCGCATTTTCTCCTCCTCTGTTGTCTCTCTTCCTCCCACCTTGATCCTTCTTTGTTTACCCCTATTCTCTTTGTTTACTACTTCCCGTAGACAAGCTTGTGCTATCCTGCTTGCCTCCCCCCTTTTTAGCTTCTCCGCAAAGTCCCATGCTCTCTTCACTTGTCTAATAACTACTCTAATAATTACTCATCTCAAGAATCTCTCCTGCATACTTTCTACCCTCTTGTGCTCCTTCCATCCCCAGATCTTCACTCCGTAACTTAGGACTGACCACACTAACGCATCAAACATCCACAGTCTCATCTTCCAGTCATCCTTAAACCTTCCCTTCCCTAAACCGTTCCCCCTTTTCTTTTCTTTTCCAGTTTCTTCTCTAGATCTGCCAACAAGAGACTGAATAGTAGTGGACTCAGTAGGCACCCTTGCCTGAGCCCCCTTCACTCCAAAACACCCCCCCCCCTTTGTTTCCCAATCCTAACTCTTATCTTGGTCTCTTCGAATATCTCTTTTATCCTTTCGACTAACCCTTCATCCACCCCCTCTCTTTCATAGCTTACCATAACACGTTTCAGTTCCCCGAGCCAAACGCCGCTTTAAAATCTACAAATAAGGCCAATAGTTTTCCTTTCATTCTCCCAAAGTTTCCATTCACTAAATAATTTAGTACGTAGATGTTGTCTACTGTTCCCATCCCTTTTCTGAAGCCTGTCTGATTGTGTGGAATGATCCCTTTCTCTTCCACTTTTCTTTCTAATCTCTTTCTGAGTATCTCCGTATACATTCTATAGCCCACCGACATAAGTGTCATTCCACTATACTCCTCCAACTTCTTTCCCTTTCCTTTTTTAATTATCCGTACCACCAACCCTCTCCCCCACTCCTTAGACCATTCTTCTCTTCTCCAAAAATTGTTGCATACCTCCCACATTTCCTTTCTCACCCCTTCCCCTCCAAAATTCAAAGCCTCGTTCTCAATATCGTCATCTTCTGTAGCCTTGTTTCTTTCAAGCCTCGTAATCGCTCTATTCACTTCCTTCCTACTTGTACCGTTATTACTATCATCTTCCCCTTCTATTACCTTTCTCATTTCACCTAATACCTTATTTTCCACTCCTCCCAGCAGTCACTTAAGTACAGGGTCCACTCATCCATCTCGATTTCCTTATTGATGCCCTTCCTTCCCCCTCATTCACTATTGATGACCTCCCATTCCTTCCCTTCCCTGATTGCTTTTTCCACCTCTTCCATGTACTTACTTGTCTCTAACTGCCTTTTATCACTTAACAATCTTTCATGTTCTTTCTTCTATTATATTCCTGTTTCCCTATATCCCCCTTTCTCCACTTTTTACATTT
>NC_046661.1:12542342-12543753 GCF_010883055.1 Belonocnema kinseyi | reverse complement strand
ACTTGTCTCTAACTGCCTTTTATCACTTAACAATCTTTCATGTTCTTTCTTCTATTATATTCCTGTTTCCCTATATCCCCCTTTCTCCACTTTTTACATTTTCTTTCATTCTTTCTTTAAATGCTTTCAGTTATTCTCCCCCATATACTTATTTTTACTTTCCTTTCGCCAGTTCTTAACTTTTTTCACTACGCCGCTTCCATCCTAAACATTTCAATGTCGCTCTTAGCGGGAAGTGTTGTGAGTCTATTTCATTACCTAATTCTACTTTATCCATTCTCTTCCTTATTCTTTATTCAGCTAGAATGTAATCTACCACAGTCCCCCCTTTTCCTATAAGCGTCACTTCCCCTTCTTCATCTCCCCTTTTATTTCCATTGCAGATAAATCACCCTTCCTCTCCTAATAGGTTCGAAAGAGTTTTACCCTCCCGATCTATTTCCATGTGCTTGGAATTTCTTTGAAAATTTTCGCTCTCTTCATCCCATATCTCTCCCCAAGACCAGCTCTTCATTCATTTCTTCCATCCATTCCCTTAATACTCCCAAACCTTCCTCTTCCCCTCACCTTCTATATACACAAACGATGGTCACCCTCTCTCTTCCTACCTTTATTCTTCTCACTAACACGCCGTCTAGCTTTTCTTCTCGCTCTTCCACTCTTCATCTCCCATCAGCTCCTTTTTAAGCCCTGACACCATGCCTCCCATCCCCTTCCCTCTTCATGTTCTTTCCTAGATTCTTGAATTGTCCACACATACACCTTCGGCAACTTTCGTTTCAAGCCCTTATAATCTCTTTCATCTACCTACGTTTCACTCAGCATTACCACGTCGCACTTTCCAATAGCCTCCCAGAACCCCTTGTTCTTGCTTTTCAACCGTGACACATTTCAGAAAGCCAGACTTGTACCTCTCTTTTTGTCCTTCCCCCTCCTCCTTCCTGTTCTCAGTTTCTCTTCTCTGGTGGAAACCTCGCCTCGTCTCTCCACTCTCATTACCTTTGTTTACCTTTCTTTCATGTATTGTTCCCTCTGTTCTCAATTCTTCTCTCTCATCGTCCCAGATCCACTTGACCCCATTAACCTACACCCTGTCTTTCCCTATCCAAATATTACCCCCGTTCCTCCTCTTTATCCATGCTTTCCATTCGATCATCAACTTCCTCTTTCTCTCCATGTCAGGTCCTCTTCAATTCGTTCATTCCTTCCCCTAAGTACCCTTTTCCTTTCCATAATTTCTCTCTTCTCCTCGCTTCCTACTTTCACTATGAGTACACCTGTTTTCCCTTCTGTGTTTCTCCCAAGCACCTTTACTGCCCCCACTCACCTGAGCCCCAATACCGTTCATCAGCTTCTCTACTTCTTCCTTTCCGGAATCACTTCCTTCTTTCATTCCATTAATTACTATATT
>NC_046661.1:12539491-12542242 GCF_010883055.1 Belonocnema kinseyi | reverse complement strand
TTACTGCCCCCACTCACCTGAGCCCCAATACCGTTCATCAGCTTCTCTACTTCTTCCTTTCCGGAATCACTTCCTTCTTTCATTCCATTAATTACTATATTTCGCTTTCTTTTTTCTCTCTCTCTCTCTGTTCTCCTTCTAGTCTCACTTCTATATTTTTTTCAAAGTGTTAAAATTTCTAAAGCAATATTTCAGTATATTTTGAAACTATGTCCATGATATGCTTCTATCAGACGATAATTTGTATAGAGCATTTTCAAAATTTCAAACTTTATTTTAACTTCTTACGACCATTTTCTATCAAAGCATTGTTCACAATTATAAGTGATGTGGTATGCTTGCATTGGATTGTTATACTTTTGCAGAGATGTCGTTTAGGCGTAATATATCATTCGAATCAAAATTTCAAGAAACGTCCAACTCCGTTGAACGTCAGAGTTGTATTTTTAGCATATTTTTTGGGAACTTTAAAATTTCGTTAATATCATTAGTGGCTAAAGAGAAAATTCAGGAATGAATCCAAGAAGGTTCTTGGGATATCGTGCCAGATGTGAATTCCAGTTTGCGTAGGTATAGTGACCTTACGGGCCCTGCAACTTTCCGGGGTGAGGTAAAGGGTGTGCATGGCATTGAGTGCAACAGCGTGGGCGTGCCTAACGTTCTCTCTAGCATTTGACCGCTAGGATCGGTAGTTACTTGCCTTAAATGTAACCCAAAAATGCTTTTCACGTATGCATGTTTTTTAGTATTTATTTAAAAGAAATAATTCTCTTATACATGTTAATCTTTTCAGAAAGACTTTATCTACGTTTATGTTTATATACAATTTTCAAAATAATCACTACAAGCCGAGAAATTGGCCTTCAAAAGTAGGATAACTTTGACCAATCATTTTTTTAATATAGTAAACATCATTTCACTTTTGATTAAACATAGAAATAGCTCGTAATTTTCCTAATCCAGAATACCACATAAGTCATATTTTTCACAATACTTTCGGAGCAATTACGGCTAAACGACACATCTCCAAAAGCCCATGTACACAGCCCTCTTAAGTTATGTCTCTTGTCTACTAAACTATATGTTCGTCGTTGTCCAAAAACATCGTAAGAATATCCGTCAATTAAGATGTAGTTTTTTATTTAAAAAAACCTCTAACATTTTTATGAGGCTTTTCTATTAAATGTTTTTCGTTACATTTTAATTTAATTTTGTGTCACACGTCATTATTTTAAAAAATTGACATGAACTATTGACAAATGTTTGACTTCAAAATTAATATTCTTGTTTTTTTTTACAAGATAAAAAGCACAGGTTATTTTTATATTTTTTTATTTAAAAAAATCGCTTTATGTGTAATTATATGCAAGAAAAGATCGTTATTTATATATTATTCATTTAGATTCTTTGAAAAAGGCACGCTGTGGTAGCCAAAACGTCAGAAAGACAGAATTTTAATAAACGAACTTTCCAATCATTTCGTTTTATTCTTTTAATTAATGAAGACCGTAAGACATGCAAAAACAAATCTTACTCTTAATAAATATTTTGTCTTCAAAATCTGAGGAATGATAGCGAACATGCTAACGTGCGTCCCTGCACACTTTTTTGTGGGTTAATTCTAAAAAATTTCAATTTTGCTAAAAGCGTGTGTGTATATTTCGAGGTTATGTGTGTTACAATTCTCCTCCATAATTATTTTAGAGTGCTAACCGACAACACAGCATCGGTACGACAGAGAACTACATTATCGGAATGACAGAGAGTTGAAAAATGACCATAACCTCAAAATTATGCACATGCATAACATTTTTATTTAGCACAATACATTTTTTGGTTATTCATAAAAAAGAGTCCATGGACGTCCGTTATGATATTTTATAGCATCTCATAATTCAGTTTTTAAACATTTTCATTTTTGTGGAAAAAAAGCCAGGAAAACTGTACCCGATTGAACACACGATGAAGTATCGCATGCCTTTAACTACATCATTATCGAGTCCTTCTCCTCATTAACCTCCTGATCGACCTATCTGATGGTGGCGCACTTTATGATAATCTTTGTTAACCCAGATTCCCGTTTTAATGAAACAAAGTTGCTTTTACTAAGTTGGAATAGTTGAATCAATTATATATCAATTATTCCGTTAAATAGAAATCCTCGCCCCTTTAAATGGATTTCTTTAACTACAATTACAAAAATGTTGGTTTTAAGAAAGAAACAATATTTCCAGCTGTTATATATAATAGCAGATTTTAATATACGTTGTGGAAGGGATAGAGATTTTTCAGATTGATCCAGAATTCTCGTGCTATTTAAGTAAATAACACGTTCGTTCCGCAACACTGCTCCGACCCAGGTTGCTGATCAATCTCTCTAGCAATCACCCCAAGCGAAGAACCTCACGAAGTCGTTATGTAAGGTTCCCTACTTGGGTCCATTAATAGCCAAGGTCTTTGTTTCAGGCGTCATTCACTCTACTGACACTCTTTTTATTAACTATTTGCCGCCATACTTTCCTGTCCTGGCATACTTCTCTAGCTTCTTTTATGTCCATGCATTTTTTCATGCAGGCTCTCCTGTTTCTGTGACTTCTTATATCTTTTCTAAGTAGGGTCTCATTCACACATTCTAAACATTCTTTCAGAGGTCTACCTCTGGGCACGCTGCCATTTACTTTACCTTGATACACTTGTTTCGTTAGTCGTTCATTTGGCATTCTCTCAACGTGTCCGAACCATCTTAACCGA
>NC_046661.1:12533765-12539391 GCF_010883055.1 Belonocnema kinseyi | reverse complement strand
CATTTATTCGTCTATCTAATTCCTCATCTATCTTCCCGTCCCTAGTAAATAAGCTACTAAGGTATACGAACTTATCAACTTGTTCAATTCTCTCATCATTTAGTAGAGAATTGAACAAGTTGATAAGTTCGTATACCTTGGTAGCTTATTTTCTAGGGACGGGAAGATAGATGAGGCGAGTGAGTCACGCCTACCCCGAAAGGGAAATGGCTTAAGGGTGTAATAATAATAATAAAAAAAAAATGATTAGTGTTTAGACACGTTTGAAATATAAAGTTCTTTTTGCAGCGTAAAAAAATGTAATGCATTATTAAAACTAACCTTAAAATTGTTTACGAAAAGAATTCTCTTCAGAAATTGTGCAGTACAAATTTGATGACGTCATTAAGAATATTCTGCAAACGTAGCAAGAAACACTACCGCTGTGGAATATTGGTAAGGTAGGTTTTTATGGTCTCTGAATTAAATTAGTTAGCTAGAAAGCAACGTATTGTCATCGATTTCTATAAACTATATTAATTTTTGTATTTTTTTTTTTAATTTTCTGTATCACTAAATTTTGATTTAAGAATTCCAGAAAGTAGATGTTCATGTCATCACTGTATCATTTTTCTAAGGTTTAATTCACAGATTCCTTGCATTACATTTTATTGCTGCCGAATTTAATTTTATCATTCGTGATAAGTTATTTCAAGTAAGTAAATTCTAACAAGAGCTTTCAAATTATATATTCTTCATCTCAAATAGTTTACTTGACATACTAGCTATATCAATATAAAATTCTACATCTGTCACAGTGAACCACTATTTGTAAAAGGATCTTTTAACAATCTGTTGGTATTTTTCAAGATTCATGTAAAATTTTTATATGGTGTAATGCATGTGCTGAGGTATGCTGTGACATTTGTAAATGGTTTCAATTCGCTCAATCGCAAACCCTTCTGCAATGTTGCAAATTTTAGAAGATTATTTTTCAATTAAAACTTTTTTTTTTAATACATACCTCTCTCTTTCTCTCTCCATCTTTCTTTATATCTAGCCTATGCATGCTGCATATAATTTTACTCTCTTTGTCTCTTAAAATATCTCCCTCTTTGTCGTAATGTTCTTGAAGGTTTTAAATTATGGAAAAAATGTTTGACCTCTGAATTAAATTAGTCAGCTAGAAAGAAATATACCTTCCTCGATCTCCATAAACTATATTAATGTTTGTATTTTTTAAATTTCTATTGGACTAAATGTTGATTTAAGAGTTCCAGAAAGTAGGTTTTCACGATATCACTGTACCATTTTTTTAATGTTTGATTCACAGCTTCCTTGCATTAGATTTTAGTATTGCAAAATTTATTGTATCATTCATGAAGCTGTATTTTAATGTTTCAAGCGAGGAAATCGAATCTTCTGAACAGATTACTGCATTGCGTAAAAGATTATTTCAACGTTTCGTAGTCAACTCTAATATTTATATAGCTGATTTATTTGATAAATTCATATGAACGAAATTAAAAAAATTTTTTTTAGCATTTTTGGTTGTCTAAACCAATTAGAAAGGCAAAAATAATATTCTGTCCACTCTCCCATCTGAGAGCGACACATTCAAACGTAGCGTGTCGGTGAGTCGGCTCTGCTACATGTTGCGTCTGCCAACCTTCTCTAGAGCCGAAAATACACGAGCACTAGCCGAGTCACCCCGACTTCACGAGTCGTTTTCGGTGGCTAACTGGCTATTTGGTGGAGTTTTTAAGTAAACTGAATTTCGCACGGTGACAAGAGAATGAAAGTTCAGGCAATTTATTGCGCAATTTTGTTGCACATTTAAAAAAAAATTTATTTTGGTTAAAAAAGTGACCTTTCAAATTTGCGTAAGTTTAAGAGATTCAGGAATTTCGAAACGATTAGAAAATAGTTAAAATTGGTAAAGATGTTGTTGAAGAATTTTGTAAGGTTTCACGAAAATGAAGAAAATTCTTTGAGGTTTCTACGAATAATTAATATAATTTTTTATTTTGAAAAATTAATTTTTAAAAATTCCAATACATTTTAAACTATGTTTAAAATTCTCAATAAAGAATCTGAAGATTTTAACGCAATCTTTTTCATTTTGACGAATTTCAAAGAAAATCAGGAAAAATTTAAATAGTTTTTAGTGATTAGAAGGCTTAGCATATCCGACAAGATTAGAAACAGAACATTTTCACGATTGGTAGGAAAATTTGTAATGACTGTATATTTAAAAAAACTTACTCAATGAGAATATTAAAAAAGGTTTTTAAACATGTGAAAGAATTTCCTAAAATTAAAAAGAGGACTGTAGAAGATTTTAAAGCAAAATCAGAAACTTAGATTTTTAAAGAACTCAAACATAAACTTTAGAAACATTAAAGGAATTCTGAAATATTTGAAGGAGGTAAAAAAATTTTTCTTAACATTTCTGGGGAAAATTTAGAAGATAATGAGTGAATTTTTTCACATCTTGAATTAAGGAACATAATTCTTATTAGGCCTTTTCATGAAATTTTGTTACACAGTTTTTAAAATTATATGTTGCTTTAAAAATCTACTTTCAAATTTGAGCAAATTTAAGAGATATTCAGAAATTTTGAAAGTATACAAAAATAATTAAAACTTGTAAAGATTTTTCAAGAATTTGGTAAGTTTTCATGATAATGAAAAAAATTATTTTAGGTTCCTAGAAATAATTAAAATAATTTATTTCGAAAAATTAATTCTAGGAGATTATTTTAAAGCATTTCAAAACATTCAAAAAGACGTCAAAAATTGTCAAAGTATCTGAAAAAGTTTAAAGGCCATTTTTTTTAATTTTGCAAAATAAAAAAAAATCAGGAAAATATGAATAATTTTTAAAGATTATAAAACCTGGCAAGATTAGAAAAAAGAATTATTTTCCTAATTATCGTGTGAAAATTTTTTATGATTTTTTATTTTGAAAAGTGTGCTTTAAAAGAAAATTAAAGAAGATTTTTAAACACATCAAACAATTTCCTAAAATTTCGAAAAAGGGTGTAGAAGGTTTGAAAATCAACATTTTTTTATTTGATAACATTACAAATTTAAAAAAATGTAAAGAATCGAATAAATTCAATAAATATTGAGTAGAATTGATGAGATTGAAAAATAATTTAAGCTTCAGAAGAGTTTTAGAAACGTAGGACAAACTGATTTTAAAAAACTTGAAAACTTAAAAATTCTTGTACAAGAATCAGAAAGATGCACCTGGAAATTGTGTACAATTATTAGACTTTAAAATTAAAATTCGAATGATTTTTTTAAAAATTACTTTTAGCACATTTCTTCTCAAGCAGAATGCTCGCTTTTAATCGTAAGAGGTTCAATTATTTCCAATCAGATTAAGTAATTACATAAATTTTGAAAATTAAAAAAGATAACTTGGAATAAGTTGAATGAGACTTAAAAAAAGTTTATTTTAATTACACGTAAAATTTATTAAATTATTTCTAAAAACTTGGAAACATTAAAAATTGTAGTATTTAAATACACTTAACGTTTAAGATTTTTATATTAAATTTTGATAAGATATAATAGATATGTATGTAAAATGAAAAAATAATAATAAGAAGTCGATAAACGAAGGACTTTCAGATAATGAAAGAAATTCCTTGGGAAAAAAATGTAAATAATTGTTTTGGAATGAATTCTAACAGAAAATTGAAAAGGATTACAAAACTTTTTATTATTTCCTAAAATGTTCAAAAAGTACGTAAAATATTTTGAAACAGAATGTTGTAATTTTTTCATATTACTTAACTTTAGAAAAATTAAGGAACAATTCTTTCAAATTTGAGTAAGTTTAAGAGATATTCAAAATTTTTGAAACGACTTGAAAATCATTAAAATTAAAAAAATTAATTAATTAATTGCAGAATTAAAAAAAAAATCAGGAAAAATTTGAATAATTTTTAAACATTAGAGATTGGAAGTTCTGACAAGATTAGAAAAACAGAATTATTTTTCTAATAATCGTGTGAATGTTTTAAATAATTTTTTATTTTAAAAAATGTACTTTAAAAAAAATCAAGCGGAGTTTTAAACACATGAAACGATTTCCTAAAATTTAAAAGAAGAGTGTAGAAAATTTTAAAGCGAAATGCTTCAATTTGATAAGATTAAAAAGTTAAAAAAAGTAAATAATCAAGTGAATTCAGAAAGTATTTAGTAGACTTGATAAGATTCAAAAAAATTTAAACCTAAGAAGTGTTTTAGAAACGAAAGATAAACTTTAGGAACTTTAAAAGAATCTCGAAAGGGTTTAGGAGAATAAACAAAGTTTCTTAAACTGCTTGGGAAAATTTAGATGATTATAAGGAAATTTTTTTCTACATTTTGAATGATATTTTTAATTTTCGATAAAAACTCAAGAGAGTTACCAATATGTTGAAGAATTTAAAACGTTTTAATTGGACAATAAATTTTCCTAATATTTTTTAAAATCCTATAAATTAAAAATAAAAAGTCTTTAAAATCTCCTAGGATCTTTTCTGACACACCTGATATATTCGGAAATCTTTTTGTTTTAATTTTCTTAAGAATCTTATAATTATTTACATATAAATTTATAATTAAACTGATAATACGTATTTTCTTGTATATGAAATGTTTACGAAATATTTAATGCCTTATAATACTCATCTCAACATTACAAAATTTAGCTTTTACAATTTTATTTTAATTGTAAAATAATTTTAATTGGAAATTGATTGTAAATAATTGTAAAATAAATCCAATAAAATTTATTTTATGAAGAAATATCTCATGATTATAAAAAGAGACAAAAATTGTAAAGGTAAGTTTTTGTAACATTTGAATAACTAATTAACATGTTTTTAAATTATTTTTCCTTGATTCTGGCCGAGGGTCATAGATGGTACAAAAATCGTCGTGAAATTTCAAATAAAAACTGTACTCTCTATACATTATTTTTTTTAATTAAAAATAATAATACTTTTATAAATATTGCCAAAATTTATTTAAATATGATACACATTGATTTTTATTTAAAAAATTCCTGTAAATAGCTGATGTTTTACAAATTTTACGATATTTGTGTATCATGTTTGACCTTAGGGAATAGATTTCAGGAATAAAATTATAAAAATATATCCATTAGTTAGTAAAATACTTATGAAGAATCGCCTTTCAAATTATTGTTGTAGTTGAAGAAATAGATATTTCTCTTATCGCTTTTCAGCATATGATTTTTCACTAAACGTAAAGTAGATTGAAATGCACTTGAAAAATAAAAATAAGAAAGTTAAGAAATTTATGCAGTTTTCTGTTCAGAAAATTCCACACATTTCAATTTCAATGAGGTCAAGTTAATAACTTTTTGCCTTTTCTCTTTAAATCCTCAAAATTGTGATTATAGCCTAAAATAGCATGAAAAGAGATGTATCAAAAAAGTACCTAGAGGACTTTAAATTTTTTTATTTTATTGGATTAAAAAAAATATTAGAAGAATTCGAGTCTTTTTAAAAGATGCTTAGGGATGCTGATACATTTCTCATAGCGGTGTTCTAGTCTAGTAATGCCATCTCTATAGAATGATTCGTCAAGCTCCTCAAAATACCCATTTACAGCTTCGATTACT
>NC_046661.1:12527144-12533665 GCF_010883055.1 Belonocnema kinseyi | reverse complement strand
CAAGCTATCTAAGGATGGTACTATAGAACGCCACCTCAAGGTAGGCCTAGTGGCGCTATCTCTTGGTCAGGCCGGAAACTTATCAATCCACCCTCGTATTCTTAACTTTCTACATTTTTCTTAAAATTTTAAAAAAGCATTCAAGATGTAAAAAACTTTACTTATATAATCTTATAAATTTTTCACAGAATTTTAAGAAAAATAATTTTATCTCCTTGAAATCTTTCGGAATTCCCTTAAAGCTTCTTAAGTTTATTTTTTTGCAATCTTTGAAAATCTACATTTCTAGAAAATTTAAGTTTAAAATTAGATTTGAATCTCTTCCATTCTTCTAAATATTCCTTGAATTTACTGGATTATTTACGTTTTTTAAAATCTTTAATGTTATCAAATTGAAACATTTTGCTTTAAAATCTTCTACAATCTTCTTTTAAATTTTAGGAATCGTTTGATGTTTTTCAAAATCTTTTTGAATTTACTTTAAAGTACATTTTTTTTGATAAAAATTATTAAAAATTTTCAAACGATTATTAAAAAAAGAAATTTTTTTTTTAGTATTTTCAGACCTTCTAATCTTCAAGAATTATTCAATTTTTTCCTGATTTTTCTGCAAGTTTTAATTATTTTTTAATAGTTTCAAAATTTCTAAATATCTCGTAAACTTACTCAAATTTGAAAGTAAATTTTACAAACCAACATAAACATAACAAAAAATGGTACAACAAAATTGTGCTAGAAGGCTTAATAAGAATTAAATTCCTTATTTTTTTTGTAAAATTATATAATATGGCAAAATTACGAAATAATGTTAAGAAATTGTGATATTTTTTTCAATTTTCTCTCAAAATCCATTCCATTCATTTTTAGTTGTAAAATAATTTTTTAATTGAAAATCCAATTATATGTTTAAAAATTGAACTATTCTGTTGTAAATGCGTGTTTTAAAAACATTTTTAATTTGCAAATTCAGTTCTTCCATCGAAAATTAAAATATTAAATTTTTTAAAGATAACTATTTTAGTTGATAATTTAACTGTTTTGTTGAAAATTCGATTTTTTTATTGTTGAAAAAACATTTTATTATACTAAAAATGTAATTGTATCATTTTTGGCTAAATTTTTTTAGTAGGAAATTGACCTTTCTCAGTAAAAAATCCTTCTTTTTTGGTATAAAATTATTCTCTTTGTTTAAAGATTCATCTATTGTAATCAAGAATTAATTTCTTTGGATGAAAATGCATTTTTTGGTGAAACTTCTTTTATTTTGGTGTAAAATGGTTGAAAGTTCATATATTTTTTTGGAGATTTATCTATTTTGTTAAAAAAAATTTTTGTTGTTTTAAAATTGATTTTCAAAATTTTGAATTTCTGTTTTCGGTAGAAAGTTATTGGGTTGAAAATTAAATTATTTGTTTGCAAATTTATTTTTTTGCTTAGAAATTTAAACTTGTTGTTGAAACTTTGATTTTTTGGGGTTGATAATTATTTTTCAATTGAAAATTTATCTATTCAATTTTTCGTTGAATTATTCTTCTTTAAAAATTCATTTCTTTTAGATAAAAATCGATTTCTTTGATTAAAAATTCGCATTTATTTGGGTTTAAAATTTAATTTTTTCAACTGCAAACTTCAGTATAAACTACAATGTTTAAGTTAAAAAATGTATTTTTTAAAGTAATTTCGTATGTTGAAAATTTAACAATTTTTTACTAAAAATATGACTAAGGCATGCAGAACAAAATTTGAAACATTTTAGACCCAGAAGTCTTGTCTCCTATATCTATTTACATAAAGTCGATTATATTTGCCTCTTCGCAATAAGCTTAATGGTTCTAAGGAAACTCGGGATTTTAAAACCTGAATAAATTGAGAAGCAACTGGTTCGTCATCCGTGAAGTCGGGAGAGCTCGGGTTCCTGCTCGTGCATTTTCGGCTTTACACGAGGCTAGGCTTCGCATCATTTAACAGAGTCGACTCAGCGACACGCTACGTTTGAATGTGTCGCTCCCAGATAGTCCGAGATCCCACTGCGTTTTTTCGAAGGTGAGAACTGATCGTGATAAAAGTTAATTTGAATGAAAGCTGATACGTAGGCGATTAAGAAACTGCCCGCCTGCCAGTTCCAAGTCGGTCATAGGTGCGATAAAATTGGACTTTTATCGGCAAATTTAATCAATAATCACCTGGTATGTCTGAACGCAATGAAATCTGTACTACATTGTAGGGGGAAATTAGGGCTTTCAGAAAATGTGTGACTGCTACTCTCCACCTGCTCAAGAACCCCTGACCGACAGGCCTAAAGGGCGTGATTGCAGGTAACTTTCAGTGTATGCTAAGGAACGCGATAAGACAAAAACTAAATAAAAGGTGAAAGCCCTCTGTACATGAAAAACTCTGCCTGCCAAGGCTCAAGGTAACAGAAATATGCCGCAGACGTATTTCTTTGCCGAATTTATTTGCTTTTGCTTTAATATTGTAGACGGGAAGCTACCGTAAGAAGAGGCTTCATCTTCGTTGCGGGCGATGTCTGCTGGGTGAGTGCGGTGCGGCGGGGAAGGCGACTGAGCCTCATTGGAAACTGTAAAAGGATCTATTACTCGAAATTCCCTCAGTAGGCGGCAAACACTTGTACCATCATGCTGTGAGCATACAGTAGCAATGTTATTCAATGGGACTCGAGACTCTTCTTTGCTGAAATGAATTGTTAAAATGTACATTTTTTTCATATTCAACTTACAAATTATAAACATTATTGGGTTAAAATTTCGATTTTAATTAAGTTTCAGAATTCTAATGAACCTTGGTTTTTAGTTCGCAACAGATTTTAAAAGGTTACAAAATATTGAAAGGCATTTCAACTTTTCAAAAAGTTATCACGGATATCAAAGACCTCAAAAATGCCCGCACACCATATTTCGGAGATTTCACATACATTTTAAACGATTTCAAAAGGTTGCACATAATTTTAGAAGATTTAAAATTATTTTGCCTAAATTTCCAAATCATTTTAAACATTTCATGAAGATTCCAAGGAATTTAAAGATTTTTAAATTTTTTATACGATTTTTTTATATAAGCGAATAAAAGTAAAATGTCGCTGCCCTAAATAAATTCTAAATATTTATGTATGTTATATTCTAAAATTAATGAATGAGCACAGGAGTAGTGGGATCTTCAAGAGAGGTTTCTTTCAAAGCGTGTCCTAAGTATTTTCATTGTGAGTAATAAATATGAGAGTGTGAGATTCGAGATGCGACATGCGAGCGCTCTACGATTTTTCAAGATACTTTAGCTTTTTTAGCTTATAGATACTTTCAAGGTACTTTAGCTTTTTTAGCTTATACTTTAGCTTGTTACCAATTCATCGATTTTTAAGCCAAAATATATCAATGTTCAATTAAAATGCAATGGCTGATATTTCAAGCAAAAAATATTTTAATTTGAAATAAAAAACAGTTAAGTTCAACTAAAAGTCAACAAATCTGCAAGAAAATAGTTGCATCCTCAATCAAAACAGAGTTGTTGTTAACTGAATAGTTGAATTTTCACGAAATAATGGAATGGTGTCATTCTTGGTTAAAAAAATAATTTTCGAATAAAAAAAAAAACGAATTTCCCAAAAAAATAGTAAAATTTTTAACCCAGAAGATACATTTTGAACTAAAATTATGAATCTTAAGAAACATTCATTTTCAAAAGAACAGTTCAACATTCAGCCCAAAAGATGATATTGGAACCAAGAAGATTTATTTCAGAAGAGTGAAATAGTTTAAATTCCAACCAAACACATTACGTTTTAACTAAAATAGTTACAATAAACATATTTAAATACAATTAAAATTTGTGCTTCCAATTGATTTTAATTTCTATTAATTTAATTCAAATTGAAAAAAGATTTTATCTAGAATGGAATCATAGTGTAATTTTGATAAAAATAGTTTATTTTTCAACGGAATAGATACATATTCAACAAAAAATATGAATTGTAAGCAATGAAGGTAACTTTCAACCAAATTATTGAATTTACAAGGTAAAAAAGATTTTAATTTTAAAGTTAAAGAAAATTTAATTTAACTGAAATACTTGAATTTTCGATTAGAAAGTATTAATTATCAACCATACATGGAGTTTTTACATCTTCAGTTGAAAGTACTAAGTTTTAACAACAACAAAATGATTAAAATCTATTTAAAATTTTAGGTTTTCAATAAGAGGTGATTTTTTACAACAATTAATTTCGTAACAAAATAGTTCAACTTTGATCTAAGTATCTTATTTTGTAACAAAAAAAAGATAAAATTTTATAGAAATAGTTCAATTTTCCTTTAAGAATATTAATATTCTACCAAGAGCGCAATTTTATAACAAAATACATTTATAAAAAAAATTGTCAAGGTAAAACAACTAATTATCTTTAAATTATTTGAATTTTAACCCAGAAATACGATTTTTTAACAGAAAATGACATTTCTTATGCAATAGTTTGATTTTTACTAGAACATTGTAAATCTTAACCTAATTGTGGAATTTCCAATAAAATTTTACATTTTGAACCAAAAAGTTCATTTTCAATGAGATAGTTCATATTTTTACCAAATTGTTAAATTTTTAAGTAAAAAGACGATTTTCATAAAAAACAATGCAATGTCAAACTAAAATGATAAATATTCAACAAAATCATTTTCTAAAACTGTTTCAAATTTAAACAAAGTAGTTGATTTTTCAGTCAAAAAATATAAATAATTTCAGTAAAAAGAAATCTCTGTCTTCTCTGTCTTTTTGTTTTATCACTGTCACTTTTCAGTGACAAACACGATGATATCCATAATCATTGAGTGATTCATCACTGAATTGCACTAACTTTCCGTCAATTTTCTCACAAACATAACACTTCATTTTAACTTTTACGCCAAGTGGACACCGAACTAGACAAGACTAGATTAAACAGCGCAACTAAATACCGTAACTAAACACCGTAAACCGAAACCCTTAGATGCTTTCCCCGCTGCACCGCACCTACTCAGCAGCCCTAGCCCCCAAACAAGATGAAGCCTCTTCTAACGGTAGCCTCCCGTCTACAATATTACAGCGAAAGGAAATAAATTCGGCAAAGAAATACGTCTGCGGCATATTTCTGTTACCTTGAGCCTTGGCAGGCAGAGTTTTTCGTGTACAGAGGGCTTTCACCTTTTATTTAGTTTTTGTCTTATCACGTTCCTTAGCATACCCTGAAAGTTTCCTGCAATCACGCCCTTTAGGCCTGTCTGCCAGGGGTTCTTGAGCAGGTGGAGAGTAGCAGTCACACATTTTCTGAAAGCACTAATTGCCCCCTACAATGTGGTACAGATTTCATTGTGTTCAGACATACGAGGTGATTATTGATTAAATTTCCGATAAAAGTCCAATTTTCTCGCACCTATGTCCGACTTGGAACTGGCAGGCGGGCAGTTTCTTAATCGCCTATGTGTCAGCTTTCATTTACACTAACTTTTATCACGATCAATTCTCACCTTCGAAAAAACGCAGTGGGATCTCGGACTAAGATGGGAGAGTGGTGGGAGCCGAAAAATCCCACGTTCTGGAGACATTGGGGTGCGGCGAACCGAGTGGTCGGTGAGCTCTCGCCCGGTGACGACTCATGCCTTCTACCTATCGATAGGTACTCTCATGATAGGCAGAAGACCGACGAGAATCGCAAGGAGTAGGTGCTCCTACCCTTGCTATTCCTTCAGAGCCCCCCCCCCCCCCACCAAGGATGGCCAATGATCAGGTGCTCCTGACATTGCCAACTCGAAACGCAGAAACGACAATTAGTAGGCGCTCCTATAATTTAGTCCAGGGAACGAAGACCAAAAAGGTGCCTTTTCACTACAAGATTTTAGAATGAAAACGAGGTATGCCATGATGTAGTGTCCATGCCTGGGATGAAGGCCTATATGTTTGCAGGCAAAAATATTTGTTCGAAACGAATCGCGCAATATTCAAAGTTGTCGAAATCAAGTTTTTGGGAGATTGCGATCAACGTATTGATTTGCGACAAAAAAAGTTTAATCGTTAATTAAAGGTGTTAATAAGATCTTTAATTTGGTAGGTCGCACATTGAGATTGTTTAATTCGTTCCTTCAAAAAGTAATGAATACCGGTAAAAATGGCCGTTTTGCAAAATCCAGTTTTTTTTGCGAAAAGTGCATGTACATCCATTAAAGTCTCTGAAAATGTGTGTTTTATGAAGCTGAAAGAATATGCAAAATTTGAGCTCAAAATAATAAATACTTTTTGAGAAAAGCTATTTGTTATTAAAAAAGGTACTGTTGTTTTGTTGGGGCTAACTTTTTTTTGGCTGGTCGCAAAGCCATAAAACTGAACAAATTTTATTCTTGAAGAGTTATGGTGTAACGTACGCTTAGCCGCTAATTGATTTTCATCATAAACAATCGGAATTACAGTCAATGGAAACTTACTATTTGCACATGGTTTTAAGATGAAAATATTTTCTGTGCGTTAATTGGGGGGGGGGGGGG
>NC_046661.1:12519272-12527044 GCF_010883055.1 Belonocnema kinseyi | reverse complement strand
AATACGCCAATTAGCACAAATGGTAAGTTCCGACAGTGCCTACAAGTGTGCCTACTGGCCGCTAGATGGCAATGCCGGTTTCATATGTATACACCTGGTACAACTGAAATTGGTAAATATTATTAAATGGATAGTGTTACTAACTGTACTAAAATTTTCAGAAGATTCTGTTTCGGAAATACTGTTGATAATAGCGGTTTATTTACGACCAAATGCAATCGTACTGCATGGCGGTGGAGTGGGGGAAGCTGCTCCTGCCTAGGCGCGCCTGTTAGTCGATGGCGTTGAAATTGAATTCACGCGTTCAAAATGTAACGATTGGACTATCTCATGAAAGAATAGACATATCGAGATGTTTTTTTTTTTAATTTCAGCTAGCTTTTTGCGCTGATTACAAATTTTGCATTTAAAATCCAGAAAACGCACGTCTAGTGCTTGAAAGGTAAGTTTACGTTGTGATATTTTCACTAATTGAACAATTACTGAAATAATTTTTCGATATAATGTAAGTATCAGTTTTTCATGTTAATATTTATCCAATAATGTTACAAAAAATGCATACTGATTGTAAAATTAGTTTTTCGTTAATCTCGGGTCATAAAGTTTTGTAGACAAAATTGAGAAATGAAGGTTTAAGATAAAATCACTAAGACGATTGTTTTGTAAGCACAATTTACTCGATGGTTGCTGCTTATGTTACGATGGTACATTTATAGTACATCCCTAATGAACTCTGTTCCGCACCACCATGGATGTCGAGTTAAAGGCGCTTTTTTTTACGTGGTGATCCCCAGTAGGCCGAGTCCACTTGTCAGTAAAGCATGCGTTTTTTTTTTTTTTTTTTTAATAAAGTATTGTACAACCATTTCCCAAAAAACAGGTTCATTAGCGTGAAAAATTTTAATATATACATCGGAAGTTTACTTCAGTAAATTTCATGAAAACGTTATGACCCGAGATTAACGAAAAACTAATTTTGAAATCAGCATGCATTTTTTGTAAAATTATTGGATAAATATTAACCTGAAAAACTGATACTTACATTATATCGAAAAATTATTTAAGTAATTCTTCAATTAGTGAAAATATCACAATGTAAACTTATTTTTCAAGCACTAGACGTGCGATTTCTGGGTTTTTAATGCAAAATTTGTAATCAGCGCAAAAAGCTAGCTGAAATTAAAAAAAAAAAACATCTCGATTTGTCTATTCTTTCATGAGATGCGTCCAATTGTTACATTTTGAACGCGTGAATTCAATTTTAGCGCCATCGGATAACAGGCGCGTGTAGGCAGGAGCAGCTTCCCCCACTTCTCCGCCATGCAGTACGACCGCATTTGGTCGCAAATAAACCGCGATTATCAACAGTAAATCCGTAACAGATTCTTCTGGAAATTTTACTACAGTTAGTAACACTATCCATTTAATAATATTTACCAATTTCAGTTGTATATCTTGAAAATTACGGCTGTAATAATTGTTATAAAAAAACTTAACCCCCCCCCCCTCCCCAATTAACGCACAGAAAATATTTTCATTTTAAAATCATGTGCAAATAGTAAGTTTTCATTGATTGTAATTCCGATTGTTTATGATAAAAAGTAGAAAAGTTATTCCATTTGTTTTTGAGAAAAAACGTACTATTCTTTCGCAGCCATTTTTAACGTACTTAATACTCAAAAATCCATTAGCGGCTAAGCGTACGTTACATCATAACTCTTCGGGAATAAAATTTGTTCACTTTTATGGCTTTGCGACCAGCCAAAAAAAAGTTAGTGCCAACAAAACAACAGTATCTTTTGTAATAACAAATAGCTTTTCTCAAAAAGTATTTATTATTTTGAACTAAAATTTTGCATATATATTCAGCTTCATAAAACACATTTTCAGAGACTTTAATTGAAGTACATGTACTTTTCGCAAAAATAACAAGATTTTGTAAAACGGCCGTTTTTACCGGTTTTCATTACTTTTTGAGGGAACGAATTAAACAATCTTAATGTGCGACCTATCAAATTAAAGATCTTAGTAACACCTTTAATTAACCATTAAACTTTTTTGTTGCAAATCAATACGTTGATCGAAATCTCCCAAAAACTTGATTTCGACAACTTTGAACATTGCGCAATTCGTTCTGAAGAAATATTTTTGCCTGCAAACATACAGGCCTTTATCCCAGACATGGAAATTACATCATGGCATACCTCGTTTTCATTCTAAAATTTTGTGGTGAAAAAATCCTTCATTCCCTGGACTAATTGTCCCTTCGCGCGTTCTGAACGTCGCCTCGAGGGTGTACCATGTTCGTAATCGATAGGTGCTCCTATGATTGCCAGGATCCAAAATAAATGCTAACTAAAGGCGCTCCTATAGTTATCATCATATAGTTATCATCATTTACTACCAGAGACCGAGGTTTTCAACAGAGAGAGAGAGAGAGAGAAGGTGCATGGTTTTCATAATCCATAGGCGCTCGTATGATTATGAAAACTTGGAACAAATGCTAACTGATAGATGCTCCTATAGTTACCATTTCTCACCAGTCTTGCAGAACCTTTATCTCCGGACATTCCCGCTAAACCAAGGAAATGCTAAGGACATGGAGGCCGATTTGTATCCGACAGGCGTTTCTGTGGATACCGATCCAGCCGACATAAATAATAATCGATAGGTGCTCCTATGATTATTATTTATCCACGAACCCCGAAGTTGCACTTCCGACCCACGCACCTTTTCGCGGAGGTGTCGACCTCTCTTTCCGCCTTACTGAACCTACCGTAGAGAGGGAGACGCATTGCTCCGATAAGAGTCGTTTCCGCCAAACCGCCTTCGCGATTCCCTAACGTTCGTTTTCTACCTCCATTGGCTTTTACATTTTGTATGACACGCACCGTTTATTGTCTAATTGCAGTACCTGGAATAAAAGACCGAACATAGAGTCTCTCGCCACCGTCCTACATTACCACTATACTTTAAGTAGAGTCATACATATCATACGCACACGCTAAATTATATCACCGCGCTCACACTTCAACCACACTTAAGCCTGTTATAAATACTCACACTTACTCTCACCCACAATTTTTTCGAAATTTGACTTTTTGGGTATTTTATGTTTTTTTAGTTTTACATTTTGAGTTTTAATATGAGAACTGTTGATCTCATGTAATTTTGTTATAGGTAATAAAGACTGCATTTGTCGAGCACTACTTAGCAATAGTTTTATTTTTTCGAAATTTGACTATTTTTTTTATCTTTTATCTTTATTGTTTGTTTTTTGATCTTCTTTCCGCATGAATTAATAGCAATGGATTTCTACGCGAACTTGTGGGCCGCAAATCTGCGGATTATGCGACATTCGGCGATGGACGAAGAAGAATAAATAGCCAAAACTATTATATGTAACCTTCAATGTAACTTATTTTTGTCAAACCGGTGAGTATTATGTTATTAAGTTTAAAAAATATAAAAGAACAAGTTATCACCGTTGTTCGAATAGTAATATAGTATGCATATCGACAGTCTACCTAACTAATATATTAGGAGTAAGTGCAAAACTCCAAAAGCATACGGCAGATCTTTGGCGAATGTTGCCACTTGCATTATTGAGTAAGTGAAACAAACAATCAAAGGTGCTGACAATCAAGCAGCTTATTTTTGACCAAACACGGGTTTTATCTGACGCAAGGAGTAGAAAAGAGAAGAGGGAGGGTTGGGTCGGAGATAATCGACAGTTTCTCGCCGACCCACTGCGTTTCTTCAGCAATCACCCTATTCCTGTCAAAATCTACCCAAGCCCAACGAGGTAGCGACTTATTGGAGAGAGGTATACAAGATATCGAAGACACTGAATTTGAAAGAAATAGGAGTAATATAATCCACTTCAAGTAGTTTTGCGATTATCTCGTAACATCTTAGGAGGAATGTCCATCAATCACTGCCGAAGAGATGAAAAGCACTTAGGGGCACGTCGAACTTTTCCGCTACATGACCAGGTGGTATCAAGCATTATACGCACTATACTGTTAATAAAAAAGGAGAATTGTCCAACCCATATAATAACAGGACAATATTTTGTTTGAACATGTCGTATAAGATCTTTACAGTCTTATATAGTTGCAGTGTGACATCGAACACCTTCACCTTCCAGAAGGGCGTCTTTCAGGACGACACCATGACCCCTCTGCTTTTTTTGCATCACAATTCTGCCTCTATTTCTCGCACTGCGCAATTCTCCTCGATATCTGTGTCGCTACACTAATCATCACGAGCATAAGGTAACTCATGTATTTTATATGGATGACCTGAAGCTCTATGCTTCTAGTGCAAGCAAACTTCAACTAGCTTTAAATATCGCCAAGGAGTACATAAGAGAAGTAGATATGGGTTTTGGATTGTACAAGTATGCCAATATTAATCTGATTTAATTTTTGTGATACATACTAGCCCTTTATGATTTGAAAATAGATTAATTTGACATACAAGTCCGTAATATAGTACACAGTATGTTTTGTATGTAGTAAAGTTTTATTGGTACCTTTCTTATAGATATTGCTTCTTGCGATTATACATGGCAGAAATCTTATCTTTGAACTATAGTAAAACGTTTTCCCATATGAGCACTGACCCGCCAAATGTGCATTTTCAAGAAATGTTTGTAATTACAAATTCCGTATTTCATATGGTTATTACTATTGAAAATATTTTTCATTGTTGGACAAGAATAATACAAAAATAAAAAAATTTTATTCACTAATAGATTCAAATCTATCAGCGTCGAATAAGGTGTCTGCGACTAACATGCTTGCCGTTCCGGTTCAACTCCACTGGTTTAGGGTGGTTCAGTGGACGAAGAACGAGCTCACGTTTCTTGATATCGGTACCGTAGGATCATGCATGTTGCTGAGTGCTTGCATATCAAATCGTCCGTTCGAAAATTTTTTTAATATTTTGCCAGCAGTCTAGACTATCCTTAACATATGATTTTGAAAGAACCGGTAAAAAAAAGTGTCGGTACCGGTATTTTTTTTACCGGTTTTTTTATCGAGCGACATTTTTGAGCTCGAAGTTGTGAAAAATTCGTGCTTAGTTTGGGCATTGAATTTATACGGAATGACCAATGATTCTTATATTCATCAGAAGCGGCAAAGACTGGCGAAAATTTCTATCCAAAAATCATCTCGATACGACCATTAATACCGGAGTAATCGCGATTCTAAAATTTTGTGTCGAATTAATGCGGTCCGTAGCAACGCGGTAACGATTCCTTGAAAATCAGTTTTTTTTTAAAATTAGCTTATAAATAATAGGAAATAATTTCAAGTTCTAAAATGCTTTTAATCACTTCAATACTTCTAAAATTCCTAGAATGATTTTAACCTTAGATGCAGCTATTTTGTGTTTAACCTTTAACTTTAAAATCAATCATTTTCGAGAAAAAAAAAATCAATTTCCATGTCATCTGGGTCAGAAACATATGACAAGTGACAAGTCACATTTGCCGCATGTCACATTTGCGGCAAGTAACATTTGAGAAAAGTCACGTTTGCGGTATCTCTCTTTCGGAAACCTTTAAAGTTCATAACAAATTATCTTTCAGTATTTAGCGGGATTTCGGAAAATGGAAAGGGGTAGTGGGTTGTGGCCTAAATTTTAGTTCTTTAACTTTTGCCAATTTTTTTATGGATTTCAAATTTTTCCATATAACTTAACGCTTGTCACTTTACCTGACACCACTTCTCTCACAAATGGTGTTTCTTTAATATAGTAGATAAAGTAGATTGATAAAATAAATACTCTTGTTTATTATGATCTGAAATTGTTTTCTAAACATTCTTCACGAAAAATACACGAAAATCCACGAGTAAAATATTATATAAAATTAAAATTGATTTTTTTAAACTTATTGATTGTGGAAAAAAGCCTAAAAACAAAATAATTGTGGTTATTCAAGAAAAGAAAAAAATTATCGCAAATCAACACCTTTCTCCATAAATTGGAAAAACTACAAGAAACTTTTAATTTTCATCGTCAAAACTAGTGTCACTCTTAAACTATTGTTTGCATGAAAAAATGGTTTAAAAATGTTTCTATATGTGCTTTTACGTATTGCAATCCACAACTATGTGTTACCCGTTCTGCATAATTTATTTGGTATTTTTAATAATAAATTCCTTGAAGATTCTCCTTTGATATCTGCCGACAAGAAGTTTACGTCATATTTTTTCAACGCATTGAATGAAAAACGTAAGTCTATAGTTTATTACTATTTACTTTTATTAAGAAATTCATTGTTTATACATTCCATAAGTATGTGTATCATTATTCCAGGAATTCTTATCTGCAGGGGGGCCGTATTTCCTCAATATTTTGCTATGATTTCTGAAACCGATAACAATCTTGCAGTAGTGAGCTTAAAATATGTGGGGTGTTTTTATGCGTCTGCTGATTTCCCTTTAATTAAAAAATTGATTTCGAAAGCTATAAAAAAGTTCTGCAAACCATGAAGATGAGGTATCAACTTTTACTTGAAAAGCGACCCCCATCAGCTGAAGAAATTAGATGGTGGGCGAGGGGAGGAACTAGAAACTACAAAATATTAAACAAAATGCTGCAGAAGAACAAACATATCCATGGTGCATAAACGTACGACTATGACATTGATTGCTAATTTGAAGACAGCAAGCAGATAAAAACTGGGCTAATGTCAAATTTAATTCATAAGCATTTGCAAATAAATGTTTGGATGACGGCAAATGCATGTTCATTCCATGAATTAAAAACACATGATATAATTTGGGTAATATTGAAGCTTGTGTTGAATTTACTGGGATTTTCAAGGCCGTAGTTGCCGTTGAAGAAAAAATAGGTGCGAAAAATCAGATAGAGATGGTCTACTAAAAAAGGAGGAATTTGATGCGAAATCAAATGATGAGGGTATTTCAGATGAAGATTATAATTATCCTAGCAAGGTTTGGAAAAAGTTTAATTTAAAAATGTTAGGTGAATATTCAGATTTATATTTAAAAAATGATGTTTTTTTCTTGGCAGACATTTTTGAAAGTTTTAGATGACGTTGTATTGAAACTTATAATCTAGACCCATTGTACTACTATAAAGCACGTGCGCTTTCCTTTGATGCTATGCTAAAGTATACTGGAATTGAACTCGATCTATGAATAGATGTAGAAATGTTATTACCAGAATCTTACATCACTTATTTTGATATTAACAATCAATACGGCAAAGAAATGAGTCAATATTTACACTATATTGATTTCAAATGGTTTACTAATTTTGGAAACGACCAAATTTTTTTTATACTCCTGATGATTCAGAAATAGCTAATATTCTCGAAGTAGATTTTGAATATCCTGAAGAACTCCGCGATTTGCAGAAAGGCCTAACATTATGTCCATAGCATTTTGCACCTCTTCTTCTAAAATATAAAATTTCGAAACTAATTACCAATTGGAAATAAAAAACAAGTTACGAAAACCTTGTACGAAAAAATGCTCCTAAGTTATTTTACGGTAAGAGTACGTCCCATTTTAACCGTTAAGCTGCACCTTCTACGCATTAAAGTAGAGTCGCTTATCGTTGAAACGATTCTTAGTTAAACGACTCGCACAAGTATCTGTTTTCAAACATAATTCTCAAACTATGGCACTTTAACCGTAAAAGTATCCGCTTATTGTTTAGAGGAAATTTCTGAGAGTGTATATATAGACTTAGTATTACTATATAACCTTTGATGTAGCAGATGTACACCA
>NC_046661.1:12516630-12519172 GCF_010883055.1 Belonocnema kinseyi | reverse complement strand
AAAATTTTTCCGCTTTTTTAAAACTTTTATTTTTAAATGTGGGAACAAATTTCGATCTAAGGACTGGCTTGGTCGGTTGATTTGAGTGTCACATGCCCTTAAGATATTTAATTTTGACAATGTGGTCGGTTTCTTCTTTTTTTTGTTTGTAGTTGCGATTAATTTTTCAAGATACGTAAAAAGTAGAAACATTTTTTAAATACCTTATATACCTTTAAATAAATTTCTTGATGAAAATTAAACTTTAAGGGTTGAAAATTCAACTTTCCATTGCGTTACTCTTTTTTAAAGAAAGAAAATTTTCTCTTTCTTCACAAAAATCCCCTTTTTGGAAGCAAAAATCCCCTATTTCACCTTAAATTTAGTTGCTGAACTATTGTGATCCTTTTTACAATATAAAAAACTGAAGTGAGTTTCTCATACATATTTATAATAAACTCACCATTTCACCGTTATAATCAAAAGTCTAGGGTACTTCTCGTGAATTTCTGACAACACGACGAAGTATGTGATACTTCGTCCCTAAACTCTTTTTTGGAGAGATAATAACAAAAAACTTTATTCTAGTAAATAAAAATGTTATGCATGTACACTATCTTGATGTTAGGCTCGGTTTTCAGATTTCTGTCATTTAATTTTTTATCATTTGGAAATTATTTATGAAATAAACTTTTTCAATTGCCTGCACACAAAGTTAGTTACGGGGCATTAGTTACATTTTTTTGCCTGTCCGAAGTTTTCGGCAAAACATACTGTGTGACTTGGAAGTAAAAATGGGAAAAATGTTACGCATAACCTCAAAATGCACACACATTAACCAAATTTAACAAAATTAAATTTTTTAAATTATCCCACAAAATAAGAGTTCGGGGACGTCCGACAGCATGTTCGCTATCATTCCCTAAAATTTTAAGACAAAATCTAATCTAATCGCTAATATAAATTTCGCATCGCAATTTACATCTTCCATCCTCAATTTTCTCCTTTGCTTAATCTTAAAAAAAAAATGAAATAATTTTTAAAATATTTTCAAGTTATTATACAATTCTTCTTAAGAATTCCTCATTTTCATATTTTTTCAAGAAACTTTTCTTCTTTCTCGTTTTTCACTTCAGTGAGGTCTTCATAAATATAACCCAATTTTAACTATTCCACTTCATATATGGTAAACAATTTTCGTGAAAATTACGAATCAGATTATGTTCTTACCTTTCAAAATTGCAGCTGCAGCTTGATCTGGAAGTATACTTCCAGATCAATCACCTTCTGCAACTCGACAGCCAATTCATCATTTGTCAAGTCTTTAAAATTCATCATGTTTCCTAACCGCAAATTGCTGAAAATCTGAGAACAATGAAAACATGTCGAATATGTATTGAAAATGTTAAATCATTAGCAGTTGATATAATTTGGTTAAGGGCCAAGATCGATTACAAAGGAGAGGGATTACTAAAACGATTCATAAGAGAAAGTAAAAGCAGACTGATTTTACTTTAGATTAATGCTGGGAAAATTGTATCGTTTGCAAATCAGCAAACGGCGAAGTTGCTCTACCTTTACATGTAATGCACATTAAGGGAAGGAAATATTTTTTGTTTGGAAACGATATATATATTATATGAGGAAGCAATATAGAAATAATGGTCCAAAATCTATATAATTATGAAAATTTCTGTCAGCACAATGGCGAAATACAGATTGTACGCAAAGGTTACATGAATGTAACGCTTGCGTTGCAATTATAGTGCTTGATGCTAGTATAGTACAAAATTTACTTACCACAGAATTCTTTTAAGAATTTTTTATCGCTACTTCTGTCTTCTGTTTTTTGTAAAAAAAAAGTTCAACCGCACTTGATTTCACTTCGCTCAAAACAAACTTACTCACTTTCAAAACTTAATACAAACTGCACTGACTGCAAAATAGACGCTTCACTGCGCTTGACCCCCTTCCTTCCCATCAATCACCATGGTTACGGAGCATGGGCACTTCACTCCGACGCGCATGGGTGTTTGCGCATCAGATTGTACTGATTGAATTTGTTCAATTTTAACTAATTCAGATTTAGCGAGTAAGTTTATGTGAGGTGATAAATTTACTTGGGGCGTCATGTCTACGAAAGTATATATAAATTTTGACGATGTGTGCTTTTCTATCGCAAGGGAGTAAGTCCGCGTAGACGAATGCCACAGAATTATTTGGAGGACATAAATTTTGAAAATTCAAGACTAGCGAAAGCAAGTCGTGCCAAATGAAAAGTTTCGGACATGTCCGAAAGGCCATTACGTAATTTCACGGTCGACGACGGGAAATTTACGTCCTGCATGTATTTCTTCATGGCAGACGCAGCTTGAGAAGAAAAATATGTATTTTTACAGAATTCCGCTTATTTACTATGTGCCACAACGATCAAATAATTTCCATCGTCGCAGGATGTAAATTTACACCAACATTTTTTACAGTGTATATTTAATTATAATCTACTTCTTTTTTAAGTATAATGATCTGTTTTTTCTTTATTTTGAAATGGAAATTAAAAAAA
>NC_046661.1:12512880-12516530 GCF_010883055.1 Belonocnema kinseyi | reverse complement strand
TTTATTTACAAAAAAAGTTCTTAGGTTCAAAAAAGCATTCAGTGAACTGAAAAACTGTGGTCGGTAATATAGGTATTTAGCTGTGTCACATGCCCTTAAGGGCATGTAATACTTACAGTTTCCCCGGCTTTTTTTCCACAAAAATGAAAATTTTTAAAAACTGAATTCGGAGAAGCTATAAAATATCATAACGGATGTCTCCGGACTCTTTTTTAAAGGAATAATAACAAAAAAAACTTATTGTGCTAAATAAAAATTTTATGCATATGCATTATTTTAAGGTTACGTCATTTGTCATCTCTGCCTTTTCGATAATCTGGAAATTATTGATGAAATAAACTTTTTTGATTGCCTGCAAACAAAGTTAGTTCCTGGAGATTAGTTACTATGTTTATTTGTAAGTCCAAAGTTTTTCGGCCAAAAATATTGTGTAGTTTAGAAGTAACGCTCAGGTGACTTGTAACACACATAACCTCGAAATTTATACGCACGTTGTTAGCAATATCAAAAATTTTTTGATAAAAAAACACACAAAAAATGTGTGGGGACGTCCGTTAGCGTGTTCGCTATCATTTCCCAGATTTTGAAGGTAAAATATTTCTTATCCTAGGAAAAAAGCCGGGGCAATGTAACACTGAAAAAATCGATACTATTTCCTAAGAGCTATGCAAATTAATCACATTTTGCTAAATTATAACTTTTTTGAATTAACCTACAAAAAAAGTGTGTGGGGACCTCCGTTAGCATGTTAGCATGACTGGTAAAATCGACAATTTTCTAAGTAACACATGCCCTTAACTTCGAATAACTTTGATGCTTCGAAAAAATTCAAGCAGTTGTTGCGATAATCTTGTACGGCACGAAAATGTAATAGTTAACATTTCGACCAAACGAATATTAAAAAAAAAACGGATCAATTCTCAACGGAAGCATATTATTAATTTTTAACCAAACAGTTGTATTTTTAATCTAAAAATATAATATTTCTATCAAAAGATATTCTCCATAAAATAGATAAATTTTCAACCAAAAACATAAATTGATCATAAATAGAGTACATTTTCTGCCAAAAAATACCAATTTTCTACAAAATACATATATTTTGAACCAATTACTGGAATATTCAAAGAAAAAGATGAACTTGCAATCAAAAAAGATTTATTATCATACAACAGAGTCTAATTTTGAACACTAAAAAAAATTTTAATTCCAAAAGATGAATTTTTATAAGGCAGTTGAATATATAATAATAAAAATATATAACTTTTTAAAACAGCAGTTCAATTTTAAGTACAATAACGTGGTAAATTAAACTTATTTCATCTTATATCTACACCCTTACATTTATTTGAAATAAGGAAAATGCTATAGCTATTGTTTAGTGTATTGCAAAAATGAAGGAAGGAACAAAGTAAGGAATCTTTTTACAATACGTACCATTGTTTTTATTGCTTTGTAATACATTCACAGTAAATCCCACACATATTTTATCTGAAGTTGGTTGAAAGCGTGGCAAACAATTGAAAACTACAATTATCCGAGGACCGATCATTTTTATCGGGAGTCGAACAATTTGAAGGTAATAAAAGAAATATAATGTACTTTAAAGACATTCCTCAATTTTCCACAATTCCTTCATTTTCATAAAGCACCGACCATAGATATAACATTTTTCTGATTTCAAGTCAATTTATAGTTATTGATCAAAAATGAAACTCATCAAGTTCACCTTTTACTTTGAAAAATCCAGTAATTGATTGAAAATTCATGTATTTTGTAGAGAATTCGTATTGTTTGGCAGAAAATGCACCCCTTTTATGATCATTTTATTTTTTTAATTGAAAATTTATCTATTTATGTAGAATCTCTTTTGATAGAAATATTATTTTTTTTTTAAATAAAAATACATCTGTTTGATTAAAAATTAATAATATGTTTCCGTTGAGGATTGATCTGTTTTATTTTTTTTTAATATTCGTATTTTGGTTGAAATGTTAACTATTACATTTTTGTAAGAATTTATTTCTTGTTGTTAAAAATTAAACTGTTTGGTGGACAGTAGAACTGGTTTGTTGAAAATTTAATTTATTCGGTTGAAGATTCGTCATGATAGTTGAAAATTCTTTTATTTTTATTTTTTTAATAGAAATATTTTATTACAAATTATTAGATTTTTTGTTGTTGGAATCGATAGTTTTTAACTAAAGTTTAACTATTCAACTTTCGTTAAAAAATTTACCAATTTTTTGTATGAATAAAAATTCATCTATTCAGTTAAAAAATGCTTCTTATTTATTTTCGAAAATTATTGATATTCGACTCATTTATATTTTATTTATTTTTATGAAAAAGTACTATTTATTGGGTACAAAATTATTTGTATAGGTTGAAAATTCAACCACTTGGTGTAGAGTTGAACTGGTTTTTTAACAAATGTAATTTATTTCGTTAAAAATGTATCATATTCGTTAAAAATCCATCTTGTTTGAAAATTAATGGTTTTATTTATTTATCCTTATAACTTTCTCTCGATAACAGGAACTGTTTCAAAGCCTTACAAGATTATCGCAACAACTGTTTGAATTTTTTCGAAGCATCGAAGTTATTCGAAGTTAATAAGACTTCTTAATTAGTACTTTTTAATTGGATACTCATTATTAAGATTGAGGGAGTAGATGTAAAGTTTTCGGCAATGGGTACACTTTTGTATATAGTTCAATGTTTCCATAATTACTGCAAATATTAACCGATTTTCATTCATCTTTTTCTGAATTTCTTCAAATTATGCCAATAAACTAATTCTGCTAATTAAAACTGAATCAAATGATAACTTCCTTATTTACGAGCAATTCACTGCGCTCCAGGGAGTCTACCTCGTGAGTTTTACGAGGGTCGATGAAGAGTGCCTCGAGAATCCACATACAGCTAAACTGAGTGTCACTGCAATTTTTCTCTATTGTCCTCTTCAATTTTATTATTAAACAAAATATAAACATTGTATCCAAAAAGGGGCTTCGTGGACACCAAGGTACCTATATTTAGATGACGTATGTAAGAAATCAGAAAACATATTAAAAATTGCGGCAAAAATCTTACATTATTTGTTATAATTCTAATCAATCCCCCCAATGCCGTTTCTAAGATCCTCATTGAGTTCTTGACCGATTTTGAGGTTTTATAGAGATAAACCTCCATAAAATTGTAATAGAACGTTAGAGAAAGAGCAAATTGCACGTTAAGAACGTAATGCCATTTTTATAGCAAATCAAACGCAATTATTGCGCTTTCGCGATCAGCAATTTGAATGTAACATCCGTAAAATTGGATGAATATCCGGTCCTTGTGTCTCCTTTGATAAGGATTATGTACGGCTGGACGTTGGTCGAAGCATCTTTGCGAACATCCGATATAAATAATAATCTATATTGGTTCCGAGCTGAAACAGTAACACAGTTTAGAGGTTTTTATTTTGCCTGAAATATGAAGGAATGCATTTGAGGAAACAATTGTGAATTAGAAAACAAAAAGAAAAATAATTTATGTTCTCACCGCCAAAATCCGCAAAAGACAATTCGAACTTCCTCAGCACCATTTCCTTTTCCCTGAAATATGTGTAAATTTCAAACATATATTTATATATCTAATTAATG
>NC_046661.1:12511593-12512780 GCF_010883055.1 Belonocnema kinseyi | reverse complement strand
AAGGACGTTTAATATGTAGTCATAGGCAATATAATTATATAAACTCTAGCATACAATGCTACCCGTCTTGCATTTGTCTAATGCAAAAAAGTACTATATATCTCCCACGCTCGAGATCTTGCGCTGATTGGTCAAAGGCTTCGAGGCTCAGAAGAAGTGCGAAAAATATACGTATAACCAAATATGGTGTATACTCAAAAACCGAGTGGTGAAACTCTTGAAAATTCCATTATATGGCCATGGCTCATTCTAATAGACGTTTTTATTCTAGACGTTGGCAGTGCGCACGTGCCGAAATTTTACGTCATTTCCGTATTTTTCGAACAGTTTTGTGTCGAAATGTATGGAAAATATTGTTAATAGAAACAACAGAAAATCAATTTGTAAATAACAGAGATTTTTAAGGTAGAACATTTTTAAGTCTATTAAAAAAAAACGGCGAAAAAGTGCAAAGAGTGCGGCGACCAAGGCCATTATTTCCATCTGTTAGCATCTGTCATCTTCTAAATAATGCTTAAAAATTCGGCGTAACTCACGAAAGATGATGTTCCAGGTGCCAAATTAGTGCACGAATCAGTAGAAGTGTACAGTATTGAGCAGCTGAAACGATGTCCTGAATATAAAAAAACCAAATTTAAAAGGAAAAAAACATGATTTAGTGGAAAGGTTAGTTGAGGTTTTTTGTGGCAGGTATAAATATTTTCTTTTATACAAGATTTGCAGTTCAGAACTTTTTTTGAGTAAATATTTAATATTCATACAAATATAAAATAACACAATATTATATTTTCTACTCCTCTTTTTCAAGTTTAGACAATAAAAAGCCATTTGTTACATATTATGAAAACCAACTCCAATTTTTAAGGAAGTACTTAATGCACGTGCCGAATGTATTTATGAACAATTTTAATGTTGTGTTATATTTTTTTTTAATTCGTAACTAATTATTTATTTGAAATGCGTGTTGAGTCATGGTTAACATAACCTTTTTTCAGAATTTGGTTATACGGTTATACGTATATTTTGCGCACGTCTTCTGAGTCTCGAAGCCTTTGACCAATCGGCGCAAGATCTCGAGTGCGGGTGATTTGGAAACCGAATTAAAATCGCCTATATAGTACTTTTTTGCATTACACAAGTGCAAGACGGGTTGCATTGTATGCTAGAGTTTATATAATTATATTCCC
>NC_046661.1:12506474-12511493 GCF_010883055.1 Belonocnema kinseyi | reverse complement strand
ACTTTAAACTATCATCATGACCTTTAGTTTAAACTAATTTGGAAGCATATTTTCGAGGTCGAGAAAAGAGGCGAAAAAATAGGGGTTTTTGGGTCACTCTTTTACGTGGGTACAGAAATAATTGAAATACCTACAGGAAGTTATGAAGTAGGTGATTTACAGCAGTATCTACACAATATTTTAGTAAAAAAAGGGTGTTGAAATTCATGTTAAGCCTAGTAATAATAATACATTATGAAGTCAAATATATTGCAATCGAGATATAAATTTTGAAAAATCAGACTCAATTGCACGGTTATTGAGATTAACAACCAGAATATCGGAATCTAATAAACATCATGAATCTGACCAACCAGTATCCGTAATTAAAATAAATGCTCAAAGTTGAATATGACATGACTATAGGAGCGTACATCAATAATTCTTGACATTTATTTTTTTTAAATTATTGTCTTCAAATTTTTGCCGCAAGTACGTCTTAGCTCGTCCATCCTGAGGGTCCAATTTTCGATAACTCATCCGCGCATTTCAACCGGTATCTGGAGAATAATAGAATTAATGTTGACTTCCAATGCCTCCAGTATACACTGTAAAAAATACGTTTTAAAATTTCACTTCAAAGTGTAAATTTACACACATAAAATGTCACTTTAAATGCATTAAAATTGCAGGTTAGAAAACTAATTTCCATACACAAATGAAGTCTCTTACAGGTTTAATTCTATGACTTTGCATGAATTCATACGTGTTGAGAATCACTACGTTCAGAGTGTGAAAAAAAAGGGCTCACGCTGTACATAGTAAAATTCCCCAGACTGGTAAAATAACCGACGGCGGATAAATTTCTATTTTATAACGAAAAGTTCTCCACTTTATATTGATTTTAGATTCGTCCATATAATATTCCACATTTGTGTAATTTTCGCAATAGAGCTTTTTTTTCGCTTTTTTGTTTGTGTGTTATAAGCGAACGTACATTTAGTTTGCAAACTTCGTTGCTCACTTTCAGCGAAAGCATAAATGCGAGTGACTGTTTTTAAATTATAAACTTTATGCCATATAAGCTTGCGTAATCATAAATATATTCTTAATATGATCTTAATGATTTAAGTATTTGAGGTTAAGTTGATATTTTGGAGAAATTTTCCACCATCAGTTGTTTTATTTAACGTCACATATTAAATTTAAATTCGGTTGAGAACTTTACACATTTGTTCAATTTTAGACACTTCTGTACTAATTTCACACCGCTGCGCGTGAGTCCACTTTTTACATACGTTTAGCGTACTAAAATTCCACAACCTTTTTTTACAGTGTAGCTGGTTTATCCACGTAAACCAGCTGTATCTTGAATGCTTTCAAGCCAAGATCTTCAGGTAAAATACGCCAGGTTGTGCTACATTTTCTTCACAACGTGCTGGAGGTGATCTATTAGGCGGAGTATCATCCATTAATGAATATTGTTTCTCCAATTTGTGGATGGTCTGGCGAATGGTGCACTCAGAAGGCCGATTTTGAACACCATAGTTTGAGCGAAGCGCAAGAAACACATTCTTCACAGAACGCGAATTTTCGTAGTACAATTGCACAATTTTTAAAGTTAATCAGGCATACGTCTTTCCACGATGAAATGTCAATTAATACTGAACCAAAAAAACATGATCGCTTGAAACGACATGCGCGTCATCGGTTACAATTACTCTATTGAAAAAAACATCTAGTTGAAACACCCTATAAAATAGTGGAAGTCTCATCGCATGTCAGTGACTTGCTGATCCCCATCAAGACGGAAATTTGTATAATTTATGTGAAGAAATTATAACAATCAGACTAGGGTAAAAAATCAAAACCTGGTGCTGCTGGCAAGGCTGGGTCTCGCGATCACGACGCTCACAAAAAGAAGAGAATAAAAAGATTCAAGATTTGTTGTGCTTGCATCTGTATTTTTGTATATCGACGTTTAATTGTTTGTCCTGGAAGAGGATATTTTAAACATTGAAAATCCAATAATTCCTTACGTATCTATCACTCATTGTGAAGTAAATGCACACCAGTCATATGCTATACCAAGCTTCAATAACAGCGATGAGATTAGAATTGCAGTTCAAAATTATGATAATTGTCTTCTGCCAAGCAAAATCTCTTCTCATATACACGGAAAATGAACCAAGGGTGGCTTGAAATAAATAATAATAATCAATCCCAAACCATCGCCAGTGGTTACTTTGATGTAGCCAAAGGGAATTAATAAAATAGATTGGTTATTGCCTAGCAGTAGACTGTCAGATTAACGAAAAATTCAGTTGCTAAAATATAATGAAAAAGATCCACCTATTCTAATTATTTTTCAAACTTGGGAACTGTATGAATATCCTCTACTTCCAACTACTTCAAACCATCTTTGGATTGTAAAAACCTTAACAAAAAATTGGAAAAACCGAGATTTGTTATACTTGGATTGCAAAATAACAGAAAAAATAATACTATTAGAAATTCCAGTAACTTTGATCATTGCAATTTGACTAATGTTAAACTACTGTTAAAAGTCGGGTGCTGTCCTTATAGTAATTTGAATCTTGATATTAATCGAAATTGGTATTCTCCTGTGTATGGAATGTATACAAACTTTGAAGCTAGTTACTATGATACAGAACCGTAACCGCTGCTGTCGAGAGGAGAATTTATAGAATATGCACCTCTAGTAGTAATGGTATGCTCTAATAAGCAAAATGAGTCACTGAAATATGGACGAGTTGAAGTTCGTTTGGAATTTCAAGCTAGTAAAAATTTTCCCGCTCAGAGATCGGCATATTGCTCAATTTTACGAGAGTGTATGTGAAAGAATTAGAAAAAAAGAATTGGCTGAAAAAATTTGTAGAAATATCAAGTGAAAATATTGATATGATTAATGAAAATATTCTTTCTTTAAAGAACTGGATGTATTTGAACAGTTCTGTCATTTACGATACTAAAATACTTATTTGCGATCTAATGTTATTTCACTTCACGTTACAATGTGAAAATAAAACGGAGATTGTTCAACTTGCAGCCGACTGTAAAATTACTCTGTTCGAAGATGGAAACTATTCGAAAAGTGTGAGACATAGTACTCGCTAAATCTGAATGAGTTAAATTTAACCAATTATCAGTCAAATTTGACTAATTGTAGAAGCAATAACTCAGCAACTGACAATTAGTTAAAAGTAACTAATTGAATTGGTCATTTTCGTTTAACCAATTCAATTTAGTCAAACTGTGGGTACGCTACGATAAGTTCCATCTAATTTAATAATAATTAATTTAATTAATTAATAATAATTTTTATTATTAATAACTGTAATAATAATTTATTTTTAATAATAATGAATTAGTTAATAATTATTTTAACCATTGTCGCCGGTGGCGAAACTGTTAATTGGTTAGTCACTCTGCTGGAAGTAAACGGATAGAGTCTCTATCCGTTTGAATCATTTTCTATCTTTAAGATTGAAATGAAAAGAACCGATGTATCCATCTTGATCCCAGATCTATCCCTTGGCTTATCCACGCCTATCTTTTTCTATCCGTTAGCTAATCCAAAATCTTGTCTTTCATTTTCAATCTCTACCTTCTTATCTCATTGAATCCTTTTCTATCTTCTTGAATCCCAGTCTTTCTATCTAAATAAATCCACAACTTATCCACCTCTATTTTTTCTATCCGTTGGGCAATCTTAAATTTCATCTATCTTCTTCAATCCCTATTTTCCTGTCCATGCGAATCCATCTCTATATTTTCGGAAATATAAGATAGCCCTGTCTTCTTTAATCTCAGTCTTTCTATCTGAATGAATCCGCAGCTTATCCTTTTCTAATCTTAAATTTCGCCTATCTTTTTTAATCCTTATTTACCTATCCAAGTTAATCAATTTCTATTTTTTCTGAAATATAAGATAGCCGTATCTTCTTGAATCCCAGTCTTTCTATATAAATAAATCCTCCACTTATTCACCTCTATCCATTTATATTCGTTGGGCAAACCAAAATTTTGTCTTTCTTTTTGAATACCTATTTTCCTATCGAAGTGAATCTATTTTTATATTTTTTTAAATATGAGATAGCCCTATCTTCTTGAAACCAAGTCGTTCTATCCAAACAAATCTTCCGCTTATCCACGTATATCCTTAGCGAGGCGCGTGCTAGTTGACGTACATCCCTGACTTAGTACCGGCAGGTTCCTAGTAGGCGGCTGATTTAATACTATTTTGCGGGAGTTTAAAATTCAAAATATATTATTATTCTCGAAACTCATAAAAATACTACACTTTTGAGTGGATTCAAGTGGATACAAATTAAAAGGATATATCGTTGATAGTGGATAGTTTGGGATAGATAAAGGTAGGCAGTTGTAAACAAGCATAGAAAAAGATAGGCCCATAGTACCACAAGGGATAGAGTCAGTGATAGAGAAAGATACACAATTGTGAACACCATGGATAGAAAAAGATAGACAGTTGTGACTTTCGGAGAGACGCGCATGCCCGTAACACAGGCGCCCATTGTTTACTTATTTCCCGGCTTATTTTAAATAAATCTATTAGAAGTTTTAAAATAATCACATTAAATATTTAAAATGAAAAATATTTATTTCTAAAACAACCCTTTAAATAATTTTATAAGTTGCACAATGAGATTTACATGAAAATGATTAAATTATTAAATTAATTATTATTAACCATTACAATAATTAATATTATTATTGATAGTTATCGATAAACATTATTATTAATTAATTAAATTAATTATTATTAAATTGCATGGAACTTATCGTAGCGTACAAAAGAAATATTACATAAACAACCAAATAAACTAGAGACTGTCTGAAAGTTCAGTGGCAGCTGATTTAAAGTTCCTTAAGGGGATTTATTAGAATTGTAACAAATACCAGGTGTATACATATGAAACCGGTATTGCCATTTAGCGGCCAGTGGGCACACTTGTAGGCACTGTCGGAACTTACCATTTGTGCTAATTGGCGTAT
>NC_046661.1:12492887-12506374 GCF_010883055.1 Belonocnema kinseyi | reverse complement strand
AATTTTTTCTACTTTCAAATATCATGAAGAGCTATAGTTTAAACCAATTTAGAATCAAATTCATGAGGTCGAAAAAAGAGGCGAAATTTTGGGTCACTCTTTATTTTGACCAATGTCTACAGTGGGAATCGATTTGAAGGTTATAAATTCAACAAGACCAAGAGCGTATTTTTTGTATGGACTCAACTCAATTGTAGGAAAATACGTATTTTCTAGGATCGAAGAAGTTCCCGATAATGTTAGCGTCAATGAATCATCCATGATGACGACTAGTGTTTGACTGACTTGAAGTCATTAGTCTACGTTTATATAGGTTATACCTACTTTCAGATTTTAATTCTTTACCTCAAAGTTTAGACATAAATGCCCACATAAAAGTGTCATAATTTTGATACCTTTCATGATTATATTTTACGCTACCAACACCTACATACTTAAAGCGATCCAAAGGTGGCCTAAAGTTACCAAAGCTATCAGAATACATGAATTTATTGTTACTCTTATTATACGCAACCGAATGAGTCCTATCATATTTACGGGACCAACCCTCTGGTAATCCATTTCGCATAAAAACACCTCGAAAATTTTTTAATTTTCAAAGATTTTGCGAATTTAAGTCTGCATCGGTTAAGGCTCGGTTATAGATGAATTCCCAAGTCCTGTTTACGGTTTCAAATAAAGACTTTTCCCCACAACAATGGCTTCCATTGTCTTATTATGACGTTTACACTCTGAAAGTTGCTTTTTTCCGAACTTGCATCATTCACAGTTTTAGCTATTCCAGCAACTCCACCAGCTCGCGCTCCAGCAGCACTGAGACCCGCAAAAACGGGTATGAGAAAGGGTAACAATCCTCCTACTTCACTGGTATAGGTAGAATACGAGGTTTATTCACATTTCTTCTTTCACCAGCGTTCATCAACGCTGCGCGTGGATGCCTGAGAGCCGATTTAATTCCAGTTTGAGCATCATTAGTTGGTATAATTGCTTTTTTAGCTGCTGTAACTATTTTTTGAGTGTGGTAGCAGAAACTTTTCACCTATATCTGACTCTAGAAAATGCACTTTTTTCAGCTTTTTCAGCTAATACTCTAGCAGCTACGTTTCTTGCCTCAACGTTTTCTCTATTTAGCGAATTAGCGATATCGTGCTCCTTACAAGCACCGTCAAGAGTATTAATTCCAGGATCATATCGCGCAAGTCGTTTTGCCAATTTTGTGTCTGCCCCAGATTACGGGTACCCAGAAGATGACCTCTGCCACGTTTCACCTCTTTCTAGGATCACTTACGGCTGACTGTAGGTTTGTCACCGTGGACTAACAGATCTGTTAGAGTGATACTTTCAGAACGACGAATGACAAATGACGAATGCTTTGTTGGCTCTATTAGTACACCCAAATGGATTGAGAGGCTCGAATTCCTAAACAGCTTATACCTGACAATGTTAATTTGCTTGTATTATCTTTTTTGAGATGAATGTGAATGAGATGAATGTGAAGCAAATATATGATGATCATGTTAATACTGACATGCCGTATTCACAATTTAACCCTTTGAGACGCAACTTTTTTTCAATCATTACATTGTTATTTTTAGCTTTATATAGGTTTTTGGGGTCGCTCATTTCGATTCTGACTTCAGAATTGTGAAATTTAAAATGGCAGATCCAATATGGCGAATGTATTTGTTTAAATTTCATGTTTTTTTTATATTGGCCTAAAGCGTCTTCTAGGGGGTTTTTGGGGTCCTTGATCACGATGGCAACGTCAGAACTGCAAATTTCAAAATGGCGTATCCAATATGGCGACAGTATTAGGCTAAATTTCATTTTTTTTATATTGGCATAAAATGAACGTCGAAACTAAAGTACCGGGAGGCGCCAAAGTTCAAATTGAATTGGTGCGAGATAAGACACCAATTAAAAAACAAAAGAAGGAGTTTGACGATGAAAGCGCCGATGCAAAAAGGGTGAACAAACAAAGCAATAATTCCAATTATACCTTTTATTAACGTTAAAGTTCGTGATCAATGAAGGTAACAAGAGTGCGCAGAACGTCTTCTTATATAGGAATCGGCGAAGCAAAGCTAAGCGTCGTCGAATTTTGTAATTCTGATATCAGAATTGTAATCAGCGACCCAAAAAAAACCCGTAAATCATGTTTTATACTGACTGTAACAAAATTTTCCAATTTCGTAAAAACTGGTTGCTATTTTGTAGGCGCCATTTTGAATTTTTGAATTCTGACATCAGAATCGTAATCAGCGACCCCCCCCCCCCTGTAAATCGAGTTTTATGCTCATTGTAACGAAATTCGCAAATTTCGTAGAAAAATGGCTGCCATTATGTAGTCGCCTTTTTGGATTTTTAAATGCCATCATCAGAATCGTAATCAGCGACCCCAAAAACTACAATCGAGTTTTATGCTCATTAAGAAGTTATCCCTGTCTCTCAAAATCTTTTATAGACCAACATAATAAAAACCTCTATTTTTGCATATTCTGGGAATTTTTTTTTGAGGAAACTGACCTACTAATTCTGCAAAAAATATATTGTTTAGTTACTGTTTCAAATATTTGCAAAAAAAATTTAGATCTCCAGGACTTGTAGTTTAGACACAGCCGAATTTATTGTAAAAAAAAAAGATTTTCGAGTTTTAATTGTCATAACTAATGAGTAATTAACAAATTCACATACTTTTTTGTGCTTGTTGTACTTCTTACATCCCCAAGAGTTTATTAAAAAATAGCATTCGTATTTATATGTCAACGCGAACTAGAAATCCAATAAAAACTTAGGAGAAGTAGGTGGGACGTATACGTCCCACTGCGTCGCAAAGGGTTAAACAAATATACTTAGCTTGTCAGTATGTTGATAAGCATGGATTTTTTGTAATGGATAAGGACAGAAATCTTAATCGAAGTAGATTTAGAAAATGTTTTGACAGTTTTGTTAATCCTTAAAGCAATAAATATGTATGTAATGACTACATATAGACAGTTGTACTTTGAACACTACGGCATTAAAATGTCTACATCAGAGGAGGGCTTTCATAAGCAAAGACATATTTTGCATAAAATTGCTAAAGCTTGTGAAACGATTCGACGAAAGCATAGATTACAAAAGTTAATGGTTTTGATACTGTTAACAAAATTTATCCAATCGGAAATAAAGAGTAAAATATAAAATAAAGTGAAGAGTGATTCTGAAGCAGATTTTCAGCAAGTTTCAAAATGAAGGTGAAGAGTTAAATGATGAGGATGATGGAACTTCATTCTTGTCATCGAAAGACAGACTAATCATTGGAGAATCTTTGATAATTTTGAATAAAAATCTTATTAGTACGGGAACTGTAAGCTACCTAAAGGCTGTGAGTTTGCTTGAACTTTTGTTTAAAAAGATACTAAATAGTACTGTTATAAATAATGAAGATTTTGAAGATTATAAAAATATTGTAATTTCAACAAATGTGCATCGAAAAACTTATAAGTTTGATGAGGATGTATGTGATAATAAATCTTTCAAATACACAAATTTCGTAAAAAAAATAACTAATTCCCTTTTCACCTTTGAAAACTAACATTAAACAAATTCAAAAGCGCTCTTCATTGTTCAAAGGTTTCATTCCAAAATATATTATAGGCACAAAGGCTAATAAATTAGACTACAGTATTGAGATGATCCAAATGAATTAATGGGTCGATTACGCTTACTATTGGCATCTCAAGGAGCTAGATTATGATATCGAAAAGAATAAACTATGCAATATACCTGATGCAAAAGATTTAAATGCTGCAGTAAATTCAAATATGATGAAATACGTGTTCCAGGCATGAAATTCAGACTCTGCATTGTGCCATAGCTTCCTTGCGTATTGAAGTTGTTAACAATAACATGATTATTGAAACTCTTGGAACTGCCACAAATAAAAGTTTACATATTTTAAAAGTTGATGCAAATTCAACTCAAGAACTGTTGCATTGCAATTCAGAGCTCATTTCTCAGTTGGATGTCAAGCTGAACATACTCAAAAATGGATGACGAGAAGCTGCAACTGGTGAAGGAGCTACATAAACCTGCCAGAAGAAACTACCAACGTCGAAATTTTCATATCTGCAGCATTGATGAGGCCTGGCAAGCTTATCTTGTTAAAATGCAACCATATGAGAGAGTAAACGAAGGATACAAGTACATCTTTACTGTAATTGAAATTTTGTTCCAAATTTTCTTGGGCTGTTCCCGGTAAATTCAAGAAGAGTGAAGATCTAGCTTCTTATGAAACGATATAAGATAAATTTGTATTCGACATTTAATAATTTAAAAGCATTAATTTGCAAGCATTTTAATCGTACCTTGAAAAATCAAATGTGGAGCAAAGGCATAATTATAAGTGGATAGATATTTTGAAAGATTTAAGGGCATGTGATACGTAGAAAATGATCCATTTTACCAGTGTTAGGTTTTCTCGACTCTTTTTCTACAATAATAAAGATTTTGTCTTAAAATTTTGGGTCATGATAGCAAACATGATACGGACGTCCCTGGACTATTTTTTGTGGGTTAATTCGAAAAAATGTAATTTTGCTAAATATGATTAATTTGTGCGATACTTAGGCAATAGTATCGATTTTACCAGTGTTGAATTAACTTGGCTTTTTTCCTGCAATAATAAATATTTTGCCTTCAAAATCTGGGGAATGATAGCAAACATGAAAACGGACGTCTCATCAGTAGGACAGAGACCTACATTATCGGAATGACAGAGAGCTGAAAAACGATCCTAACCTCAAATTATACATCAGTATACATCAGACTATCAGGATGAAACCAAAAGATGTTACTAAACAAAATGAGAAAAGATGTTCAATGTATACAAACTTTTTAATGTGTATCAAGCAGTTACGAAAACTAAATTTAAAGTTCGAGATAAATTACGTATAGGTAAATTGAAGCATGTTTTTGAGAAAGGCTATAAACCGGATTTTTCAACTGAAATATTTACTATAAGTTATGATAAGAATACTGAACCAGTGACGTATATGCTTCAAGATTATCAAGATAAAGCTATTGTAGGTAGGTACGTTAAAAAAAAACAATGTAAGTTTCGACTTGGGAATTTCCGAAGATAATTGTCACAAGGGAAACTTTTTGTTAAATCTCTCAAATAAATTATTTTCCATTTAATTATAGGAATCGATCAGATGGTAATGAGGTACAGTCAGACCTCGATTCTATCAATTTTTCGGGGCGAGTATTTACGTTATTAAAAACAATCAGGGTGAATACTGTAAGGGCACCAGACGAGAAGTTCACGATATCGGTGGTTGACAGAATCGAGGTCCAACTATATTTCGGACTTTAAAGTCATCTAGCAAGATGTTAGCACACTGGGGGCTAAGGAATAATACTAATTACAGGGGATGGAACTTAATTTGTTCTTATAACTTGGAAAATATTATATTTTACTGTCTAGCCGGTTTGGCCTGGCAGCCAGCCAGCCTGTAATGCTAACGTACCGCGACTTTTTCTACTGCGTATGTACCTAAAAGCGCGAGTCTATGTAAATTACAAAGTATAAACATGTAATATTATCTTATTAATAAAATTTTTAAAGTAATTAGCTATTTATTAGATTTAATTTAATTAATTTTTTAAAGTAAAAATTCGTTTTAAATATATATCTATATTATTATTAATATCTGTTATTGTAGTTTTTGCGCAGTAGCTCAAGACGCCCACACTGGAATCATTGTAAATAAGCATTCCGTTACTTTGTCAGAAAGTTTAGTTTTCAAGCTGTGTCTACCTTTTTTCATATTGTAAAGACAAGGATGGATTATGAATGATAATAATCCATTAGTTCCCTTTTGTTTTTATCGCATAATACAAATGCAGAGTTACCTCTAAGACTAAACTTTCTTTCAAATTATCGTCAACTTGGATTGTTCAATAGACTGGATTCAATACGGTAGAAATGGAGATTTAATATCACTAGACAGAGATGTTTGATCCTTTTTCAAACGAACTACTGCAACCATCTATTTTTTATATTACGCACCAGAAAGAGAGAGAGATGACTATCAATAATCGGGCCACGCACTGCTGGCCGCCATGGCCTGTTTGAAATTTGTTCCACGTCGAATGCACTACCAGCACTGCTAGTACTCTCGCTAAACACCTTCCGCTCTTCCGTCGGTAACTGTGACTTATACATGAAATTATTACCTACGTCCGCCAACAGATGACTCAAAGCCGCTCTCGCATACCGCCCTAAACTTTCCCTCTCTTTGCACTATTTCACCTCTTTACATCCCCTGCAGACACCCTTTTCTCTTCCCTAATATCCTCCAGCACTACAAGAACCACCTTTGTTCATCATGAGGGCCAAACTCCTTATCACAAAACTACCCCGCTCCCTTGCCAACCTAACCTCACTTTCTCTATTTAGTCAAATCCCACCCCATAACTACAATAAAAATTAATTTTCATGAATCATCTTTCTGTAGTACTTTGTAGGTGTAAATTTGTCAATTTAATATTTACAGCCGCTTTTTTATATATAAAGTCAGCATTTGACACTTCACTTGTATATTAACCTCCTCCAGGGTAAAGTCAGGTGTACTTTATCCACTTATCAATTACCCCAACCGTCATTACCCTTAGCCTAGCTGACTTTACCTAAAATTAATGATTACCTGCAACATTTTTACCCCCAGTTTTTTTGTGATAGTTGCATAAAGCAGTGTTTATGCAGGCTGCATAAAGCTGCGTTGGAGGAATGGTAGACTGTGTACGGACCAAGTACGTGGTTTACGAACCCATGCTCAGAACGATAATTCATCTGCTAACACTACGTTCGGTCAGTCGCGTTGGATATTTTCGTTTATCCATGCCAGTCTCATGCGCTCAGGTTTCAAGAACGGTTACAGGACCGTGCTCCTCAATTCATAAATGGCAAATCCTAAACGGCGTTGCATCGTCTGTAGCCTTCTTGACAAAACTTTTTAGGCTCGCCGAAAATTATAGGTGGGAATTCTCAAAAAGCTTAATTACCATCTTATCCTCGTTTTTCATGGTTACCCTTGTTTTACCCCTGTCTGGCAAATCGTCAACGTTTTGCATATAGTGTACATTAAACCGCTGCTTCTTATCGGGTGATCAACAAATTCACCATGACGGAAGTGTACAAGCGAAAAAAAGGAATAGTCGAAAAACTGTTACTGATATTGATAATGAAGTCGCGATATTAGCCGCAGCCACTCATGACCCCGATGTTAGTACTCGAAAACTGAGCCCTGACTCCGGATTCTCTCAAAGCAGTGTTTATAAGGTATTAAAACCTAATAAATATAATCCCTTTCATATTGCACTGCATCACGAATGGACGCTATTGAGCGCTTCTGCAGATACAAGGTAATCCGAATTTCTCTTTTCGAGTATGGTTCTCAGACGAGTCGTTTGTCACGAATCATCGTACGGTTAGTCGACATAAAATGCATTATTGGAGTGTGGACACCCCACACTCGTTGTGCAAAGTTGAGCATCCGCTTCCTTGTTCCGTGATAGTTTGGTGTGCAGTAATTGGAGAACAACTTATAGGTACTGAATCGCAAATTCAACGGTCACTAAATCGGCAGAGGAGGTCCGGTAAATTGACCTGCCAGGTCGCCATACCTTACGTCGCAGTATTTCTTTTTGTGGGATTATTTAAAGAATCTGGTTTATCAAGAAGTGCCAACAACTCTGGAGAACAAGAAACATCGAATCAGAACTGCTTGCAACCAAATAACATCAGATAAACTCCGCAGTTGTTAGAATACTTTCGCACCGCGGGTTAACAAGTGCATCGAAGTGGGAGGACACCATTTTTAGCACGTAATGTAAAATGTTGATTGAGAACAAGGACCCCGATTGAGAGAGGCAATGGTACTTACCGAAAAAAGCACCTCGATGATGCGGGGCAAAGGGTCTCACCGAAAAAAGCAACCCCAAATGGAACATACGTCTACTACATCCACGTCGTTGTTCCTGGATAGCGCTAAAAGTAGTTAATACATGGACTGCTTACACACTTGTAGTCGAAATGAGAAGCTTTTGTTTTAAAATAAAATTTAGCTTTCTAATTTTTCTACTCCACTTTAACCCCCTTGCCAGGTGTGTGGAAGGGGTGTTGGAAACTAAATTCACTACAATCTACAGTTGGACTCGTCGGGTCGGGACGGACCGGGTCTCCACTTTCAATCCGACAGGTCGCAATAACCGATCTTAGCTACACCTTCTGGTAGTGGCGTATCTTAGAATGTACAAGGCCCTAATATATGACCGGCCGTTGCAAGCCGGTCAATTTTCATACATACATCAGTGAATTCCTTCGCGTGGAGTCTACTGGTTCTTTGCGCGCGTGCGCGTACTTATCACGGTCAGTGGCATTTCTTGAACAGTCAACAATGCCAGTTTTAGCCAATGCAGCTCCATCTGAATCTGCAATAAAAAATAAAGGTTTAATTTTTAAGCCCCCCGCCATTTGTGGTGCTGTATGGGGTAAATTTATACGGGATCGCTTTTCCATTTTGAAAATAAAAAGTTTTTATCGTGGACATTTTTTTCGTTAGATGCATATTTCTTGAGATATTTCGATGTCGTTACATGCACGCACGCTTGAATCCTGTAACAGCTTTAGCTAAAAATTCATCATTCAATAACTATTCATTTATTCACTTTGAAATTTTCACAGTATATTCTGGAATATGTTAGGAATATGAATCTATAAAAAAGTGAAAAAATTAAGTCTTTTTTAAAAAAGTTAAGACCACTTTCTTAAGGGCATGTGATACTTGAAAAATTATCGATTTTACCAGTTTTAGGTTCCCCCGGGTTTTTTTCTTTCAATAATAAATATTTTGTCCTAAAAATTTGGGACATGATAGCGAACATGCTAACGGGCGTCCCCGGATTCTTTTTTGTGGGTTAATTAAAAAAAATTAATTTTGCTGAATTTTATGTGTGTGTGTGTATTTTGACTTTATGTATACACCGAATGACAGAGAACTGAAAAACTAGCCTAACCTCAAAATAGTGCACATACATAACATTTTTATTTAGCACAATAATTTTTGTTCTTATTTTCCCTCAAAAAAAGAGTCCGGGGACTTCCTCTATAGTATTTTGTAGCATCTTCGAATGTAGTTTTAAATATTGTCATTTTTTTGGAAAAAAAATCCGAGCAAACTAAGCCCGGTTTACCACACGACGAAGGGGGTAAATCTCCCGTGGAATGATCCATATATATTAATTTTTTTATTTGAAGTATTATACAATTTTTTTAAAACTTGTTCTCGAGTGAACTCGGTTTTTCATCATGGTCACGAACTGAGGCAAGTGACTGATTAGCTGAGGATGTTATGAGTTAATTTAATACGATGTTTTAAATCTTTTGCGATGATGTTGTATGTACGAAATTAGGAGTATGGTGTAGTTCGCAGTTTGTCTTTTACCGTTGTTGTCCTTACACAGCGGCTGCGAGTATTGGAGGTGATAACAGTCGTCTCTGAATGCTTTTTTAGAGCTACCATTTTTGTATTATTAGGTGCGCAACTAAGTTACCGCTGTTTGCCAATAGATGGCTTCTGCAGTAAGTGTTCGTCGATTTTGTCATTCAACACGTCATGAACCAAGCTTAAACATATGTTAAAAAAAACCGTGTTTACACATTAGTGATTTTATTATGGCTTCATATACTTTTGGTTGTGTTAAAATTTCCGATTTTGTGCCTTCTTTTTTTGCCGCTGAAGAATTTTTTACAGGCGAAAAAACGACGCTCTAATGGCACAAAATGGCACAAATCATAAGGAACTCAAGTTCCTTGCTTTTTAATTATTCCCAACGCATGCGATCGCTTGGAAATGGCTTGGCGGGTAACTATTGATGCTGAAGCATGTTATTCTTGCGTTTGGTACGGATCCTCATTGAGCAATGCCTCCAATTCAGCGTCTTTGAAGGTTTTTGGCATTTCTTTACGCGAACGGTCGTCGACATTGAAATCACCGTCTTTGAAGCGACGGAACCAGTCATGGCACGTTGTTTCACTTAGAGCAGCATCTCCGCAATTCTTTTGGTGCTCTCGATCCTCTTTAGCCGCCGTTTTCTTCGAATGAAAGAAGAAAATCAACACTTCTCGCAAATAACGATTGTTTGGTACAAAATCAAATATTTTCACTCAAACAAAAGTATATGATGCCAAAATAAAATCACTAATGTGTCAACACGGTTTTTTTACCATATGTCTAAGCTTGGTTCATGACGTTTTGAATGTCAAAATCGAACAGCACTTACTGCTGGAGCCATCTATTGGCAAACAGCGGGAACTTAGTTGCACACATAATATAAATTTTTTTTTTCCAAACTTGTTTTCAAGTGAACACAGTTTTTCATCATATCCACGGACAAAATTAAGTGACTCACGATATGAGTATGTTATAAGTTAATGTAATACGATGTTTGAAATCTTTTGCGATGACGTTATAAGTACAAAATTAGGAGAACAGTTTATTTGGGAGTTAATCTTTTACCCCTTTTCCTTGCACAGTGGCCGCGAGCATTAGAGATGACAACAGTCGCCTCTGGAGAGCTACTGTCTTTTATATATATATATCTAAAATAAAAAATAATGATTATTGTTCTTGTTAATACAGATAAAAAGCGAGCAGAATCTACCGAAAAATGTTTGCCACGCCTGTGTGTATAAACTGGAAATGTGGAACGAATTTAAAGAACGATTTACCAGATCAAATCGTTTGTTGCTAACACGTTTGGAAGTTGCGGAGACTACCGAATATTCTGTGAGCTCACTTACATTTTATAAAACTAAAGAGTTTCTCTGATTATCGGAGTAGTACGTCTTGAATTACGGATCCTCCATGTATTATTTTCTGCCTTCGTATTTCAAAGTCAAATAAAATTTAGTCTTGCCATTTTGTAAAATAAACGAAAGTACATTAGCAAACTATTGTCCGGGTGGGGAGGGTCAGTAATTCGTGATTCATACCTTGTAAATAATTAGATACTATGAACCACTAATGGTACCCGGCTAGCCCCGATTGATTTAAACAGAAAAAATCTTGCCCTCTTCAGTTTTCTTTTTTTTTTTTTGTGCAGGATATAACAACTATTTTAATAACAAAGAAAAAAAACTCGCAATGCATTTTTGAAAAAGTGTTATAAATTTTTTTTTTGCAAATTACGATGCATTTTCATTTAACTTTTAATTTTTTGCCGTTCGTAGAACGAAATTATGAGTCATGTCATTTATTGAATATTTAATCAATATTATTAATAAAAACTCGTCTTTCTTTTATCTGTCGCTTGGAAAATTTTACATTGGATTTAAATTATTTATTCTGAAATCATTTCTAGGATTTATATTTTGAAATTAAGTTAGGAACAAAGTGTTTCAAACGAAAATTTCAATGTTAAATACGAAATTTCAGTGGATGCAGTGACACATTTTATAGATATATGCTAGCAAGAATGGGGTCTTATTCCTGATGCCTGTACAATTTTGACCTAGGGGAACAGAGATGCCTGTATAAAAGATATTTTGAGAGTTTTAAGGGGATCTTGAAGGAAAGGAATCGCGAACATGTACGCTTTCATCCATGTGCTACATAGTATGGAGGGGTGATTCCCGACTCGCATCGGACCACCTGAGTAGTATACCCCCATCATTCCGTTCAGCGCGTTACCAATGCCTTGCTTGTTCTAGTCCGGGATTAAATCTTAAGAAGGCAAGTGTACTTGAAGTATTGTAACTGGATATTATAAATGGATATTGTAAATTTTATTGCCCGGAATCCCGACAATAAAATTAAACTGTTGTTTGAGTTCTTACTTTAGAAATTTGAGAACAAATTTATTATTCTAAAATGGGCATTATCAATCTCTCTTCAATTGAATATGGAAAGAAATGTTTCATCAAAAAAAATCCCACTAAAAACATGTGCAATGCAAAAAATTTGCAAGTAAACCCCAGGGTGTGTAGCGGATCGGGAAACCGGGAAAACCCCGGAAATTTTATTTGTGACCGGGAGTTTTTCGTAATTTATCGAAAAAACTAATTTTTCAAACTTATCTTCTTTTTATTCCATTTCTACTTTATCTACAGTCACAAAGTTCCTTCCTATGTTTATCCTATTTACAGATTTTTTCAACCAGTTGTAAACGTTGCATTGTTTTTGGAACGAAGGCGGATAAAATAAAGTTAACAATACATAGAGCTGTGTAACTTGCCTTAAACGATGGATGCGCTTAAAATTATGACCGTCAAAACTCTCGATTAGATCACTTTTGGACACACGCTATTTCTGCTTCGGGAAGAACATATGAGAACTTCACAGAATTTTTAAGAATGATACTCATATTGACCCATGGAAATTCAGCACTCGAACGAGGATTTGCAATCAAAGAAGATTGTTTAGTCGAAAATCAGAGAGTCACAGTCCGGGAATTTCAAATTGCCTGATCATTAGATACCCTGCAACCATATGAATGTGTAAAATTAAAGTTGGCTAAATAATATGGAAAAACTAATAATAACTACATATATAAAAAAGTGTGTTTTATATACAGCAATGTTTTATTAAAATCATTTTGTTTATAACATTTAATCCCTTGTCAATATTTTTGTAATGTTCGTTTCTCGACTTTCTCCAAGATCTTCCTATAAAAATGCACAGTAAACAATTGCGAAAGTTGATGAGCATATCAGGAAACCTTTTGGCAAGAAATTTATTGACTTTTAATAATGTAATAAGTATGATAGGGACATATTTATGCCTGATAAAGGAAGGTACAGATATGGGTTTTTATTATACAGGGTGTTCCAGAACTAAGTGTATGGACTTATATGGCTGTATAAACAAACAAAAAATGAACCGAAAATTCTTTTGGCAAAAATGTATGGAAGCTTTAGTTTTTGAGTTTAAAATTATTAATCTGGACTAATCAGTAGCGCTGCGTACGTGCCTGAGAAGGAGGCCAACGCTTTGTTAGCGACCGCTGCCTCTCTACTACTCGGCAGCGAAGTGGACTCAACACACACAGCGTTGACCTCCCTCTCATGCACGTATGTAACGCTCCTGATTGGTGCAGATTAATCATTTCATAACTCAAAAACTAAAGCTTCAAAAAACTTTTGCTAAAGGAAGTTTTGGTTTATTTTTCGTTTGTTTGTACAGGCATATAAGTATGGACACTGAGTTCTGGGACACCCTGTAAAGGAGCTTTTAAATTTAAATTATTTTGAGTAAATTTATATCGTTTAACAATTAGTAACTTCTAAATTGTGGGTCCGGATGCAATAAGGGCACATAAAATTTTTTCGTGCGAAAACGGAAGTCCCCTGGAGGCTTTAGAAAAAATTTTCGAATTTTAATTTTCAAAAGATATATATGGATGTAAAATTTGATTGCGCATCTTTTTTTCTTAAGACAAAA
>NC_046661.1:12486185-12492787 GCF_010883055.1 Belonocnema kinseyi | reverse complement strand
TTTTGAAAATTAAAATTCGAAAATTTTTTCTAAAGCCTCCAGGGGACTTCGTTTTCGCACGAAAAAATTTTATGTGCCCTTATTGCATCCGGACCCTCAATTATTAATAGTACTTCTAAAAATTCAACTATTTCAATTTTAATTGCAAAATTGAAATTTCAAATAATGAGATAAAATTTTCAGATACTTACATTTTTATCTGTTTTTATTTTATACAGCACAATTTTTGAGTTTATATTAAAATCGTCTATTTTTTACCACGTCCTTTAGAACAGTGGTCGGCAAACTTTTTGCTCACTTTTCAGATAAGAACCTGTTTGACCCAAGAAAATTTTTTTCGCCTGCCGCGCTTTTCGTCAACGCTACTTTTTCCCTGAGTTGGGTTGGCTTTTATCGGCTGGGGTTCTTTGTTAGGCGGGATACTCAATGCAAATAAAAAGTTACAAATGAATTTCATTTCAAATTGTTATATTAGCGATTTGTAAGTATGGAATTAGAAATCTGTGACTTTTTTGCGAATAAATACATCTAAACTTGTACTTAGGAAGTTAAAAATCAATGATTTGATGGAATATAATGAAACCTCAACTTTAAACTAAGTGCTATAATGCATTGATTTTTAGTATTGTAGACGTTATTTAGATTCCTTTTGGTCGCAAGAATTCACAGATTTTCAATGTCGAGGTTTCAGAAAGATAATTTTGAAATTGAGAATTTTTTGTTTTGATTTTTAATCCTCGTTACTCGAACCGCTTCATAAAAGAAACTTCTATGGCGGGTTGGGTCTTTTTGGTGGCAGCAGGTACTGCCACGAGATTTTGACTCGAACCGACGTGGCAGTTAGGGTCAACAAGAACAAAATCACTGTAATTTGTACTAGTTAAAAATGCAGAATTTTCAACATTTTGACAAACATTGTGAACCATGAAAGTTTAATCATACTAAACACTTAGAACATTATACGCTTTGTAATTACAAATTGTATAAATTAATGAATTCAAACTTGAAAAGTCAAACAAATCGAGACAAAAACACGCAAAAAACGAGCGGAAACGTAGAAGCTTTAATAGAAAATAATTCTTGTAAATAAGTAAAAATTGTTTCAACAATTAACAGTAGGGTCAAAAATCTATAAATTAGGCGAAAGTAATAGAATTTATTAAAGAAAAAAGTAAAAAAAAAGTTTATCTACATTTTTTCTTTCAAAAGTTGCATTTAAACAATTATAAATAGTTTCAACAATGAATATAAACTAAAATAAAACGATTCACTCTTTAAATTCATAAATTAGGCCGTAATTTATAAAATAACTTTAATTTGAGATATTACAAGATAATAAATTATTAAATCAAGTGAAAATGTTTAAAACAATATCATATTTGTAAGGATATAATAATGATATTTTTAATTTTATATGATAATAATTAGCTCACTGAGTAAAAAGTGGATAAAACTAAGAGACTCTTATTGTAAAAATAAATTGTATAAACAATTATTTTTTTTATATTCAATTTATTATTGACTCGGTCTAATTGAAAAGTTGAAAATCAGTTTGAAAATTATAGAGAAAGCTGTGATTGTTTAACTTTATTCTAAGAGATAATGACCATAAAATATAATAGATTGTTCGAACAATATATTCAAACATCTAAACATCGGTATAAAGTAATATTTAATGTACTAGAAACAATGCCTACTAAAATAAACTTAAACAAAATAATGGTTAGTGCCAAAAACTCGCAATACCCAATTTTTCACTTATGAGTTTTATTTGGGATCCTATAAAAGGCTTATAGCGGTTAAATTCAAAAAGTAATTTCTTATTCATATTACAATTTATTGAACAGAAATTTTCAGGGTCAGCTCGATGCATATAATATGTCGTTTTGAAAATCAAAATGCACTTCCATTACATTTGAATTGTAAAACCCTAAGCTTTGCTACTTTTCTTCACAAAAATCTTCTATATGATAGAAAACTGCGTGGACTTTTGGAGTGGCATAATTAGGAAGGAAATTCTTATTAAAGTACGCTATTAGATATTCATTGACATGTATAAAATCTTTGCTACACCTTGAACTGAAAATACCTATTTTGCAAGATCCGCCAATGTGCATAGCCGCATGCATCCCAAAAAACAAAACAACGATTTCTGAAGTATCCAAAGACTAGGTCACTTCTATATTTTTTAGTAAACAAAATGTTATTTTCGTGTATAAGATTATACAACTTAAAATAATGTTACCCTTTTAATATTTCATTTTAATAAAAAGTTAAATATGGTCAGACTTTAGAATATAATGTGTATAATGTAATTGAATTTAAATAAATATATATTTAAAAAATGTGATTTAATAATCAGTGAAGAACATAAAAAATAATTTATCTAGTTTAGGGATGTTCACGAAAAGAGCACTCACCATTTGCAATGTCGGCTATTGAATATTGATGATCTATATTAATGGAGTGAATGTTGGACGCTGGAGTACCATCCTATTGGTTTTCTGAAGCTGTCACTTTTAATGGGCACAGTGGTGTTGGTTTTGTTATCCAACCGAGTTCGTGCAGTGATGCGGCGGGATGAGTACCTCATTTATTTCAGATGGATCGGACATCCAATCTATTTGTAACCTGTATTTTATGGACTTGACAGATATAACTTGTTGGACGGCTAATACCGCCAGGAAAAAAATCGACTGGTTGCGTTTGAATCAGCTGTAAAAAAGATTCGAATCAGCATTCATAAAAGGTCATTGCCGATTGCGGTAGACTCGTTACATAAACTGATAAATGGGAAAGTTTTTTATTTAAGTCGAACGTCACGGATTGGACAAGAGCCGTGAATCGGACGCAAAATATGGGCTATACTTGTGAAAAATAAAAGTTTATTTATAAAATCCCTTCGAATTTTCTACCATAATCTGATGTTTTATTCTTTACTGTCCTCGAGCATTCGTTCCTGTTGATACTTATGCATTTTTATGAAGTCCGAGGAACAGGAGGCTTTTCGCTCGTGATCGTTCAGGCTATGTCATGCTCACCTCCAAATAATTTTTCGACACATTTTTTTAAGCAATTCACTTCTACAACAAAAATGAAGAAGTATGAACAAGTTCATTATAGCCTTCTATTTCATTTCCCAAAATTTCACCTTGATATCTCAATTCATGTGGACGTGGGTTGTTGCAAAAAATATGTCGAAAAATTATTTGGAGGTTAGAATGACATTGCTTTCAGTCACACTGACTCGAGCATCGAGTCCGTATTTTCTTAAAATCGCACGCTTTTACGTCTAAGAACGTCTATTTCATTCTCCATGAGGAAGTGTAATTTAATATGCATTGCTGCAGTGATCAACAAATATGCAACAATTTAAAATGGTCACTGTATCCAATGTACTTGGCTGGTATGTCAGTTTTCACCACCTATGCCTTAATGCACAAAAAACGGACCTGTCAGCCAACCATTTCTTCGAGTGTCGTTTATTCAAAAATACTTTAAATTGTCATGTTAACTGCAGTTTTTTAGAAAAGAAATTACTTCTCCTAGGCAGGTGCAAACAATTCGAACTGAAGAGATCAAGACTTTTTAGTTTAAATTCAATCTAGGTTAGCCGTGGGTGGGTGTGAATTCTTTATTTTTATTACATTTCAGGCAATGCACCAAAAGAGAAAGTATTGTGATGTACAAGAAAGTAGTGACGGGAATATTTTGAGTGACACTAAGGTGAGATTTAAATTAGTATTAAAAATATCTATTTTTTATAATCTGGAGCTCAATTTTATTGATGTTTTATGAAAAGAAAATATTCTGAAAAATATTGCAAGTTTTTTTATATGCCAAAGAGGTTATTGTCAAAAATGTTTTACATCTGGAGAGTGTGAAGATGTTAAGGTGCTTCAAACGAGTCAGGGTTTCGCAAGATCCAAAATACGCTGCAAGGATGAATTGTTTAATGTAATATTGTTACCACATAATCTAAACGTTATTATACAGTTTGGACAGAGTTTTTTCCGGAAAATGTTCTTATTGTTCTTTTTTTAAATTGAAAACTGACTGCTATAGTACTTGAAATCGACAACATAGTGTAGGAACTCTGGCTGTTTTATAAATGGAGTGCCAGTCACTAGGACTCGCTACAATTTCAACATCAATCTGCTTTCTGTCTTCGTGACTTAGAAGGAGAGGTCGCGAGATGATTGGGCAGGGGTTTGACAAATTGAAAGTACGTGAAAATCCATTTTGGTGCGAATGTTAGCCCCTACTTCCTACTGCTTCCTACTACTTTTAAAAACATACTGGACAAAACAGTCAATTTTGATAGGGCTTAACCATCTTATGCCGTCTTTCACCAAGCCCCTAACCGGCCGTTATGAAATTTAACTGCTCGTTAGTTCAACGCTGCCTTTCATCACACACTGACCGACAGTAAGCTCCGATACCGCAGAGTTAAGTTTAACCGGGCACAGTTCGTGCGGTTGTCTCGTTAAATGGAGACGTTCTAACCTCGTACGAACATCCTAAGCTAGTGCGTAATAATGGATTTGCATCAATTTGTCAATTAAGGAAAATAATTTCATTCAAAATGTTGTATTTTTAGGCCGAAAGGCGAGTTGACTACGAAGCAGTTGTTCCAACTAAATACTTGAACTTTCAACAAAATACATATATTTTTAACCGAATAGTTAAATCTGCAATAAATTTTCAATAAATTACGTACATTTTCAACCAAACAATTAACTTTCTAACAAAAAGTTTAATAGTTAAATTATTTTTAAACAAAAAAACTAATTTTCTACTAAACTTTTGATTTTTCCAGAAAGGGTAAAGAGGAAAAATAACTAAGTAGTTAAGGGATTAAAAGTGGAGAAGTGGAAACTAACAATCTTTTGAGAGACATTAGAGTGCAGGTAAGGGTAGAATGAGTCAGGCGAATAGGAGGGACGAAGGAAGGAAAAGAAGGAATGTTTCTAGTAAAAGTGGGGAGTGAGGAGGAGAAAAAGAAAATTCTGGAGGCAAAAAATTATTGAGAGGAAGAAGTTAAAGAATTGAAAAAGATGTGACATGGATGGACAGGAAAAGGAGAGGAAAAAAAAAGTATTGAGAAAGGTAGGGGGAAGGGAGAAGAAAAAGAATCTACAGATAAATCAGAGGGACTTCTTAACGGCAAAGGGAAATTAAAGTGAAGAGGAAAGAACAGGGATAGGAAGAGAAAAACGTGAAAATAGCTTTCTGGAATGTGTCACGTTTGAAGAACAAGAATAAAGGATTTTGGGGGGAGTTAGAAAAGTGGCATGTGATTATGATTAGTGACACTTGGGCAGATGGGAAGGACTGTAAGGTAATAAAAAAAGCTGTTACCGAAAGGTTATGTGTGAAAAATTCAAGAACCAAGAAAAGAACACGTTAAAGGGAGAGGGATGGGCGGCATGGTTTCAGTGGTGAAAGAAGAATGAGCAGTAAAAGGAAGAAAAGGACTTAAATGCATGGAATGGCGAACAAGGTGGGGGGGGGGGAGGGGTGAAGAAAAGGAGGTATAAAGAAGCAACTGCAAACATAGAGAGACGGACAGAGATTGAGAAGGTAAAGGATGAGCTGGGTAATAAAGAAGAAGGAGTTGGGGGAAAGAGAGGCTGGTGTGACGAAAAATGCTGGAATAGTGAAGAGAGAATGAAATAGTGTGTAAGAAAATGGAGAAAAGAGGAGATGTAGAAGGAGTATAAAAGGAGGGGCGTTAATGAAGAAATAGAAATGGAGAAATGGGCGGAGTATTTCAAGAGTCTAAGGGGGAGAAAAAAATAAGATCCACGGGGAAAGGAGCAGTGTAGTCTAAGGATATGTGGCGTAAGGGATGAGGAAGGAGTGGATGAGGCAATAAATAGGCTAGAAGGAAACAAGGCGATAGGAGAAAATTGGATGGAGAACGAAGCGATGAAGTATGGAGGAGAAGGGGTTAGGGATAGGATGTGAAAGATCTGCAACAAGGTCTGGAAAGGGGAAGGGTGGCCGGACGAGTGGACGACAGGACTGCTGGTACCGCTTGTCAAGAAAGGGAAAGGAAAGAAGGTAGAGAAATACAGAGGGTTCACTGTTATGTCAGTCGGCTCTAAAATATATGCAGAATTCTTAAGAAAAAAGTTTGAAGAGTCAGGCTGAACAAAAAGAAAGTATTCCACACAATCAGACGGGATTTAGAAAAGGGATGGAAACTATAGACAAGATCTACGTACTTAACTGCTTAGTTAACAGAAACTTGGGGAGAAAGAAAGAGAAACTAGTCTCATTGTTCGTACATTTCAAAGCAGCGTTTCACTCAGTAGACAGAAAAGTTCTATGGCAGGTACGAGGGTAAGTTCAATAAGTCCTTAGAATGACCGACATATGGCGCGCGAATCGCTCCAAATCATCTGGTTTCAGTCAGCACCATTCCCGACTAGATATATGGTGCAGTCACAGTCCACATCTTCTGAGTTTACGTGTTTTTATAACCAATTGAAAAGAAAATTGTTCGTTAAGAAAAATGGAAAAAAACGAGTTCAGAGCGGTAATAAAACATTTTCATTTAAAGGGTTTAACTCCATATGAGATAAAAAATGAATTGG
>NC_046661.1:12477920-12486085 GCF_010883055.1 Belonocnema kinseyi | reverse complement strand
ATAGAGCTCCAAGGAGATTATGTTGGAAAATAAAAAAAAATTTACCCAAAAAAAATTGTTTTTATACTTCATTCTAAGGACTTATTGAACTACCCTCGTAATGAAGGAGAGGGCTGGAAAGGATAAAAGAGATTTTTACTGAAACCAGAATTAGGGTGCAAATAGAAAAGAAAAAAAGGCAGGTTTTCTGGACAGGAAGAGGTCTAAGGCAAGAGTGCGCGTTGAGTCCATCACTATTTAATATGCTGCTGGCAGACTTAGAGGAGAAGCTAAAGGAGAAATGGAAAGGAGGAACGGTTTTGGTTAATAGTAAACTATACTCTCTAACATACGCGGACGATGTAGTTCTGTTAGCAGATGATGAAAAGAGGATGAACCTAATGATGAGAATTTTCGAAGAGTATGTTGGAGCAAAAGATTTGACGATGAACGTTAATAAGACAAAGGTAATCTGCTTCAGAAATAGAAAAAGCAAACTTAATTACATTTGAAAGATAAAAGGACAAAAAGTGGAAGTTGTGGAGTTCTTTTATCTAGGTTTTTGATTTGAGGCAGAAGGGGTTAGTTGAAGGGTTAACTGAAGTTGCCCAGGATAGATGTTAAGGAAAGAATTAGGAAGGAAAAAAATGGTTACTAGACAAATTAAGAGAACCTGGAGGATTGAAGAGAAGCTAAAAAGGGGAGATAGAAGCAGAATAATATAAGCATGTTTGTTCGAAATTCGGAACAATGAGGTGAGTAGAAATTTGGGAAATTCAAAATGGGAGGATTAAAGCAGAAAAATGAGGACGACTTGTAATTTACGAGAAGTGGTTATGGAGTGACAGGAAATAGAGTTAGAGCCATTAGTAAAACAAGGGGAAGGGAGATGGACAAAGATTATAGATTCGAGGTACAATAGATGGTATATCATGGTCGAAGGGTTGAAGGAACCAGAATATCTGAAAAAAATACAAAAGGAAGAAAAATGGAGTAGGGTTGTACGGTTTAGAATGGGAGGTGGATTGAGAGCATGCAGATATTGGATGGATAAAGAGTTGAGCGTGGATGAGTGTGTAAGATGGATTTTGGATGGTAATGAACAGGGAATGACGTGGATGAAAAAATTGGAAGAAATAAGGGAAATCAAGAGAATAGAGCAGAGCCAAACGGGAAATCCTGAAAAGAAACAGTAAAAAGCGAAAATTGTTTTCAAGATCTTGGAAAATGCATTTTTAGGGTAAGAGGAAACGGAAGCTCTGGAAGATTGCTCATTTTTACAACTAAAATGTTACTATTGTTTATACCACGTAATGCGAAAGAGTAGAATATAAGTAGTAGTTAACTAACAAAAAAGTTGATTTGGTACAACAATAAGAAGAATTTTTAACAAAATACGGTTCAACTCTTCTATCGCGCCGGTTTTAGAGCTGGGGGGGGGGGGGGGGGGGGGGGGGGTGGTAACAAACGTTCCTGTTCCTGCCCGCTCCTGTTACACCTATCTGCGGCGCGGCATCAATTCTCGGAAGGGCTATAGAAGGGGCGGCTATTGAAGGGTCTCGTTTTAATAAAATTTTCAAGCGAATAGTTGAATTTTCAACCAGAAATGAATTTTTATGGAATTACATTAATTTTCAACCAAATAGTTTCATTTTTAAACTAAAACAAATTAATTTGAACCGAAATTGCAATAGTAACATTTTTATTACAAAAAATTAATTTTCAAACAAAAAAAAAACTCATTTTCAACATAAAAGTTCATTTTCAACCAAAAAAGATTGACCTTTAACAAAATTGTTGAATTTTCAACCGAATTATAAAATTTTCAGCAAAAAAAAAGATTAAATCTCTACAAAAAATATAAAACTTGATATCTTATTCAAAAAATATTGTTCACTCAAGAAATGGTTAAATCAACCAGAATTCTGGTTACTCTGGGCAGCAAAAGTAGTAAGGACATATTTAAACAGAATGCTGGTTGATTTAACCAAACAGTTTTTAGTGTTATTTTTAACTAAAAACACTTAAGTTCAACCAAAAAGAAAAATTTTGCAACAAAATAGTTTGAACCCGCAACGAAAGCAGATAAATTTTCAAGCAAACAGTTGCATTTTTAGCCACAAAATAAATTTCTACGGCAGCAGATAAATTCTTAAATCAAAAAAGCTGCATTTTTACCAAAAGATTTGAATTTTGAAACATTAAAAATATTCTTCTGTTAATAAAGAAAAAAATTTCATCTAAAAGGCTGAATTTTTCCCAAAAATTCGTCGAATTTTCTACAAAACGGTTGAATTTTCAAACCTAAAATATGGATTTTTAACAAATAAGTTAATTTTCAACCAAAAAAAAACTAATTTTTAACAAGACAGTTGAATTTTCAACCAAAAAGATGGACTTTTTAAAAAGAATGTTAAATTTTCAAGAAAGTAATACAATATCTAACCGAACAATACAATTTTCAATAAAAAAAATATGAAATATCACCAAAAACTGTAATATTTGTTATTTCAAATAAAAAAAGAGATATTTTTTAGGCTAAAAACAGTTGGGCTAAACCAAAAACGATGAATTTTCAACAAAATAGTTTAATCCTTTAGGAAAGCAGATGAATAAAATAGTTGAATTTTTAGCCACAAAAGATTAAATGTCTACTACTACGGTTTTAGAAACTGATGCTAAAGATGTAAATATTTCGATTTCCGATCTTGTGAAATTGGGAGCTCGGGAACGTTTTGCCTTCATAGCGTTTTCCGCCATTTTACTATTGGCTTGGTTGCATAATACACTACGTAATATAACGTATATACGTAGTTATAATACGTAATGTAAAATACAAACAAGCGGAAAATGGCGGAAAATGCAACTGTTTGATTGAAAATTAATCTGTTGTCATTGAGGATTCAATTATTTTGTTGCAAATTTTGTCTTTTTTAGTTGAAGTCAAATGTTTTTAGTTTAGAATAACAATTTTTTAAATTATTTTTTGGTTTAAAAATTAATTTTTTTGTAATAAAAATTTAACTATTGCATTTTTGTTTAACATGAATCTGCTTTAGTTAAAAAATTCAACTATTTGGTTGAAAAATTATGTAATTTATTTAAAATTCATTTATTTAGTACAAAGTTAACCTTTTTGGTTGAAGGTTCAATTATCCACTAAAATAATTTAATTATTTGTTTGAAAAATCGTTTTTTTGGTTGAAAATTCAAATATTTCGTTCAAGGTCGATTCATTTTCTTAAGAATTCCTCTTTTTGGTAAGGAATTAGTATTATTCTCGGTTCAAGATTTAAATGTTTGGTATAAAATTTATGTGATTTGTCCAAAATTATTTATTTTTCATGTGGAAACTCATGGAAACTTGCACCGAAGTGTAGAAGAGCAGTCCTTGTCGAAAGAACAAACTTTTGCTTTTCTTAGATTAGGGTAGCATTTTTGCATGGAAGTATGTCATCTCCATTTTAATGTGAGAAGACTGCACTTTACGTCAGAAGTTCCCAGCGATAAGTGCAGATCGTGTTATGCACACGTGTTTATTGCCATCTTTATCGTTCAAACAGTGTTCATTAATGCCGAACGCTCCGAGAGAGATAGTCATTTGTCTAAAACGAGAAGTGTAAAATTTTTTGGAACTAAGATTTTCGGACAGCATTCTCCGTAGCATACAAGAGGCCTGACGTCGTTCTCCAAGACTTTTAGAAATGAATTATATTCGTGATCGAATTCTTTGCTCCGGCCGACTACAACATTACTGCTACGGAGAGGGAAAGTAGGAACTAAGGGTTCGCAACTTTGAAGCCATACCCGCGTGCCAAAAATATGCCAAGGCTCTTGTGAGATGAATCTAGAAAGATGTCATAGTTGGGTCGCTTCATGTCCTCAAGACACGCAAGTGTTTCGCCGGCGGTTTCTCCTTTGCGGTGGGCATTTAATAATTTTTAGTCTGTGTTTGTGTGTGTATTTGACCGCGAGGAAAGGGTCCAATATAGGATAATGCTAGGTTTAGCCGGCTAAAGCTAGTTTTATCCAAAACGGCTGGATAAAGCTGACAAAAGTAACGAATTCCTGTATTTAGCTGGCTATTACTAGCATGAGCCAAACATAGGTGGATAAAGTTGAAATGTGTTCGATGTCGATTGCAAAATGTAAACAATGACTAATATATTTCGGCGGTGAATATTATGCTGTCTCTTCCTTTCTTCTTCTTTCGGTTGGCACTTTCATTTATCACTGTTGTGAGTGTCATGTACAATTCGGTAGTCTTGAGTTACAGTGTATGAAAATGTCAGTTGAACAGAAAGAAAGTTTTAAAAATAAGTTCAATGAAATGTTTTCTGAACTGTTGGTGCAAAAATACGCAAATTGTTTTCACATGGACGAAAATCAGTATAACACTTATTTAAAAGATATTAAAAGTGCGAAAGAAGCCAAAAGTTTGACAACGATACAGCGTCGACGATTACAGCGATTTGATGTTTTCATTGTTGGAGGTGTAGAAAAACTAATTGTTCCTTTGAATGAAGGTAATTGTTTAAGCACATAAAAAAAAGTTTAAAGTCTATTTAAAATGTATTACATTTCATGAAATTATATTGAATTTCATAATTATAGGCGAAACAAATATCAAGTATTATGATGGACCATACAATCTTATTATGGTATACCAAGCCCATCTAACAAAATTTATTCTGTTACGAACATGGGCGGGAATTCGTAAACTGCATCATGGAAGAATTACGCACTCTGTGGCCTGGACTACAAATTGTTCACGGAAAGCCAAGGTATAGTCAGTCGCAAGGAAGCGTAGAAAGCGCAAATCAAGATATACAAAACATGCTCATGACTTGGATGACTAATGAATCCTGCAGCCAATGGTCAGAGGGATTAAGATTTGTTCAATTTATGAAAAACAGGTTATTATTTTAATATAAGATAATAGATAATATAATTTTTTCAGTTTAATATAAATATATTAATTTTTTAATGTATTTTTTAAAGAGCGCATAATACTGGTATACAACGATCTCCATTTCAAGCGATTTTTGGTTCCAATTCCAAAGTAGGCTTATGCACAACGTCACTACCAACAGAAGTTTATTTAAATATTCATAGCGAAGAGGAATTACAAGAAATAACGGAGCACAATAGCTTAATCGCGACGGAGCCAAAACTCGCTGACGAATAAATATCAAGGAATGTTTGACTTCGCAAGCTAAAAACATGAAAAATAGATCGAACTCTCAATTTCCGATATGTAAAGTTGGAGATCCTGTCAGAGTACCGATACCTGATGTTGACAGAGGTCCAGGAGATCTTAGAAATGTTTTAATGGTGAATATACACGTATATGAGACAGGATTCTACGAATTAGAGAATACTGATGGAACGATAGAAACCAAATTTACAAGGAATCAATTTACACCGGGTAATGCAGAACTCGTCGAAATAACAGAGGTATCAGAGGAAATAAAAAGTTTACGGCAACTTGCTAACATCCAATCTCATACAGAAGGTCAACTTTTCACGAGGTGTGACTGCAAACAAGGCTGTAATACAAAGAGATGCAAGTGTAAATTGGTGGCCATACTATATTGGCTAATGCTAAGTTTATTCGGATAAAACCCAAAATGACTATTATTTTATGTTTCAAATCAACTTTATCCAAAATCGTTAGATAGAATAAGCTTTAGCGGGCTAAACCTAGTTATTAGCCAGATATTCGGTTCGGTTTTGATTCCTCTAGAATCTAACCGAAGGGCCTATGACAAAGCCACCGAACACGTCCTCGGGTTGCGGATAGAGGATCCCTGTACCAAGGGTTTCTGCTGAATATGGTTACAAAAATAAATAGGCAGTCGCGGACAATTGTCCAGGGGTGGTCCCGAAGGAATTAACCCACAAGCGGAGGTGTGAAAACCGTGCCGAAAGCTGAATGGCACCTGGGTGAGGTGTCTAGAACGGTGACTCTGGGATACCGGACGACCTCTCAGAGTACGCAGCCTTATTCTTGCATGCGGGGCTCTACAAGGATGGACGAACCTCTTTCCCTAGCTTCTCGTGGGAACAACAATGACAACACCAAAGATAGTTGTAGTAAGTGCGGTTCAAAACAACAGAACGCGCAGGGCTCCCGACAATGGGTCGGCCAACAATGCCGACCAATATAGAGCTGGGGGAGCCAATGAAAATGGATTCAATTCGATGGATCGGCGGGATCTCGCGACCTTTGGGTGGACGTAGCGACTGAATCACGACTTGCGAGAGTGCTACGATGAGAGTGTGGCCCCTGAACGGGGTTATATGGCACGGCTGCATGCTCTGTGGTGCGAGAAACACCCGGAGCTATCGCACTTTTCGCAGTAACGTCTGCGAAACCATGCTGAACTACTCAGTAAAAGGGGCTATGTAAGCGAAACGCCTACTCTACCACAGCTAGAACAAGCCGGCAACAAAGAAAGAGAGGCGACACTAAGACCAACCGCGGGCAGGCATCCAATAGATGAAGAGCGATGCTTTACGACCCGGAGAAACATCAACACCAATGGTTCTCTCAAGCCTAAAGATCTGGCTGAAATGGATGACGAGCTTCGTGGACATTTTTCCGGTGAATCTGACCTCTGGGCTATCAATTATTGTGTGCATAATGCAGCGAGAGCTTTGGCCGATGCGAACCGTAAAAAAAACCAACGGCTGATCATAAGACCAAAAGATGAATGCATCAACTTGCCATAAAGATAGGCTGGGCAAGACAGTACGCGTCCCGCATTCAATGTGTGATTGACTACATCACATCTGGCAGAAATTTTACCGCCAAGGTTCGAAAGTTCGCGCGCGAACTCCGGACCCTTTATCACACACTTAACAAGTCAAAGCTGCTGACCATCAGGCAGCATATTGTTGAGAGAATACGGATACTATCTGACGCTAAGAGAAGTCTAGAGCGGAAGGAGAGGTGAGGTGGGTCAGAGAAAATCAACAGTTTCTCTCTGATCCATCTCGACTCTTCCAAGACCCTCCAGATACTGTCGAACACCCACCCAAACCAGAAGAGGTCGAAGTATTTTGGAGAGAAGTCTACGAAGTTCAGCAGGGACTGGACGAAGACTCAGAAAATATAAATAGCTTCAAGAAGTTATGTGTTGCCCTCATAACACCTGATAAAGAATGCTCACCCATCACTACCAAGGAGGTGAAAAAAGTATTAAGAGGGATGAAGAACTATTCCGCACCGGGACCAGATTGTATCAAAATCTTCTGGTGGAAGAAGTTTTCTTCAACCCATCAATATTTGGCCCCTATTTTCACCTCATATTTGAAGTCGGAAGAGCCGATTCCAGAGTGGTTGGTGGAAGGGCGCACAATACTCCTGCCGAAAATAGGCAACTTAGCTGACCCGAAGAATTACAGGCCAATTACTTGTCTGAACACGCTTTATAAGATATTCACAGCTATCCTAAATGATAGGATTGTTTGGACAATTGAACCTATGTGGCAAGAAATGTATGAACAACGAGGCTCAAAGAAAGGGGTAGCCGGATGTCGGGAGAACCTGCTCATCAATAGATGTGTCTGCAAAGATGCAGCATTCTACCAGCGTGACCTATCGATGGCCTGGATTGATTATCGGAAAGCTTTCGATTCGACATCCCATAGACTTATCATCCGTCTTTTGGAAATCTTAAAGGTTCATCCGCAAATAGTTGGGTGCATAGAGAGATTGATGCCGCTTTGGAAAACCAGATTTACTATCTCATCTGGCAAAAATCGTCTGACAACTAACAAGGTCACCTTTCAGAGAGGTGTCTTTCAGGGCGATACCATGAGCCCACTCCTCTTTTGCCTCACATTATTGCCACTATCTCTAACACTTCGCCATTTCGACGAGTACTTGTGCGGCAAACCTGCAGATCGAAAGTACATGGAATTTGGGTTAGACAAATGCGCCAAGGTTTATTTGAAGCGAGGAAAAATTAATGGCATCCCTGAAGATCCTGAGCTCTTTGATAGAAGCGCCATACGACATCCTTCCACTGGAGAGACTTATACATACCTGAGCGTGCCACAGAGCCGCATTCAGCATATGACATCTATAAAGGATACTCTCCGAAGCAGATACAAACGTCTCATCCGACAGATTTGGTCTTCCGAACTGTCTGCGAGGAACAAAGTATCTGCAACGAACA
>NC_046661.1:12472905-12477820 GCF_010883055.1 Belonocnema kinseyi | reverse complement strand
AACTTTCGTGAACAGCTCCTAGATAAGAGGATGCACGGTATCTTCCACAGAAATGTGAAGGATCAGTCAATGTCTTGTGAGCTATCGTTTGCTTTCCTTAAACCTTCCGGATTGAAGTCTGGTACGGAGGGTTTTATTTTTGCATGCCAAGACGGTGTCATTTCCAGCTTAACATACCGTCGCCACTTTTTGAGCCAAGACATTCCCGATGATAGCTGCAGGGCGTGTCATGCACATCCCGAGCATTTAGCTCACATACTATCTAGTTTTCCAACTCACGCGGGAACGACCTACATTCAAAGGCACAATGCGGCACTAAGAGTGCTTTATTACCATCTCTGTTACTCTTACGGCGTTAACCTTAATATCGCTCCTCTAAATGCTCCTAGGGAAATTGAGTCAATTGTCGAGAATGGGAAGTGCCGCATATACTGGAACTTTATATTCTCGACAATTGTTCCTGTTGCTAACTCGAGGCCTGACATGGTTCTTCTTGACTTCGAGAAACGAACCATGTTCGTTATCGAATTTTCGGCACCAGCTGACAAAAACATCATAACCAAGGAGAATGAAAAGAAAGAGAGGTATCGAAACCTTATAAGGAAGTTGCAATGATTGTACCTGGAATATTCTGTTAAACTGATCGTCCTTATCATCGGCGCTCTTGGAGGTGCCAAGCTTTCACTTGCTAATGGCCTAAAAAGCATCCCTGCGTGTCAACAATATGCTGGAACACCTGCGGGAAAAATGCAGAAGGCAGTTATTCTTGGGTCGCTCCGTGTTCTTAGGATGCACGAGGCTTTTGCTGGATCGTCGTATTGATTCCTTTACAGACTGTAACTACCTATCTCACGGTCGTGAGACGTGGTTGTGGCGTAAATTTTACCGCGATTTCGCTGGAAGCGGGTGCAATTTTCCAGATTAGCACCCGCTCTCGGCGAAATCCTGCGGTTGTCCTTATGACAAATTTTTAATTGTGTGTGAGTGTGTGTGTGAGTGTGTGGCCAAAAACGCGCACTGTTACATTACATTCTATCGCATATTTTGAGATGAAATTTTTGGAAACACATAGAATTCGATATTTTGGATATTTCATATGCATGTCACTAAAACTATACCTTTCAAGCAACATTTTTTATAATCATAATAATTTCTGTATCCCTTGTTATTTAGGAGTAATAAATGTTTAAAAACGGACTGTTACGTTACATACTTTTGGCAGTAGCTTTTTAAGTTTGTTTACATCATTGAAAAAGTCTGCTCTCTTGGCAGACTATTCACAACCTCTAGTTCACAATTTTCACGTTTTCTAATAAAAGTGATAAATTAAATATCAATTATGCAAAAAATGGTTTTTTTCTTTTTTTTAAAGCAAAAATGTTTGGACTGTGACGTTACCTATGCGATTGACTTTGACACAAAAAGTAAACTTAAGTATTAAAAATGTTTTAATCGTTCAATTTTGCAACGAATAGTATTCATTAACTTGTCTTACGATTGTACATTTAACTAGCAATACATAAAGTAATAATACATTCGACTATACATCCGAATATATGATATGAAATTCGAAAGTAGAAACAAATCTTCAAATATTTAGTGCACTCATTAAACTCGTTGAAATTGAGATACAAGGCTAAAATTAGGTAACATTATAAATTGTATCCTTATTCCTAAGTGTGAAAAGTGAGAATTGTTCCATCAATTACTTGAATCTGATGAGCCGATACTATGTCACGGATATTTTTTGCACTGTTGAAAATAGCAGGTGCGTTCAAAATGCAATTTATATCAAGATGATCACTCTCAGTTACTTCTTCGATAGCGATTTTAGACGCGGTTACAGCAAATGCAGCAATAAAATCTGAAGCACGATTTGCACTACATTTGCGAAACAAAATAATTTTTCTCACTGTAATCTTGACAGTTGGACTAATACTACCGATGCAACCCTTTCCATGAGAAGTTGCAAAGTAGATCCAGTACATTTTTAAACCGAATTCGCTTTCTAAAACAGAAATGACTGCAGCGATGAATAACTAAAACATTTTCGAGGTTAATGAATAATCGTTGTTATGATATTTTGATTATCGAGGAAAAAAGACTGTTACGTTACAGAAAGTTCTTGGCTTAAAACACTGATGCAAATGAAAAACATTGCTGATTTTTTATACTTTTTGAAAAATGGACTGAAAGTACTCGAAGAAAATTGGGAATTTTCTTTTCGTCAATGTGATAGATTTTTCGTCAAAAAACATTTTCCTATTTTGGACTGTTACGTTACATGCAAAAAAGCGCTCTATTTTTATTTACATTGAAGATGCCGATAACATTTTATTCCTTGAATATATTGTTCAGTTACTTTGTATACGCTCAATTCTATCTGAAAAGAGCTAATAGCACGAAGAAAATAACAGTCGATTAATACAACGTACCTTTTTGTTCCGCGTTGTATTTTTCTCCATTTTCACATCCCAAGAAGACACGAAGGAACAATCTTCAATTCTTGGAAGAAACGACGGGTCTCGTGTTGACATTTATGTTGCTTGATTATGGGAGGTGTATAACCTCAAAATGATAAAAAAAACTTGAACTGAGTTTGAAAAATTGAACTGGGTTTGTAAGAAAAAATAAAAATCTTCGTTTTAATATTAAAAACAAAAGCAATAACGTCTTTTAGCCGTTTAATATCTTCTTTTAATGCGTTTTTCAGCATGTTTGCAACTTTGAGACGCCATATTGGGGCCGCCATTTTGAACTAGAAAAAAGTCGAACTGGATTTGAAAGAACAACTTGTTAGCTTTCTTTTAAGCTAAAAATATTCATTGCTTTTGCTTGTAATATGTGATTCTTTCCCAGTTATTAACAACTGGCCCATAATTGTGATAACTTTGAGCCGCCATATTGGACCCGCCATATTGGTTTTCACAGAAAGCCACGTTTACTTCGAAAGTACTTCTTTAACGATCCACTTGCCACTTGCACGTGTTCTTAAAAAATATTTATTCCTTAATATTTATGTTGCCAACGCTTTTTCCAATCATCGAAGCACTTCTGATAATCATTTTGTGATATAGCCTTGAGTTCTTTCAGCGATGCAGTTTTTATCTCCTCAATCGTTGAAAATCGATGTCCTTTCATGGGTCTCTTCAGTTTTGGGAAAAGAAAAAAGTCACTGGGGGCCAAATCCGGTGAATATGGAGACTGAGGCATGACTGTTGTGCTGTTTTTGATCAGAAAATCTTTCACAAGCACTTTCAAAATTAAGCAGTTTTGGAACAAATTTCGCTGACACACGTCTCATGCCCAAAACGTCCGAAAAGATAGCATGGCATGGGCCAACCGATATGCCAACATCTTCCGCAACTTCTCTGATGGTGATTCGGCGATTTTTCAACACCATTTCTTCCACTGCTTGAACGTTTTCATCTGTTGTTGACGTGCTGGGACGTCCAGGGCGAGGTTCGTCTTCGACATCCTCTCGGCCTTCTTGGAGCAGCTTGTACTACTTATACACATTTTTCTTACTCAGAGTAGACTCACCGTATGCAACTGTCAACATTTCAAGAGTTTGAGAGCACTGGATTCCATTTTTCACACAAAATTTAATGCAAACACTTTGCTCCATTTTTTTCGAAATAAGAAAATCGCCGAGCACACCAAACCCTTCTAACCTTTTACACCTCTGCCAGAAAAATAACACGAGCTATATAGTCAAATCTGTGAACATATGATCGTGACGAGTGTACCAACACAACAAAACCAAAAATTTAAAACTTGAATGTACGTAGCCCGCGAAAATTGAAAAGTCACCTTACTTTTTGAACACACCTCGTATATATATACTCTGTGTTGCACGGACATAGAATAGTTACATGTGTAGGAAGTTGTGGGGCTGGATTTTTCGGGCCGACGCTACGCTTCGAAATAAGTGATTCACTCCTCACTTTGCATTTCAATAACAAATCCAATTTTACATATTAAAATGCAATGTTTTTATTAGCATGAGCGATTTTGAAACTATCAATATTATCCAAAATCCGAAAATCGATTTTTTTAACTCTAAGATCCCTTTCCTCGCGGTCAAACACACACACACTCACCCTAAAAATGATTAAACCCCCACCGCAGAGGAGAAACTGCTAGGAGAAATTGTAATAAAAAATGACACCGGCTCCCAGTAAAACCGAGGTAAATCACACTTAAGGCAAAGTCTCATAGGGCATGATGAAGTCTCGACGACATGCCGGCGAAACCCTTGTGTCTTAAGGACATGAAGCCACCCAAGGATGACATCTTTCTACATTCATCTCGCAAGGGCCTCGGCATATTTTTGGCACGCGGGTATGGCTTTAAGGTTGCGAACCAGTAATTTCTACTTTCCCTCTCCTAAGCAGTAATGTTGTGTCTACAGCCGAATATACTATCCGCGTGGAAAATACCAGCTCAAATTTTAAGACCTGAGATTTTCCCCTTCAAGATGAACGAATCAGCGGCTGAGACTACTTGTAACTCTAATTTTGTTGGTAAGAAAAGTAAGAAGAGAAGTATAAAAAACTTCAAATGAAGAGGAAGTTTAAGTTATGATCGCGATCAAAATATAATTATAAAATCTAAAATCAATTTGTAATGGCTTATTTATTGTATTGACATTCTGTGCGAACATTGTTTTAAATGAATAAAAGATGTGTGCATAATTTTCTAACGATAATAACCTCGTTTCAGGCAGGAATTACCTGTTCTCCGCAAAAGCAACTTAACTTTTATTAGTTAATTTTGGTTAATTATATAATTAATTTGGATAAATAAGTGTTCTAATATGTGTTTCTATAAGCTATGACCATAGGACTAACTAATTGACAAGATTAAGACTGAAAATATTTATATTTCAAGATATAAGCAAATCAAATTTTAT
>NC_046661.1:12463263-12472805 GCF_010883055.1 Belonocnema kinseyi | reverse complement strand
AAGTGATGGGAGAGCCACGCGAACATTTAAATGTCTGTTGCCGTGATGAGCAGGCAGCACTGAGTAGAATGAAAAGAAAATAGAGTGATAAATGATACGTTGTCATAAACGCAAAAACAGGTTGGCCGCTGGACCTGGAAATCGGGAAATGACAGTGTATTTATATTTTGACCGGGAATTTTACAAATTTCTAGAAAATAAATCTGTCCAACTTTGATTTCAACCATGTTTTAAATAATTAGCTAAATTGTTATATTTTTCAATTATGATATCATTCAGTTTCAAATGCGTAATTCGAACATCTTTTACTTTAATAATGTTATATTTTAATTTTTGAGCGTACATTTTTATTTAAAGAGTTTTAAAAAGCAGTTTTAAAGACTTCAAAAATAAAAAATTATAAATGTTTGAAATAGATGGTTTAGTATAAAAAAAAAACATTTTTGGTCGATCAAATGTGAATATAAATTTATTAACAATTTTTAAATTGAACTATACTTTAAGTATTAAAAAGTAAATAATAATTTATTTTACAATACTATTCGGAATCAGTTCATAATTTAAAGATTTAAGATTTAAACTTTTAAAATTAAACTGTTTAAATTTGAATGTCTTATTAGTTAGACAAATGTATACACCCGATTGAAACTTTATAAACTATTTTTTATTTTAAAATAACTTTAAAATAATATATTCGTAATTAAAGGCTTTAATGAAATACCAAATATTGTTTCAGTATAAAATATTCCATTTTTATACCATTCAATTAAAAAATTTTAATTAAGAAAAATAACAATTTTCTAATATTTAGAGATATCTAACTGTTCATTTAAAATCCGTAATTTGAAATGAAATACACAAAAATAAACTTTGAACGTTACAATTTTAATTACACTATTTAAAGAAATTTAATTTGTTACTCAAATTTTTGAATTTTTATGTATAAATAACCATTTAACACCTACTGTCCTTAGAAAAAATTCGATTAAGTTCACTTTTTAAATTAAAATTAAAATTATTTTTATTTCAAAATCTTGAGAAATCTGAATGTTCTTTTACGTTTTTCAAATTTTTAATTATTTTTGAAACTTTTTAAGAACTTTTAAAATTCTTTTAAAATGATTCTCATTTTTCCTGAATCTTTTTAAAAAATTAGGCACAATTAAAAAAAAATTGCATAAAATTTTCCACATTCATTTTTCATAGTTCCGTAAATCTTTCGAAATCTTTTTAAACGTTCCCTTAAATTAATTTTTCAAAATAAAAAATCGTTTTCAATTTTCCTACGAATCTTAAGGAAGTGTGTGTTATTATTTCAAAGCCTTTTTACAATTCTCAAAATCAATAAAATTTTTTTAAATAATGTAGTGTAGTGTTCTAAATATTAAATAATTGTTATTTTAAAATTAAAAATAGTTTATAAAGTTTCAATCGGGTGTTTACATTTGTCTGACTAATAAGACTTTCAAATTTTAACAGTATAATTTTTAAAGTTTAAATCTGCAAATTCTAAAATTATGAACTGATTCTGAATCGCCTTGTAAAATCAATTATTATTTACTTTTTAATAGTTAAAGTATAGTTCAATTTAAAAATTATTAATTAATTTATATTCACATTTGATGGACTAAAAATGTTTTTTATCTTAAACCATCTATTTCAAACGTTTCTAATTTTTAAGTCTTTAAACTGCTTTTTAAAACTCTTTAAATAAAAATGTACGCTCACAAATTAAAATATTAAATTAAAAGGTTTAAGAATCGGTTGAAATTAAAGTTGGACAGATTTATTTTCTAGAAATTTTTAAAATTCCGGGCAAAAAAATAAATTGACTGTCATTTCCCGATTTCCAGCTTACGCGGCCACCCTGTATTTGCATTGATGACAACGTATCAATTGTCGCTCTATTTTCTTTTCAGTCTACTCTGTGCTGTCTGCTCATTACAGCCGCAGACTCTTTTTTTACTAGAAGGCTTTATAAAGAGGGGGAAACAGTTTGTTTAAATAATTGTTGCGTTATATGAAATTTTCAATTGTTCAGGTTACTTGAGTTTACCATTTGAAAATTTCATTTATCGCTGACATTATGATATTGAACAGTTATTCCCTCTGCAGTCTGCATGTAAGCATGGCGAAATGATGATCAGACAGGTATTATTCGTAGACATTGGACCTAGAATTAAGTTTGCTTCGACAAAAAATTTAGAATTAAAAGAATTTTAATGTAAGTATTAGTATAAAAGGTGGCAATGCGTTCGCTTTCGCGGTTGGCAAGACTCTGCCAGAAACTGCTCTTCTCCCGCATCACGTTTCGCTCGATAATGATGGACAACGTTCAGTCAATGGCCGATCTTGCTACGACGGTACATTCAAAAATATATTCTTAAATCTATATCTTACAGGCATTTATAATTTTATTCGAAAAAGTAGTATTGCATAGTATCTTAAAAATATTTCATTCTAGTATTCTATATTTGTTGTATCAATATTGTGGAAAGTCATACAGTTTTCAAAGATATAGTTTGATTGATCAGAATACGATTTCTCGTGAAAAGTTTCGTAAGTGTATAATTTCATCTCAAAATGAAGTCATATTACATTGTTGGTAACATCGTTCACGAACTTGGTCGATGACATTGTAAAAAAATTAATGCTGATATAATTTCTCGTATTTTCATTTTTAGTTTAATTTTATTGCAACAATAATAATTTAAACAGTATTTTTTAGCACAATTTCTTATAATAGTTTATCACTCATTTATTTATTTTATTATTTTTAAATATTATATTTGACATTACCTGCTCAAGAAGTTTTACTGTTGGCACTTCGATTTTTATTCTACGAATGTAAGCTTCTCTAGCCTCTCTAGCCCTGTTATTCTTTCTGTTAATTTGGTTGAATTCTTTATATGTTCCGTGTCTCGTCATTCTGAACAAATGTCTCAATGGACACAAATCCCAAAACTCAAAGGGTCTCATGATAAGGCCCGCCGAAGTCAGTGCGATGGGGGTATCGGCTCTACTCGTAAACCAGGCCATTGACTCTTATTGGAAACGTACCCCCAATGTAAAGTAAATGAAAGAATTAAATATTTAAATATATTTAAATAATAAATATAATAATAAATATAATAATAAATATAAATAATAAATATTTAAATATATTTAAATATTTATAATATGGCTTTTTCTAGTCTTTTTACACTTTGTAGTCTTTTAAATCTGTCTAGTACATTTAGTCTTTCTAACCTTTTGTATTATTCCACTAATGTCTATTCTTCACCATTCTTTACCACCAGCGTGGTAATCTCTGGGTAATGCTAATGCAAGCGCCAACAGCCATTCTTTTTTAATTCTTTCATTTACTTTATTTTGGGGGTACGTTTTCAATAAGAGTCAATGGCCTAGTTTACGAGTAGAGCCGATAGCCCCATCGCACTGACTTCGGCGGGCCTTATCTTGGAACCCTTTGAGTTTTAGGGCTTTGTGCCCATTGAGACATTTTTTCAGGACGCCGAGACGAGTAGCATATCAAAAATACAGTCAAATAACCGAAACTACTCTTCCGAGTAAGGAAAATGACCAAGTGAACTTGTAGGGTCGATACCCCCATTCTGACTTCAGGGAGCCTTTTATTGTGACCCTTTGAGTTTTGGGCTTCGTGCTCATTGAGATAATTGTTGAGGACGCCGAGACGCGTAACATATACAAAATTCAGTCAAATAACCGAATCCACTCTTCCGAGTACGGAAAATGACCGAGTGAACTTGTAGAGCCGATACCCCCATTATACTGACTTCGGCGGGCCTTATCTTGGGGCCCCTTGAGTTTTGGCCTTTGTGCCCATTGAGACATTTGTTCAGAATGACGAGATACGGCTTCATTTATTTAGTGAAATGAGGTGATTCAATTTTGAGGTTAGAACTTGAGTTCAACAACAGTAAGTGGATAAAAAACTTCTGTATTGGTATATAGCTCGAAGACAATACATATATAAAAGTCAGATTTTGACTTTCATGTGAAAGTCCATTTTATCTCAAAATATTAATCAACGAGTAGTTTTAAATATAAACAGCTAAACTTCGCCGATTCTATAGCGCACATGTTTACTGTTGATTAGAATTAGCGGTTAACCTACAGCTAATACATATTTATTGAGTTTTTATTCATACATTTCAGAAATAGCAATTGCGCAACATGTAAAATTTTTATATTTGCATGTCTGCGACTTCCTTAATACACTCAACTCTCGATCTAAGAACTCTGCCCCCCCCCTTCCGGTTGACGATATTCCTAGAACTGATGGTCTCCGCAGTTTCATTGATAAGAGCAGCCCGGACGGAAAGAGGATGTGGTTAGTCAAGAGTGACAAATAGCTCGGGGGCACCTGGTTGCGTCATGCGTCCAAATCCAATAGAAATTATTAAAGCTGCTCCGCCTGTTTACGTGTGGATTCCCTGGTTTAGGATCAGGGTCAATGCAACTCATGTCCGAAACCGGTTTTATTTCGGAAGTTTAGTGTAAATTTAGTATTTTTAGTTTCTGCATAATATACATAATACACATAATTTGATATTTAGTAATTTTATAATATTAACAGTATTCAATTATGAAAACATTTTCTAATATTTCTAAACACTATTCCCAGAAAGTTAAAAAATTTTCTGTTGAAAAAATTTCGTTTCTTCAGAAATTATGTTTCGCAAATGGAAAATTAATTTTTGTTACAAGAAAAATGTTCTTCGATCCAAAAAATATTTTATGACACTCATCGTGCGCTGCGGGCGCAGTTCGAATTTTTGAGCGCGCTTCTGGCGCGTGACTTTCGGTTCTCGCGCCTCGCGCGCGATGATGTATTAATATCGCGCCTCGCGCTCGGTCTATGTAGTTTGCCCACATTGGTGCACAGACTGTTTAAAAACAAAGGTCAAAGCAGCGACAACTGTAATTTGGTGATGCGAAATCTCTTTGGTTAAAGCTCTCTCATGCTCGGCACTTTAAAATCAAATATATATTACATTTATTTATGTACCTCTTCCTGCGATTGCTTATTCAGATATTGCAAAATAACGTACAAATTTTATTTATTATGATTACTTTTATATTTGTTTTTTATTTCGCAGTAAATTTTATTATTAGCTCAGTTGAAACATGTTTTTTTCAATAAATTTATATCATTACAGTCCATAATATGCATTGTTATTAAAACATACGTATTTTGATTGCCTTTTTTAAAACAGTTTTCTATTTTTCTATTTTCAATCTTGTTTTTTACGATTAAAAGAAAATCTACTCGTTCTGTTGATGTCCGCTAAATTATATTCATGGTTATAAATAACATTTATAACCAGGAGTTGTGTTTAGCAAGCATACATGATTCTTTCTTTCGTCGCCTGGGCTTCCTAACCCCATCTGTCATTCGACTTAGAATAAATTTCATTTCGCGCAGCCCTGTAAAAATGTTAAAGTCTGTATTAACACTCATAGCGCAAGCGCAGTTTAGCTATTTGTTCGCTGCTCGTCGACTATTATTTGCCGAGAATGAACCAATCTCGCGACCCCCCCCCCCACAACATCACCAAAATGATTCTCGGTAGTGAACCCTCACTCGCTAAACCGTGAATTGTGTGCCGCCGTACAGTGGCCGATTCTGGATTCAAGTCTTGATAACTTATGTGTAGAGTCAATTTTGATCCGATTTGAATACTTGTAGTTTAAAAAGCACAGCCAGAATTAGGTTTCGATTTGTCAGAACGTTGCCTAAACTAAAAAACCACCGGAAATCATCATAGCCAGTGACCTAAAAATGCCCGTACTGAACGCCGGTTATATATGGTATAAAAATAACAATGAAATGTAAGATCGTTATGAACAATTTCGTCGTACAAGGGCAAATAGAGGAATCAAAAACAAAAAGCGGTTCAAATCGGATCAAAATTGACACTACACATAAGTTATCAACACTTGAATCCAGAAAAGGCTACTGTGCGCCGCTAAAGCAGAGCCCGTAAAAGTACGGTCCGAGAGACCTAGAAGTCAGATCTTCCCGGGCTTCGGCCCAAGGTACATCTCCCGGGCCCTCCGCTCAAACCCTGGCCCGAGGGAAGAAGACCCGGACATAGGACCCCCCACCCCACCTGGATCTCACTTGATTCCTCTCGACTGGCACATCGTCCCCATCACCGTGCCCACAACTGGACCACCCATCACACTCGCTTCCCCTAGTAGCGTTTTTACAAATCCAAGGTACGCGATACCCCCCCCCCCCACTATATCTCAAGTCTAAAACTCCCAATACCCATTCCGCTAGAATAAGACGCGAATTTCCTATGTAAATAATATTAGCAATAAAACATCCACTTTCATCTTGAAATTACTTTGCTTTTCCTTTTTTAAATTAGTTTCCCTCTCCTATTTAGTTTAATACTTTTGCATCAGTCTCAACCCTCAGACTGACCTCAATTTGGCGCCCGACGTGGGGCCTGAGAGAAAAGTTCACGAACTTTTCATCCCATCTTCTGCTCTACACACTCCCCTTATAAACAGCGTACCCTATGCTCAAGGTATGCGTTACTCTTAACGAAAAAAGAAATTCCTCACTTCTGGGAGTGAATAAACACCCAGTGGCGCCCATGACACAACGAACTCCGACAAGGACTCGTTAGTCCTTTAACCTGAAGTGTGACTCACAGGATTAACACCCCTCTGGTATTAATCTTCAAAATCAAGGGGACTCCTCTTTAAATAATTTTCTCCACGTCCTCGGATTTAAATCTTCTGGTGAATCCGCACTGTCAACTACTATGGCTACCTTTACAGGAAACCCATTCCTTGGAGACAACCAAGGCCCTGTGAGTAATCCACCCCATAGACAAAATCCAGGTCCTGTGGGAAATAACCCCCTTATAAATGTTAATACCCACAAGGAAATCCACAGGAATCTTAGGACATAATAATACAAGTGGCATTTTTACCAGGAATTGTGTAATTTTCATACGAGAAAATCTGTATGTTTGAAGTGCAGAAAATTAAGAATATGTTATGTACATTACGGTGGTCAAAGAAAAACTTTTTTAGAGGGCAACAAATTCCATTTGCTTTAATAATTTTTTTTGATCATTCGTTTTATTAAATAAAAAATATCACTTTATTATCGTTAACAAATTATTTATTAAATTTTTCTAAACGCTTGTATTCTTGTTCACATATGACGTAACATTATTTTAAACCCTTTTACCTTTCCACATCCTAACTGTAGTTACGTAACATTTATTTTATTGGTTTAAAAAACTTAATAGTATCAGCAGTTTTTTTTAGAATTATATAAATTTTATAATTTTCATGAAACAATTATATATTTTATTTTACAGGATTTTACAAATTATTGGAAAAATTTTAGGGCTTTCATAATTTCAGAAAAAATGATAAATATTCCATAAGTTTTCAGAAATGTTTCCAAGGTTTAAAATATTTTAAATATATCCAAAGCCTCTTGAATTCCTAAAAATATTTTTAAATGAATCCAATTTTTCTTGAAATTTTGAAAAATCATGACAAATGTAAAAAATTAAGCTCAAAATCTTTAAGAATTTTTTACAAATTTGAAGAAAATTATAAAAGATTTTCGAATACTTCAGATTCGCCAACAAAAAATCTAAATTAAAAAAGTTAATATTTTACGGGATTTTACAAAATAATAGGAAATGTTCGAGCCCTTTTAAAATAAATATATATACAATGCCTCTTCAATTCCTAAAAATATTTTTATCTGTCCGGAATTTTTCTTCAAATTTTTAAAAGTTATTTCAAATCTAAAAAGCTGCCTCAAAAAACATCTCCAATTTTCCTACAAACTTAAATAACATTTAATGCTTCACTTGAGACCTTTCAAAGTTATTTGAATTAAGGGCATGTAATACTTTACCATATAGGTTTTCAGTTTTCCACACATTTTTTTCACAACTTTCAATTTGGGAAAAAATCATTAGTGTCCAGACGTTTGCGTTTTTAGCGTCTGGCTTTCTTTTTGTTTAAAAACTTTCACATAAATCTGAATTTTTTAAATCTTCTGCAGTTTAAACATTTTCTTTATACTCCTTAATCATCGTTATATTTATAAAAATTGTATGGTTTATTTTATTTTTTATTGTTACCAAATTGAAAAATTTTGCTCTAAAATATTCTACTCTTTTTCGAAATAAAAAATATATATTTCATGTTTCAAAATCTTTTTGAATTTTCCCCTAAAGCTCATTTTTCGAATAAAAAAATCGAAAAAATTGTTTTGGGAACCTAAAAAAATTTTCTCATCCTAAATTAAAAAAAAAGTCCTAAAATATCTTATAAATTTTCATTGTTTTTTAATCTTTTCAAAACTTCTACATATCTCTTAAATTTACTAAAATTTGTTCTAAAATTATATATTAATGCACGATGTTGCTTTAAAAACTTTTTAACCCTTTTTCAATTTTATGAAATAATTTGAAACGTTTACCTTAATTTAAAATAAATCCTGGAGAACGGAAATAATTGTCTTAAACTCTTATATATTTTTTTTAACCAATTTTGAAATTTAAACAATTCTAAATTATTTCAAAATGAAATATTAACTGCTTAAAATTTTCCCTTAACTGTTTAAAAAAATTTAATCTACAAATCTTTCGAAATTATTAAGACGCTTCTATTCTTCGCATTCTAAAAATAAGTTCTATTCTTCGCTTGCTAAAAATAAGTTCTATTCTTCGCATTCTAAAAATAAGTTTTTTCAATAATTTTATTGTACTTATCTCTTTGAAAATTGAAAAAAAAGAATACTCAGATGTAAAGAAAGAAAACATTTTTTTCTTCTTAAAACTTGGAATTTTAATATAGTTGCAAAATGAGAAGAGAAAATTATTGCAAAACATAAAATACTTTATTTAAAAACAAGTTATAATTTAATCTTTATCAAGTTTGATGTTATGAAATAATTAGTCATGTAACATTCAATTGATTTTTTCATAAATGATAACATAAAAAGCATTAAACAATCATTTTCATTTAAACATAGAAATAATTTTTACTCTACATTTTCTTTTCATATCACCTTCATCATTGTAAATTTGTTTTATTGGTAACTTCTGATACTAATTTCAGAAGAAAATCAAACGTACCTTGATATGATTTAACAAAATCGAATGCAAATACATATTCAATACATCAGAATTATTTGAAAAATGATCTAATTGAAATAATTTAATTGGAAATATAAATTAACTTTTGATATTCAAATTATTCTCAATATTTAATGTAACGATTGAAGAATTATGATAAACAAATTTAAATATTATACATGACAATAATTCATTCAAAATAACAGCTGTTATTGAAAGTGAGCATATAAAGACACAAAACGTTAATAATTATCGGCGATCGATAAAAGTAGCAAAATAGTTTTTTATTTCGATTAATTTTATACTTTAAAGAAAGATGTCGCCATAGAATAAACCACGCCATTCATTAACTTGACTATATAAGATTCCGTCCCCATGCGCTCCTAATGG
>NC_046661.1:12460985-12463163 GCF_010883055.1 Belonocnema kinseyi | reverse complement strand
AAAAAGTCACTGGGGGCCAAATCCGGTGAATATGGAGGCTGAGGCATGACTGTGGTGCTGTTTTTGGTCAGAAAATCTTTTACAAGCAACGATGAATGAGCAAGTGCATTATCGTGATGCAAAAGCCACGAATTGTTTTTCTAAAGTTCCGGAAGTTTTTTGTGTATCTCCTCTTGCAAACAACGCATAACTTGAAGGTAATATTTCTTATTGACCGTACGACCTTGTGATAAGAGTTCCTGATGCACTATGCCACGGTAATCAAAGAAGACAGTGAGCAAAACCTTCACATTCGACCGAACTTCACGTGCTTTTTTCGGTCTTGGAGACTCAGGATGCTTCCACTGAGACGATTGGACTTTAGTTTCGACGTCATAACCATATACCCACGATTCATTCCCAGTTATAACCCTTTTGAGAAAATCAGGATCATTATTAACTCACACAAAATTCACACAAAATTTAATGCAAACTCTTTGCTTCCTTTTTTTCGAAAGAAGAAAATCGCCGAGCACACCAAACTCTTCTAACCTTTTACACCTCTGCCAGAAAAACAACACGAGCTATATAGTCAAAACTGTGAACATATGATCGTTGCAGATACTTTGTTCCTCGCCGACAGTTCGGAAGACCAAGTCTGTCGGATGAGACGTTTGTATCTGCTTCGGAGAGTATCCTTTATAGATGTCACATCCTGAATGCGGCTCTGTGGTACGCCCAGGCGTATAGCGCTTCTATCAACGAGCTCAGGATCTTCAGGGATGCCATTAGTTTTTCCTCGCTTCAAATAAACCTTGGCGCATTTGTCTAACCCAAATTCCATTCCAATTTCCTTAGTATATCGTTCGACAATCCCTAGAGCTAGATGTAGTTGCTCTTTGTTTTTAGCATAGATTTTAAGATCGTCCATGTAAAATACATGAGTGACCTTGTACTTTCGATCTGCAGGTTTGACGCACAAGTACCCGTCGAAATGGCGAAGTGTTAGAGATAGTGGCAATAATTTGAGGCAAAAGAGGAGTCGGCTCATGGTGTCGCCCTGAATGACATCTCTCTGAAAGGTGACCTTGTTAGTTGTCACGCGATTTTTTCCAGATGAGATAGTAAATCTGGTTTTCCAAAGCGGCATCAATCTCTCTATGCACCTAACTATTTGCGGATGAACCTTTAAGATTTCCAAATCCAAAGCTTTCCGATAATCAATCCAGGCCATCGATAGGTCACGCTGGTAGAATGCTGCATCTTTGCAGACACATCTATCGATGAGCAGATTCTCCCGACATCCGGCTACGCCTTTCTTTGAGCCTCGTTGTTCATACATTTCTTACTACACAGGTTTAATTGCCCGAACAATCCTATCATTTAGGATAGCTGTGAATATCTTATAAAGTGTGTTCAGACAAGTTATTGGCCTGTAATTCTTCGGGTCAGCTAAGTTGCCTATTTTAAGCAGGAGTATTGTGCGCCCTTCCACCAACCACTCCGGAATCGGCTCTTCCGACTTTAAATATGAGGTGAAAATACGGACCAAATGCTGATGGGTTGAAGAAAACTTCTTCCACCAGAAGGTTTTGATACAATCTGGTCCCGGTGCGGAATAGTTCTTCATCCCTCTTAATACTTTTTTCACCTCCTCGGTAGTGATGGGTGGGCATTCTTTATCAGGTGTTCTGAGGGCAACACATAACTCCTTGAAGCTATTTATATTTTCTGAGACTTCGTCCAGTCTATGCTGAATTTCGTAGACTTCTCTCCAAAATACTTCGACCTCCTCTGGGTTGGGTGGGTGTTCGACAGTAACCGGAGGGTCTTGGAAGACTTGAGATGGGTCAGAGAGAAACTGTTGATTTTCTCTAACCCACCTCTCCCTCCGCTCTAGACTTCTCTTAGCTTCAGATAGTATCCGTATTCTCTCAACAATATGCTGCCTGATGGTCAGCAGCTTTGACTTGTTAAGTGTGTGACAACGGGTCCGGAGTTCGCGCGCGAACTTTCGAACCTTAGCGGTAAAATTCCTGCCAGATGTGATGTAGTCAATCACACACTGAATGCGGGACGCGTACTGTCTTCTCCAGTCTATCTTTATGGCAAGTTGATGCATTCGTCTTTTGGTCTTATGATCAGCCGTTGGTTTTGTTTTACGGTTCGCATCGGCCAAAGCTCGCGCTGCATTATACA
>NC_046661.1:12406786-12460885 GCF_010883055.1 Belonocnema kinseyi | reverse complement strand
TTATGATATATAAAAAAAATACATTTTAAAAAATTATTAATGAGTTATTTATTTCAATCAAATTACCTTGAATGTGAAATTCGTTGATCATTAAAATAATATTATGATTTGATAAATGTTTTACATTTAAAAATAATAACATGCTACAAAATTTATAAAATATCCTAAATGTCTATATTATAAATGTGCTCGTATATAAATGACAATAATTTGAAAAGGATTAATTATTTAATTTTTATTAAATTACAAGAAAATTAAAATTTTATTTTTATTTGAAAATTTGTAAATAAATATAAAAAGCGTTAAAAAAGGACTTTTAAATTATAATTGAAATTTTATTTAAATTAAAATAAAATGATCTTAAACTTATGTGAATTAATAATAAATAATTTTTTATTTTGATACAAGCATAATATTAGTTTGACAATACTAAAATATTTACATTGAATTTAAATAAGTAATGTAACAATAAATTATTAATGAATTATTTATATTTCAATTAAATGACCTTGAACATAGAATTCGATGATCATTAAAATATTTGTTCCTCCGCATATAATAAGTTACCTTTGAATTGAAACTTATCAAATATATAAATAAAAATATAAAAATAAAATATAAATAATAAATAATACTATCGTATTTTAAAGAGAATGTAATATTACTATTCATATAAATTTTGTATAATTAAAAAAAATTACATTAAAATTATAAATTTACTTTTATTAAAAAATTTAGTAAGTATGAATAAAAATGTTTAAATATAAAAAAATGCAAATTCAAAAAAAAATTATACTAAATGTATAAAGTGAATCAATAAATTGTATTCGAGTTTTTTAAGGAAAATTCAAATCAGATAAAAATATTTTCAATAATTTATTTTTTCAATCTTCTACATTATTTTTTGACACATCTGAAATATTGAAAAATCTTTCATGCAAAAAAAAAATTAAAGATAAAATTCATAAAAGTTGATAATAAAAAAGAAAAGTAAATCACTAATTTTCTTTTAGGTTATTTAAATGAATATTGACTATATTCTATATGAAGATATATCATATGATTATTAAAATAGTTATGAAAAAATAAAAATTTACTTACGAACGTTGAATAAATTTTAACAATTAATCATAAATAAAATTGAAATAATTTGCAGCACTTTGTGAAACATGCCATTGCTATTTGATAATACACCAAAAACACTAAGACGCATATTTTCTACTATAATCAAGGAGATCAGCGTGGCCAAAGATAAATGAAAAAATACTTTCTACTCACGGAGTCTAATACAAATACATACATTATGATTTATAATATAGTAGTGGGGTGGCACCACAAAGCGGTTTACGTGTGGGATGCAGACCTAATGTTACGTAATAATGAAAATGTACATTGCTAATTATGAAAAACCATAAAATGGTTATAAAACTAAATTATATGCTTTATAGATTATCTCTTATGATAATGCAGAACATTAAAAATTTATGATTTTATGCGTTGAAGAAAGATGTCGTCAGTCGCCATAAAATACGTGATTAAATCCGCTATGTAAGATTCAGCCTCCATGCGCTACTAATGGAGGTTACGAGTTTTTATATACAGGATTTTGCAATCGTTAAAGTAGTAAATTATTATCAATTCTCAAAAACCTTAGATTTGTTGAAACAATATTTTTCATCAAATTTGTTAGTTTTTCTTTTCTTCTATTTATATTCGTTTACCACGGTGTGCCTGAACGAACTTCAAATGAGGGTGACAAGAGAAGTCTGATATGATTTTTGGTTTTCGTCCTAAAATGATTCAGAAACAATTTCCAAAAAAAATTTAAATCATTCTTAGAGCCGTTTTTTATTTTTGCTTTTTTAATGTCAATTTTTTAAGTAATTTGAAAAAATGTATTTATTTTTGAAATAAGTTATGTTTAAAGTACAAAAATTATATTTAATATTTTTTTAATATAAATCTTCTAAAATAAGTGCAGGGGGTCTGGGGTTCGATCCCTGAGTCGGTACCAATGAAAATTTTTCTATGTTCGGTAATGAACATTCACACACATCCGCTAACATAACACACCAGGCCTGTGCTTCTAAACTGTATGTCTAACTCATGACGTGAGAGGGATCGCTTTCCCACTTCAGCCTGATAAGGAGGCTTGCTGATTGCATTGCTGGCGAGGATCATTTTGTTAACCGGTGACAAGGAAGGTCGTCCCTTGCTTCACTATAGGTAGGCCTGGCACCTGAGAAGTATAGTCTCAGAATGTTGGTCACAACAGAAAGTCGACGAGATCCAAAAAGACTCGAAGAAGATGGCCGGATTCGGAGTACTGCCTTGAAACTAAACACGGTCGAGGTCGTCGAGTTAAGAGGTCGAAGATCGCGCTAGGTATAAACCTCTTCGGCAAAGAGGGGTTTCGCCAAATTCGTTGATTCCGGGTGTGCCTCGTTGGTTATAGAGGCGTTCAAATAACCGCGTTCACTGAGACGATGGGGCTTGGTCTCAGGGCGGCGTGTAATGGCGCGTATCTTCTTTTGCCATGAGTTGAGTCCCATCCAAATAGTCTTTCTGGTCGCCCTTTCAAATCTCCGTCCCGTTTCAAGAATTTATCACCGTTATCTGACCAAAAAGGTTTGGGGACGCGGAGGTCCCCCAAGCAGTTTCGGAAAGAACTTACAGGGGATGGTACCCTAGGGGCATCGCACTTTAATTTCTAACCTAGCTTCGATCAAATATCGATGTACTTGATCGTAATGCGTTCAAAGGTTTGAAGATGCGGAGGTCCCCCAAGAAATTTTGGAAAGAAATTAACAGATTCCTTTGATCTACTTTCAATTAGTCTTTAAGTCCTAAAAATGACTGAAGGAGCTATAATATGGATAGCTCTGGTAGAGCCATGGAACATGTACATGAGTTAAAGTTGAAAGCGAGTTCAATATTCCGTAAAGTGTTCTTTATTCATCACAAAAACACCCTAGACGTAGAGAGAGATAAGGAGACAGCTAGTGACTTTAATGGAGGTGTCGGGTAACGTTACTCGAAGCATCGAGAGAGCAGAGTTGGAACGAGTCTGCACATGCTGAGTGCCGTGTGAAGGCTGAGTGATGAGTATGGCTGGAACACGTGTCTTTATGCCCGAGAGCGTGGAGCGCACGCCAGAGCTCGTCTGGACTCTCCTACTCCGGTTAAATTAATTTGCTTTTCTTTAGAATTCACATTTTCGCTTGAATTAAGGACTCGAAACTTTTAAAAGATGTTGAAATTATGGTATAAAAGGAAAAATAATGTAATAATATTATTGCATTGGAATTGGAATGGAAGCTTCTAATGTGTCCCCTAAGGGTTTACTTTTTTCTTGTACCTTATTCCCTATTCCTTTACACACCCCTCACACACTTACTTGGTGGTGGGAGGGGGACCTACAGTTTATGGTGGATTCCGAACCAAGTAGAACAACAGCTTAACCTTTTTCTCTAGAGGTACCGCTTTCATGATTCTGCGGAGATACTACCTTGCTAGGCTAGTGTTCACTGCATGGGCCGCTGAGGCTCTTCCAGAGTACGAGGCGGGAGTCGAACCCGCAAGCCGACGGAGTGGGTCCAATGCCTACGCTTTAGCCCCCACGACTATCGTCCCCATTCTGTAATATTATTATAATTATATTCCAACTTCCTCGTCTATTTATAAGCTTTTCTTCTCACAGAGTGGTCACCGGACCGGGAGAATGAAACGAATGAAAAAGGTTAAGCATTATACATTTCCCATTATTTCCAATCGGGCACTTAGAATTTGGCACGTATTGGCAGCACTTTCGTATGGCGGGAATGATTTAAAAACAGTTATTCACTTTTTTGGAATAATATCAATTTTAAATAGTATATATTACGAAAGAAAGTAAATAACAATTTTCTAGATAATTTTTACCACATGAAAGTGGTGCTAAGATAAAAAATGTGCTAATAGTATTATACATTGAAAATATAAAATCAGATATGCGATGAAAATAAAAAAGTTGATTTTATATTAGTGAAAGCAGCAAAATTGTTTTGTTTGTTTTATTCTGCGCTCTTGGATAATTTATTATAGTGAACATTTTGTAAAGTTTTATAGGTTTTAAAATCGGTTGAGAATAAAAAAAAAATTAAACGAACCTCTTAAAAACGTGTAACTTCAAAATATCGATTGAAGTATTATTTTATTATTTAATAAAATTCCAGACTGTTATTTATTGAAAAAGTTAACTAATTAAAAAATACTATTAGAGATAAAAGATTTTTTTATCAGGAAGAGGTCTCAATTTTTAATTCTTAGTCATTATTAACATATAAATTCATCTTATAATAAAAAACTTTCTAACAATTTAACTTTCTAAATTGAACAGTAAATTTACTATTTTTTATTATTCACAAGGTAGCCACTAAAGTTGAAAAAAAAAATTTGGAATCATTTCCTGGTTTTAAAAAATGTACACAGAACAGAATAAAACTCAAAGTTTAAGTTTTCAAGTAAACAACTTTTTTATTCAAAGTATTTAAGATTCGACTGAAAATTAAACTATTCAAAGTGGAATTTTTCTGAACACTAAGCATTTTTAATGTATAATTAAAACATTTAAAACCAGCTATTTCGAGTTAAAACGTTCCGTAATGTATGTAAAAACTACAAGTCGTCTAGACCCTTCTTCTAAATAAAGCATTCAGAATTGTACAATATGGATTGAGAAGCTTTTAACTTTGTTTATTTTAAAACTATGCCCTGTAAAATTTAAGTATGAAAAATGTACATTTTTAATCTTGTTGCGATTTAATTTGAGTAAATACAAGTTCAGAAACTTTAAAAATAACGTTTTAAAATTCGGGCTCCTAAGCTGCTTCATTCTAAACTTAATTATTTTTGTAATTTTAGCATTTCAAACTCAGTTTAAAAAAATTGTAAAATTTTAAATCAAAATCTTATCTTTTCATATGTTAAATTAGTAGAAAAGCGTTCATGCAGTTATATGAAAGGTTATGAATTTATGATTTTAAGATTAGGCTTAGGAAAACCAAATTATTTTAAATATTAAAAATTGAATATTTTAAATACTTAAAACTAGAAACTTACAAGAATTTGAAAGTTTCAGAATATTGGCGCCATCCTAAGTTCTATAATGATTCCAACTGTTTTCAATTGGGTATCAATTATTCTGAGTTAGAGATTGAGATTCTCACTACATCATTTTGATATTGCTATAATTATTTACAAGTAGTTTTTTACTCATTCAAACAAACAAATGTCAACAATATGAATATAAAAAGAAGTAAATAAACGTTTTACAACAATATACCCGCTAAATCAAACTACTACTACCTACTTGATAATCACACTATATCACTGATATATCCGTAAAACGGAATGATTTTTGCATGTTGGTATAACCCAGACACTATCGATTTTTCACTCAGTGTACTCAGTGTACTCCGGCAAGTAACGATTCCAGGTACGCTGAGTCTAAGGTGTTAGTCGTAGTCGAACTCCCATCTTCATCTACTTATTCCGCCTCTAGGTGGGATTGGCTCGTATGTCCTAGACAGGAGTGGTCCACAACTCGCAGTCCCAACGTTGACTGGTTTCGGCTCACACAAGTCCAGTTAACTGCGTCCCTTCATCATTTAGGATATTCCGAGGGTATTTCCAACGAGAGAAAACTTCTTCCTCTAGTCCCTTGTTGTTATGTGGATAAGGGTCCATGAGGTCTACGGCAATTGCGTCCCAAGCGGCGCGTGCTGATCGTGACCGCGGTGTATTCAGATATGTTGCATATGCTGGTTCATAGCACGAGCACAGATGACACTCGGAGAAGTATCTTTGGATATTCCGGCTCATGTCGGGCCAGATGAAGTATTTCCGAATAGCCGGCATTTTTTCTTCTGCTCCTGGATAGCCAGAAAGCTGGGCGTCGTGATACTCCCAGATGAATCTTTGCTGGAGGTGTTTTGGAGCGGGATGTAGCCAGCTTATGACGTCATTAGGGAGGCCACAGGGAATGTTATGATCCAGACAATGATTTGAAAAGAATCACGCTTTCTCCGCTGTTTGTCTTGATTGGTCCTGAATCCGTGAGATTGGGAAGAAATAGGTGATGACATCTCTGGATCCGGGTAACGAGATCAAACATTGGACAGATCGTTATCTTTCCCGGGGCATTGCTCGATATCAAAAGTATATCAGCTAAGGAAAACTTATCACCGGGTTAGCTTATCCAGGTTGTCCTTTTGACGTTCGAACCACGTGATTCTCTTGCTATCGGTACGGAGGGTAAATCGCTCCTCCTCCAAATATGGCCGGAAATGGTTGATCGGCAAGATGATGGCAAGGCATTCCTGATAGATGTTAAATAAAAAATTCATTTTTAGCCAATTTAATTTAAATTTGATTGGCTAGTACAATTCCTACGCATGTGAGATATTAATATGACCTGCTTTGTATTCGTGAATTTCTTATTTAGTAATCAATTATTTGTTTTTAAACTTTCAGAAGAAAAGTAAATTTGACGAGACATCCACACAATGCGCAAGTCCAATCTTTGAAGAACAGAATAATAAAGAAAAGGTTCTCAGCCCAACTCTGAAGAGCTCGTCTCAAAAGATAATTAATTTCACTGACATTCCTAATGCAGAAATAGAAATCAAGGATAATTTAAACTTCCGCTCGAGAATCTCCAACTGTCCTAAATTTCGACAGAGTGCAAGGCGTGGAAGAACGACTGAAAGGCGAAAGGCGTACACGCGTCGCTGGGTAGCCCGCAAAAAAGCTTTGATAGCCGCTTCAGGTAACAATTCTGACACTGATTCGGGTGCATCTGAAAATCAACTCTCTCCAGTCCAAAAAGCTCGAGCGAAGTCCAATGCCGAAAAGGAAGAAGAAAAGCAGAAGAAAATCGCCAGAGCTTTAAAGAATCTGGAAACCAATATGAATGATTTCAAGCGAGGATCTGACTCCGATGCGAGGCGCAACCTTCGCTCTCGAAAGTTGAACGCCGAACGAATAAGGGAACAAAAACGTAAATCACTGATAAAATCAAAGGATAAAGTCAAAATTAAGACCAAGGGGAAAGAAATGGAAAAGGAGAATTTTTCAAGTCAGCCTCAGACCGTTAAATCTGAGTTAAGAATTGGGTACGCCACATACATTGTAACATCTACTCTTGTTATTTCGGAACCTGCGTACCTCAATAAAGGTCCGAATGACTCTTCAAACCCAGAAAAGAATGAAAACACGGACATTATTGATGCAGTGCAACTCAAGAGAGTCACGCCCGTTTCTAATGCCACCGCAGATAAAAGACTACTCGAGAGATGTCTGAATATAGAAGTAGAGGGAACTGAACTTGAAACTTTACAACGCGTTCAGGTCGACTTGGCAAGCTTTGTGGAGAAGGACATGAAGGAGAAACTCTTCTCAGAGAATGGGATCTTGGAAGAGTTAAAGGCAAAGACGAAGGATTCTTACGATAGCCTGGACCAGCAGCTGAAAACAATTGTAGTAAAGGCGATTAAAAAGAATTATGAGACATCTTCGAAAAGTGATAATCCAGAGCTGAACGAAGATGTTAGAAAGAGTAAAACTATATCTCCGGAGTTTGTCCAAGCCGCAATGCACTCCGCTGTCTTTCAGCCAAAGTTAATTCTGACAAGACTTGATTTTTCCAAAGTTCCTTACAAGATTAATAATGTAGATATTCTGCAAAGAAAACCCGCAATTCTAGGAAGTGTCAGTAAAAAAATAACATCCATAGAGTATGAAGAAGAAAATAGTTTGAGTGATAATGATGAACGTTTACAGATAGCCAGTTTGGAGCATGTGAAACCTAAGAAAATGCTAAAGCAGCAGGTCGAGAGTGTCGAGTGCGATACAACCACGGCGCACCAGGATCTACAAAATGTGGATCAAAATCATCTGAATGAAAATGCAGAGATTTCAGAAGAACAAGAGGTTTGGAGAAATATGCAGAATTGCCAGATCCAGGAGAAGAAGAATATAAAACACAGGTAAGTAACTCTAGTTCTCAAAACCCTCGTTTAGTGGGTCCCGATATTTTTATTTGTATCGTAATTTGTTGGCTAGCCTTGTAAAATTTCTTGCCCGAACAGGACCGTGGTCCAATGAGGAAATCCAATTAGAATGCGGGACTATGCAAGTGATAACGTTGATTTCTTTGTTTTCAAAATAAAAATTCTAGTTTTTCAGGGGCTCGAAATATCAAAGCAGTAAAACAAATTTTTTGTTGAATTCGCGGCTCCACTGCAGATTGCTCCAGTTGTTTTTCTATCTGTATTCAGCTCAAAATCACTTTAACACATTATTCAGCAGTGATGATGATCCTCAATTCGTGGCCGAATTTTCAGAAGCTTTCCGCAAACGGCCTAACAGATGTGGTGTCAATCACACACTGAATACGTGATGCATTCTGTCCTGTCCTGCCAATCTTCTGGTTCAATTGATGCAAATGCGTTTGATTTTTTGATCCATCGTTGATTGTCGGAATTCTATGGATTGAATTTAAAAGCAATATAGGTCATTTTAAAGGAAATTTGGTTTGCCATAAGGTGCTCAAATAAAAAATTTTATTAACATTTTTTTTATGCTGAAAATACAAAAAATGTAAAAAAGTGCTTTTTCCCAACTCGTCAAACTATTCTCATAATATGAGATACCCCAGGAAATAGCTAATAAAATGCAAAATAAAGTATTATTTTTAATGAAAAACTTTATTCATGTTTCCGAAGTATAAATTTACTGCTATTTAGATATATTTAGTTTTTGCAGCAGTCACGAACACTTTTTTAACCAATTTCCCCCGCGCAGCCACAGGTTTTTAAAAACCACAGGTCTCTCATATCATGAGAACCACAACGTGCAACTACGCACTTGCTATGCCTGATATGTACAATGAAAAACTTCAACACTATCGATATTTTCCTATTTAGTTATTCAATCTCGCATCACTCCAGGCAAACTTTACTGTTAAATACTGAATAATAAATAGGCTTTAAATATATCCCTTCCAAGAACTCGACCACCATCGATTTTACAAAAAGTTCGCCTATAATCTTTAGAAGCCCAATGAGAAATGGAATATACCACGAAATTACTCTTTCTGCAAGGGCTACAAGTTAGTGATAGAACCAACAGAGTGGGTCTCTTAATTTAGCTGGTACCCGGCTATCTCATTATACGAGAATATCTCATATTCGAGTACGCTCCTCTATGTATTTTTTTTTAAACTTGTAGATTTAAAAAAATTAAAATTAAATAGATGCGCATTTGTATTTACTTTAAAATGGGCCCAAGATAGCATTAGTGGCATCGCAGCAGTCCAACAATAGTCCAGGGAACAAAGATCAAACAGGTGCCTTTTCACCACAATATTTTAGAATGTAAACGATTTACGCAATCATGTCATGTCCATGCCTTTCATGAAGACTTGTATGTTTGCAAGCCAAAATATGTGATCCGAGCGAGTTATGCAATGTTCAAAGTTGATGAAGTCATGTTTTTGGGAGATTGCGATCAAGGTATTCATTTACGGAAAAAAGTTTAATTATTAATTGATGGCGTTAAAATAATATATTATACCACAAGGACACGAAGTTCAAATTCCTGCACTGCGCGTCATGATGCCTGAGGCGAATCCGAGGGCATCATGTCGCGCAGTTCAGGGCTTTTAATGTCCTGCCCGTGTGATATCTACTATTTTTTGTATAGAGCCGGTCAGAAGTACGTTTACTGAAAAACATATGAAAAGCCAAATATAATCTCCCTTTCTAAATAGTTGATATCACATTTTAACTTATATTCATTGACACACAAAAACACTGATAAATTCCAATCAAGTAGCTTTAAGGTTATATGCAGTGCTCCCAACACGGGTGCCTTGTGTTACTGCGCATACGATCCCTGCGGCGCTTTATTGCTGCCGTTCGTGCGCTTATTTGAAATGTTAAAAAAATAGAACTTTTAATTTATTAATAATAAAATCAATATCATTACATTTTAATATATGAAAGTGGCAAAAGCATGGTTTTTTATGTATTCTGAGCATTGGATTAAAAATTAAAGTGAGTATTCAGTAAATAACCGTATACAGTAAAACATTATTTTTAATTTACTGAATACTTATTTTATTTTTTAACCCAATGTTGAGAATACGAGGTGTGTTCAAAAAGTAAGGTGACTTTTCAATTTTCGCGGGCTACGTACATTCATGTTTTAAATTTTTTGTTTTGTTGTGTTGGTACACTCGTAACAATCATATGTTCACAGTTTTGACTGTATAGCTCGTATTGTTTTTCTGGCAGAGGCGTAAAAGGTTAGAAGGGTTTGGTGTGCTCGGCGATTTTCTTCTTTCGAAAAAAATGGAGCAAAGAGTTTGCATCAAATTTTGTGTGAAAAATGGAATCCAGTGCTCTAAAACTCTTGAAATGTTGACAGTTGCATACGGTGAGTCTACTCCGAGTAAGAAAAATGTGTATAAGTGATACAAGCTATTCCAAGAAGGCCGAGAGGATGTCGAAGACGAACCTCGCCCTGGACGTTCCAGCACGTCAACAACAGATGAAAACGTTCAAGCAGTGGAAGAAATGGTGTTGAAAAATCGCCGAATTACCATCAGAGAAGTTGTTAAAGATGTTGGCATATCGGTTGGCTCATATAATGCTATCTTTTCGAACGTTTTGGGGATAAAAACTGCATCGCTGAAAGAACTCAAGGCTATACCACAAAATGATTATCAGAAGTGCTTCGATGATTGGAAAAAGTGTTGGCACAAGTGTATTATATCTGAGGGGGATTACTTTGAAGGGGACAACATAAATATTGAGGAATAAATTAATATTTTTTAAGAAAACCATAAACTCACCTTATTTTTTGAACACACCTCGCATATAGAAAACCACATACGTAATATTTTAAAACATTAAAGTATACTTATTTTTAATCGCTAAGTATAAACAAAAAATTGTATTTTCTAATATTTCAAAATCGGTGATTACTGGCAGGCGGCAGTCTAATGTATCGGTGTGCACATTAAAAATGTTTGCTCCCTCTGCTACAGAGGGCATGCGCATAATCTTACGATTGCACAAATTTGGTAGGTCGCACATTGAGATTGTTTGATTTGTTCCCTCACAAAGTAATAAAGAATGGCCGACATGAAAAATGTAATTGTTATTGAAAAAAGTATATGCACATCTATTAAAGTCTCGGAAAATATGTGCTTTGTTAAGCTGAAAGTATATGCAAAATTTTAGCTGAAACTAATAAATAGTTTTTGAGATAGTTATTAAAAAAGGTGCTGTTTTTTAGGTGGGGCTAACTTTATGCAGCCAACCGCAAAGCCATACAAGTAGACAAATGTTAGCCCTAAAGAGTTATAGTGACACGTACGCTTAACCACTAATTGAGTTTTGAGTATTAAGAGGACTGTGTACGTGGGCTTTTGAAGACATGTCGTTAAGGTGTATTTTCTCCGAAAGTATTGTGAAAAAAATGACTTATGTGGTATTTCTGGATTATCAAAGGTGAAATAATGGTTATCATATTCAAAATATGATTAATCAAAGTTCAGTCAGTAACTACCGATCCTGGCAGCCAAATACCAGAGAGATCTTTAGGCATGCCCACGCTGTTGTACTCACTGCAATGCATACCCTTTACCTCACCCCGGAAAGTTGCAGTGCCCTAAGGTCAATATGTCTACGCTAACTGGAATTCACATCTGGCACTGCTCTCAAGAAAACCTTCTTAGGTTCACTTCTGAATTTTCTCTATAGCCACCAATGAAATCAACGAAATTTTAAGTTCCCAACAAATTTGCTAAAAATACTGCTTTGACGTTCAACGAATTTGCGTGTTTCTTGAAATTCTGATTTGAATGAAATATACTTTTAGGAGTTACTTTTCTGATGAAAAATTGCATATAATAATTCTTCAAAAGTAGGGTAACTTTGACCAAGCCTTTTTTTGATATCATTATCAATTACTAAAACTTGACAAACCACGCAATTTTTTTCAATTTTTTTTTTCTGAAAATATTTCAACTGCGATTGGCTGTCGAAAACAAATGGAATAGCTTCTATATTTTTTATCCGGAACATTCGGGGTTACATTCAATCGAAAGTTGCAATTTGTGCATGAATTTGAAATGACAATACTTTCTGTACGTTAATTGGGGGGGGGGGGGGGGGGTACATTTTTTGTATTATAACAGTTATTGCACTCGTAATTTTCACGATATACAGCTGAATTTAGTAAATAGTATTAACTTATCAGTGATACTAATTGTATTAAAATTGTCAGATGAATTAGTTGCGAAAATAATGTTTAGAATAGCGGTTGATTGGGACCAAGGTCGGTCGCAGTGTATAACGGTGAAGTGGGGGAAGCTGCTCCCGCCTGGTAGACGCTGGCACGGAAATTGTTTTTTAAAAATATTTGGTAAAATTTCTGAAATATTTTAAATCTCAGAATCTTCTAAAGTTTCTAAATGTCTAAACTGACGCGAATTTTTCTTAGAATTTTAAAAAATCTGAAAAACTGTTTAATACTTGCTATAAAATATTCCTGTTTTTTTTCTTGGAATTTATAGAAATTTCTTACAATGTTTTTATATCTTTTTAAATTTTCTCTACAAATTAATTGAAAAAAATCCTAAAGGCTGATTATAAGTTTTGTGTTATGAAAGTTATGAAGGTTGATTTAGAAAACAGATGGGGGATTCGTAAGTTATTTATTATTTGTTTTATACAAAACATCGAAGACTTAGTAGAGTCATGGAATATTGAAAAAACTTGTGGAAAAATCATTTAATTTTGTATATAATGACAGGGTCTTAATTTATTGAAAACTCGTTGTTTTGTGGTGGAATAATGAACTATTCTTACAAATTATTTCGCATTTTTCTTAAATTATTGAATATAATTAAATTTATTGAAATATTCTTACATGTTTAAAAATCTTTTTAATTTTTCTCTGGAAAAGTCATGAAATATAAAAAAAAAAATGCTTGAAAAAATGGAAAAATCATGGAATTAAAAAAAAGTCTTGATTTTTTGTTTTACTTTGTATAGTTTCTATTAAACAATTCAACTTTTATTTCGTTAACAATTTTTTCTGGCTTTAAAATTGATCTTTTTTAGTTATAAATTTAACCATTTATTTGAAAATTTAAATCTATTTTGTAGTAAAAAATTAATTTTATGGCTTAAAAATTCAACTTTTTGTTTAAAGATTAAATTTTTTTTGAAAATTTGTTGTTTTAATGTTTGGAAACTGAACTATTTAACATCTTATTTCGTATTTTTTCTCATAATTTATAAAAATCGTTTAAAAAGTTTTCAAATCATTTTAAATCTACTCGAAAACTTAATTTTTGAAAAGAAAAAATCGTTTTAAATTTTCCTCTGAATCTTCAGAATATTCGCTTGACAATACTCAAAATTCTTAGAAAGTTTTGTCTTTTAATTGTGTTTTAAATTAGTTGTAGTTAAAAATTATTTTTAAATCTTTTGAATACTTTTAAATATCTGTTCAAATTGGTCGATTTTTTATTAATTTTGTAATTGCAAAATTTCGTAATTTTGTTTTTTATTCATACAATTTTTTAAACTTTAAAATGTTTAAAAAAATTAAAGTTTATTTTAAATACAATTCATCAACAAAAACGTTCATTTGATAATAATTTCCCTGAAATCGTGAAATCTGCAGAAAAAGTTTTTTATTTATCCTAAAAGAAAAAAAAACATCGTTTGCTAAAACTGACCAAATTTATTGAAGCATAAATCGGTCGAAAGGTTAATGTATAACTAAGTTAGTTTTTTGTTATTTGTTTGATAAAAACATGGAAGACCTGAAAAAGATATAAAATTTTGAAAAAAAGTTCTGGAAAAATGAGAAAAGTCATGGAATTTTGAAGAAATGACTGGATTTTTTGTTATTCAAAGGCCAACTTCAGACTGTATTAATCAAAGTCCTAATAATTATTTTAATTCATCACGGCGAACAATCGTAATATGTTTCCGAAGTATAAATTTACTGCTATTTAGATATATTTAGTTTTTGCAGTAGTCACAAATACTTGTAACCAAATTCCCCCGCACAGCCACAGTGTTATAAAAACCACATGTATCTCATATTATGAGAACCACACCGTGCAACTATGCACTTACTATGCCTGACCTGTACAATGGAAAACTTCAATACTATCGATATTTTCCTACTTAGTTATTCAATACCCATTATTCCAGACAAACTTTTCTGCTAAATACATATTTAGTGAATAATAAATAGGGTTTAAAGAATTCCCTTCCAAGAACTCGACCACCATCGATTTCACAAAAAGTTCGCCTATAATCTTTAGAAGCCCAATAAAAAATGGACTATACCACGGAATTACTCTTTCTTCAAGGGCTACATAACCTTTTTTCAGAATTTGGTTATACGGGAGATTTGGAATCCGAATTAAAATCGCCTATATAGTACTTTTTTGCATTACACAAATGCAAGACGGGTTGCATTGTATGCTAGAGTTTATATAATTATATTTCCTATGACTACATAGTAAACGTCCTTACCCTGTGTGTGTGGGTGTGTACGGACGTGTACACCCATACATACACACACACACACACATATATATATATATGAAAATCTATCTATTCTATTTGCTTCTTTATTGTTTGAATATAAATCTATATTATTAATGAATTAATTTTTTATTATAATAATTATGATTACTTTAAATATACTTATGTCAAATTCGTTGTTTTTTTGTAGAAAATTAATTGTCAAGGTTAGAAATTCATCTTTTTCATTGAAAATTTAAATATTTTTTTTTAGAATTCGCTGTTGTTGTTGGAAATTGAACTATTCTATTTGCCTATTATTTAAAAAAAAATTTCTTCAAGATATTCTGGATTTTTTTCTCGGAATTTTGATAAATCTTGAAATATACAAAGCAATTGTAGATACAGCAGATCCAAAACTGTTTTTCCTTTTTTACAACGTTTTAATTTCCGATCAGTATTTCAGCTAAATTCAGCAATATATTCGGTCTTTAAAAAATCCTCAACGTTTCGACCAACACTGCGGGCATTTCTCAAGAGTCGATATACATATCTATAATCTAATTTTTTTAATGTATGCTCGTAAACGTTGTAATAATTAGTGTCGTAAAAAGGAAATTGGTTTGAACAAAATAAAAAAATTATATTGAAACATACCTGAGTCAAAAAGCAATGTGATATTTTATAAAAAACAAACAGCGTCATTTAAAAAAATGTTAAGAAGAATGAAATTTTCTGTTGATTAAAGCCTCAAAGATATTGGAGAGGCTCCAATAATTTATTAAAATGTCACATAATTGAAACGATCTTTACAGACGGACGATAGAAGACTGACTGCTATGAAAATTCGTAATTGCAGAGGTTACAAATATTAATAAACCTCTGATGAAAAGGAGCGCCAAAGCTTGAGAATATAAGATTAAATAAATCAAGTTGAGTTGAATAAAATAATTTAAAAAAAGGGGGGGGGGTAATGCATAATGGTTTGATAAATTTTGTTTAAATTCAATATTTCAGTTTAAAATTTATTGAAGTGTTGATATATTTATTAATAAAAATTGATTCAATGATACGTCTTTTAAAAGTATTATTTTCTCTGGCTAAGATTTTAATATTAGAAAAATCAAAAGCATGATTAAATATCCACGAATGTTGTGACAAACCTGTGTTCAAATTGCCAATTCCACAATCTCTTTTATGTTATTCTACTTTTCAGTCTCCTGCCAGTTTCACCTATGTAGTGTTTTTGACAACCATTGCATTTTATTAAATAAGCCACATTAGACAGATTTTCTATTGTTTCAGTATTTTTTTTGTTACTTAACAATTTTTCTAAAGTATGTTTTTTAAAGTAAACGTTGATATTAAATTTTTTTAAGGATCTCCTTAATTTTTCAGAAAGACCTTGAACGTATGGTAAGGTAACTTTTAGATCAGTTTTTTTGTAATTTTCTAACCATTTCTTTTTCTTCTTTTCTATAATGGAAGTGTTGTATATTTCATTAATACGTTCTTTGATGAAATTTTCTATTAAAAGCAAGGGATAATTGTTTAATTGTAAGGTAGTTTTTAATTGGTCTAAATTATCTTTTCTATATTTTATATCACTTAATTTAATACATCTGTCCACTAAACCCTTAATCAACCCTATTTTCTGACTGACCAAATGATGGGATTCATAATTTAAGTAACAACCTGACCAAGAATCAATTTTTGTTAATAGATATGTCAACACTTCAATCAATTTAAAAACTGAAATATTGAATATAAACCAAATCTTTGAGGCTTCAATCAATAGAAATTCTCATTCTTTTCAAAATTTTTTTAAATGATGCGGTTTGTTTTTTTTTTATAAAATATCACACTGCCGAATATATTGCTGAATTTAGCTGAAATACTGATTGAAAAACTTGAAATGTTAAAAAATCTTTTTAGATTTTCATATAAATCTTATGAATATTATTTTATTCTTTTTAAACACGTTTAAAATTCGTAAAAAGTTCCTAAATTTGTTGTTCGTAATCCTTAAAATCCTGCATTTTCTTTTAAATGTTTTAAAACAATTTCCTTTACATATGTACTTTAAAACTAGAAACAAGATATCCTTTTTCTTAAAAGTTGCATCACACAAGATTTCGGATAAATTGTGTTGGAAAACCTGACTATTCGCATTCTGTGCGGCTATTTTCACTTTGTTCTTTGCTGATATTTCGAAAGATTTCAAATAAAATATAGATTTTTTAATACTTTGAAAAACAATGAATTTTTAATTTTTTTAAATGAAATTAAAGAGAGTATTTAAAAAGATTTCAAGATAATACAGACTTTTTCTCAAGGTTCCCGGGAAATTGAAAATAATCTCTTGTTTAAATTTAATTTTAATATTGAGAAGATTATTACCAAAATAAAGGAAAATGTAGATTTTTGAAAATTTTAGAATGAAACTTTGCAACCTTTTAAAGAAATTTGAAATTTTACAAGAGCATAACATTTTTTTGTCAACATTCCTGATAAAGTATTTAATAATATAATATTAACATGATGAATCCCGAAAAAGAAAATTTAAAAACCATCTTTCCTTGGCAACATTCAAAGTCAGAGTGCATTTGTTTTCAAAGCCCCAAATAAATGCAATAAAAATGAAACAGCATCTCCTTAGAAAAGGCTTTCTTGAAAGCTGATTATTTGTTTCCCAATTAGTATCATTTTTAATACAAAATAAAAATTTTGAATAACTGTTTATTTCTTCAAAGTTTTTGAACGCTTAAATTCGAACTCAAAGTATATTTTGAGAATTGTTAACAAGATGTTTTTAACAAATTTTAAAATAATTGATACACTTTTGGAAAGCTGTTCATTTTTTAAAATATTGTTAATCTCTTAAAAACTTCTAAAATTTATACATAATTTTTAAACTAATTCGAATGTCTTCGAGGTTTTTTAAACATTTTTAGAAATCTTCAGATAAATCTTAAGAAAAGTTTCGTATCCTTACAAAATTCTTAAGAAGGTTTTTGAATACCCGCAACAACGCAGGAGTGTATGAAAGAAGCGGGCAATATTCTCGTCGTTTAATCATGTCGTCTGCTTCAATCATTTTCAGTCAGTGGAAAAAATGTCGCAGGACATTCGCTTCAGTTCATTTTCAATTCTCTTTTGAAGAGACATAAGCTTTTAGACGAAGTGAAATCAGGTGCCTCAAAACAGTCTATTTTGCAGAATTTATTTTTTGACCGAGAACTTTATAAATCTTTAGAAGAAAATTCTGCTCAAGTTCGATTTAACCAGCTTTTAAAATAAAGAGTTGAATTGATATCTTTTTCAATTATGATACCATTCACTTTACAAAGAGTAATTCTAAAAAATTTATTTTACATATTTTCCATTTTAGATTTTTATTTTCGAGCTGACATTTTTGATTTAAAGAATTTCAAAATGCAGACTTGAATACTTAAACAATTAAGAACTAAAACAGTTTGAAGTTTAAAGTTTTTCAAGGATGGTTTAAGTATTTGAAATTAAAATAATTTAAATATACTTTACGATGTGTTCAGTAAAAAAAATGAATTATTCAATTTTCAATGTTTCCGGCTTGAAATTTCTGAAAGTGTAGGCAATAGATATTTTTATGTATAATTGATTTAAATTTTCGCGGCAAATATGGCGGCATAATGTAATTCTCTGTAAGAGGGCGCTGGGAGAAAGGAAGAGAAGAAGCGAGGGAGATCGTTTGGGGATTAGTCTCGGAGATCTCGTGCGATGAACACATCGATCTAGCCCGAAGATTACGTTTTCTTTAATAAACTTTATTATTCCGACCAAGTCTGTTTATTAAATGCCGGTCCTTCAGTGTCAGAAGTGGGATGAAGAAGATTAGGGCCTTACGATTCTAATACACGCAGCGTGAGTGTTGAGCTGTTTAAAGCTGACTTTGCTGTGGGGCGTGAACGCGATCGTGAGAGACGCCGCGTGTGATCACGTTGAGACTGGATTAGTATTGGCGAAAATTTCATGAGTTTCAGTAAGAAGCTGACGAGTTTTTGGGTAAACGCAAATACGAGAATTGCTAAATGTGCTGTTAGTGTGAAAAACAGTGCGGTATTCTTGACCTAGAATCCTCGAGTGGATCTCTAGCCTAGTGTTCGTGAATATTCGACAGCGTCCGACCGCATGAGTCGACCATATTGGTCTTTGTTCTACGGGCTTCTAAAACATTCGAGTCGTGACCACGTTTTCAGCAGTGACGCTGACGGGAAGTGTGTATGTACTTCCAACTAATTGTGTTTCCAGTTTTAGTGAATTGTGTTTCTCAGGCAGGGAAAATGTCTGAGCAAGGTGATTTCGAAGGATTTTCTCCTCAAAACGGAGCTGATGCGGCCAATTTATTTGGAAATAATGAAGGTGATGGTGACCTGGACAACGAGTCACAGAACAGTGATGGAAATAACTCCCATTACGAAAACCGAGATGAGCGGCGTCATGAAAATCAAAATGAAGCAAGGGGCGAAGGAAACGCTAATCAAATCCAAGCTCACGTTCCTGGACGTGCTCCCATTTTGGTGCATGTGCAAGGCCTCATTGAAGCGACGACTAGGGCGGTTATCACAGCGATGTAGGCAGCCGGAGTACAAAACCAACCACGTAACGAGCCTAATCAACAAAACTAGCAACGCACTGGGAATGCTATCCCTCATGGAATTAAATACAACGACATAGCGAGCCTAATTCCTCCTTTTGGGCTCGAGGGTGACGGCGATATTGAACGATGGATCAGGAGAGTTGACGAGATCCGCGATGCTTATTCAGTTTCAGAAGATATTCTTAAATTATATGCAGCTCGTCAGTTTAAAAATAGAGTTTTGGACTGGTACAATGAAACTCCTGGAGCAGTTGGAAAGAGGTGGCCTGAACTTAAGGAAGAATTAACAAAATTTTTCAAGTGTCGTGACGACCCTCCCATACGCACTAAGATGATGGAGGCACGAATGTGGAAAATTGGAGCAAAATTATCAGTTTACTTAACTTAAATTAATCAACAGATTGAGAGTTTCTGACGAATTGGCCATCGAGTATATGTTCGAAGGAATTCCAGATTACCTATTAAAATCACATGCCAGAGATGGCAGTTACCGGACGGTAATTGAATTGCTGGAAGGAATGCAAAGAATTACGAAAGATGAACCGCGGAGAGATCCAAAGAAAAACAGTAGATCAACATTCAAGCTACCTGAAAGTAAGGGAGATACCAAATCTAAGGAAGCGTTTTCAACACGCTGCTTCAAGTGCTACCAATTTGGTCACATTCCTACTGAATGTACCAACCCACCAAAGGAGCTAGGCACATGCTTCAAATGTGAGCAGAAAGGGCACATAGCCAGAAATTGTCCCAACGACAGAGTTCATTCCGGAGAGCAGATACGCCGACGAAGACATCTTCGAGCACGGTGAACGTCATCGAGAGACTTACTGTTGCTGAGATACCACCGACTAGGATCCCGTTAGATGAACCAACTACAGAGGATACCATACTCCTGAGCAGAAAATTCGATGATAAGTATTATGTAGAAAGTTTACCTGACTAAGATAAAATTGCAACTAGTTCCGAATGAAGTATTTGAGATAAATTTCGCAATAGTGCCCGATACCGCTTTTAGGTCGAAATTTCATAAGAAGAACGCCAGGGTTGTCTATGATCGTGTCAAAGACCTTTCTTTTAGTTATGAAAATGTCATTAACGAAATTTTATGTATTGACTTAATTGAGGACACTCCTAAAGGCATAGACTCTTTGTCTTTGAGTACATTAGGTGAAAAAATTTCAAACGAACAGTTAGGGAAGTTGAAATCAATGTTGTTAGAGTATACTAAAAACTCGCTAAACGCTGAACCGATACCGTACGAAATCGAAATGAATGTTCTATCAGATGAACCTTGCTATTTTAATCCGCGAAGGTTATCTTGGTTTGAGAGACAAGAATTACAGAAAATTATCAACGATTTATTAGCTCGCGATGTAATCATACAAAGCCGATCGTGTTATAGCAGCCCAATAGTCTTGACAACGAAAAAGAATGGAGATTTCCGACTATGAATAGATTACCACGCTTTAAAAAAAATTACCGTTAAGGATAATTTTCCGTTACCCCGAATGGATAATTTGATTGATCGCTTGGCAGGGAAAAAGTGGTTTACGAGTTTAGATTTGAGAGACGGATTTGACCACGTTCGGGTCGCTGAAAATTCTATAAAATTTACCGCTTTCAACACTCCAGACGGCCAGTAGGGGTATCTGCGCATGTCTTTCGGTCTTGTTAACGCGCTTTCCAATTGTCAAAGGTATCTAGGCGATGTTCTTATTGCGACTGAAACCTTAGATGAGAATTTGGCTGTTTTAGACGAAGTTTTACAATTAATGGCTAAAAATGGGCTAGAGATCAAGTGGGAAAAATGTAATTTTGGATCAACTGAGATTGAGTACCTAGGATACACGCTTAGTGGAGAGGGAATTCGATCGAGCGGGGAGCAATTACGTGCGCTCTTAGATTATCCTGTGCCGCATGCCACGAAACAAGTACAAAAATTTTTGGACCTTGTAGGTTATTTTAGACGTTTCGTGTCTAATTTTGCTATTATTGCAAACCCGTTTTACGACTTGCTAAAAAAGGATGTCACTTTTAAATTCGGAGCAAACGAACTAAGATCATTTGGAACTTTAGTAGAACGAATGGTTAAAGATCCGGTTTTGGCTATTTACTCGCCACAAAATAATACAGAATTACACACGGATGAAAGCGCTCAGGGTTTCGGAGCATTTTTGTTGCAACGGCAGAGTGACAATCAAATGCATCCCCTAGTTTATTTTAGTAAACGCACATCTGATGAGGAAAGCCGCTATCACAGTTATGAATTAGAAACACTAGCTATTGTGCATGTGCTAGAAAGATTTAGAGTATATTTATTAGGAATTCCGTTTGTAATTTACACAGATTGCAACGCAGTCAAAATGACCTTAGGAAAAAAGTAATAAATTCGCGAATCAAACGATGGGCACTGGTCTTGAGCCTATATAAATATAAGATTGAGCATAGGCCTTCTGAAAGAATGCGGCATGTTGATGCTTCAAGCCGAGAGATTTATGCAATTGAACCAATTAGTTTCGAACAAGAATTGATTTTCAAGCAGCAAACCGACCCTGACATACGAGAAATACAAGAATCTTTGGAACAGTGTGAGAGTCCCAAGTACGAATCTCGCAATGGGATTGTTTATCGTAAATACCATGATTCTCTGTTGTTTTATGTTCCTCTTAGCATGCTTAATAGCGTAATTCGTGCTTGCCATGATGGCATGGGTCACACCGGATTAGACAAAACTGTCGATTTAATATTACGTGTGTATTGGTTTCCAGGACTACGCGGGAAAGTTAAAGAACTTCTCGGTAATTGCTTAAAGTGCCTCACTTTTTCAGTTAAGTCAGGTAAAAAGGAAGGGGAAATGCACATATGGTATCGAGCGAAAAGGCCGTTCGAGGCTTGCTTCATCGACCACTTTGGTCCATTAGAAAAGACAGTTTTTGGATTCAGACACATCCTCTTGGTAGTTGACGGATATTCGAAATTTGTGGTCTTGTATCCGTTAAAATCGACGACGTCAAAAGAATCGATAGGAAAACTTAATAATTATATTCACTATTATGGTGCGCCTAAAAAAATAATCTCTGACAGAGGTTCTTGCTTTACATCGATAGAGTTTGATGGTTTTGTATCCGAGCGACTATGGCAAAGATGGCCAACCCTATTATAAAAATTAACGACGTACAGTTTGTAATTAATAACACGATAAATCGTTCTATTGGTTGTTCGCCTGCAAGTCTGCTTTTTGGAACCGATCAAATCGGTGTTCCCGACGAAGAACTTTGAGGATTGTTATTAGATAGAGCATACAGCAACACAGTAATTGAGGAATTTGGATGTAAATTACGCGAATAAGTTGACGTAAAAATGATCAAGTACGAGAGGAAAATAAAAAGGCGTTTGATAATCGACATAAGAAGCCTCATAAATAACAGGTCGGAGACTTCGTAATGTTAAAAAATACCGTAACCGAACTAAATATAAATCAGAAATTATTGCCGAAAAAGAAAGGTCCTTGTGCTGTGAAAAAGGTTTCGAGATATGACCGATATGTCATTAACGATGTTGATGGATTTCAATTAACCCACAAGCCCTTTACTGGCATTTTCAGCGCAGAAAGAATGATTCCTTGGGAAGGTAAAAAGACCTTTAAAATCGACAACGCTAAGGATGATCGGGACGATCATTAGTCAGGATGGCCGAACTGTAGGCGATAAATATTTCTATGTATAATTGATTTAAATTTTCGCTGCAAATATGGCGGCATAATGTAATTCTCTTTAAGAGGGCGCTGGGAGAAAGGAAGGGAAGAAGCGAGGTAGATCGTTTGGGGATTGGTCTCGGAGATCTCGTGCGATGTAGCCCGAAGATTACGTTTTCTTTAATAAACTTTATTATTCCGACCGAGTCTATTTTATTAAATATCGGTCCTTCAAAAATGATAAAATTTTGAACATTTTGAAGTTCATTGATTGATTCTTTAATTTAGAGCATTGAAAATGATAACGTGGATTTACATTTTTGGAATTGAATCTGAATTGTTGAACTCTATAATTTATCCAACTTAAAAATTCTAAATTTGCAGTTGATCTGCATTTCATTTAAACTTGTTTAATTGTAAAGTGTTACTACTTTCCATTTTATACGTGTAAGTTATTGAACATTCGAATACAAAATTTTGTAATAAAAACATTTTAGTACGTCAATTTAAAAAGTTTAAAATTCAGGAGTTCCAATTTGAGTGCTTTAATTTTTAGTTAATTTGTATTACTTCAAATGGAAAAATGTTTAGCGTTAGAGTTCATATTTTTTAATTGAATTGACCGTGAAAGATGTTTGCGAACCTTGAAAGAATAAAAAGAAAATAATATTTTTTAAGGCGAAACTCCAAAAGAAATGATTCAAGCGGCCCTGATTGTTTATGGTTTGTCGAGTCCTTAAATTGTACGAAGGAAATAAAGTGTTCCCCCGAAACAGCTTCTATAGCGGGACTGCAGCGTACTAAAAAATGTACGTTTGGGTTAAAATTTTGTTTAAAATTTTAAATTATTTTAACATCAATTTAAAACTTTAAAATATCTTTTGGAATAATTCAGTCTTCCTGGAAAAAATTTTGAATTGTCCTAAAATCTGTTAGATTTTGTTCTAAATCAATTATTCTAAAATCTTAATCATTTAAAAAGAATCCGAAGATCTTATTATCGGTACAGGTTACTTTGTTTTACCGGTTCCAACAGTTTACAAATTTCGTAAACTAATATATTGTAAGTTTTTGTCAATTATTTAATTCTTCTTATCTCTTTTAAAGTGTGAAAAGTTTACAAATTGTGTACTGCGATAGTAAAATGTTAATAACAGTATTATTTACTAATATTGAAATGTAAAATAAATATAATATTGAGAAATCATATGAAAATAAAATGTTCTCCTTTATTTAGAAACTTTGATCTACACAACTGATATGGTACAGTAAATTCGTAATATATATTTATAGACTTAATTAACAGACAGTAATAGCTTAAAAAGGCTTTCTTGAGTGACCCAAAAAATTCTTTAAAAATAAAATAATAAATTTAGTTCTGAGAAAACCCATTTTGGAAAGAAAGCCGGCTTTAAAAATGTAGTCTTAAAAAATTAAACAAAATAAAAATTAATTGTTCTTTATTAATTGATCTACAAACGTCCTCTTCGTATTTTCTTGCTTTGTTTATTAAATCAATAAAAGCAGTTAATTTTAGAAAAAATTGAAAATGTAATACCTCTACTTGTTGGGTATGGAACTTTTTTATTTTTAAATAATTGTCTCTCATCATAATAAAATTTTGTTTTAAATGAATATTATCTGGCTCCTAATTCTGCACTTTTAATTTTAAAAAAACAACGGTAATATAAAAAATAAAGGCTTCTGTTTGTAAATAATTATGCACTTTTGAGATAGTGCTAATAATGGTAACTCCTCAAGCAGGGACTTCAACGGTAAATTATTTCAGAAATTGCTAACTTTTGATACCTTCCCGTCCAGCCGGGTCCGGGAGGTAATCTTCTGCTGGAGGGGAGGTTCGTTGAGAAATATCACCTCTCGGTGATAAGGCTCGTTGACCTCTATAACCTCTAGGTGATGACGTTCGTGAGGTCTCGATGACTCCTGTCGACTGTTAGAAATTAGGACTACCCGCTCCTGCCGATAGTCATTGGTGGCTTTGATCGGCACCCGCCGTCGACGAGCCGGAGATGGCCGGTCGTCGGATGGGACGACCCGGTATAGAAGGGTTGACAGCTCGTGAGTGAGAATAGACGAGTTTCAAATGTAGAGATAATAGAAAATTCGTACGTTTGAAAAAATCGCTCTTAAAAGAGCGGGTTCTAGATGCAATAAGTAAGGAGGAATTCAAAGAGTAAATGGATTTATTTCATTGTCACCCTAGGCCGGGCGCAGATAGCGGGAAGCTCTATACGTAATCATTTGCATTGCAAAAATCTTTATTTATTCCATTATAATTTTGTACAGTCAGATAGTGCTAATATGTACAATAGCCTTCAATATTGTAGGTACCTATTTCTCTAAAAGAAATTTTAACCCTATTTATTTATCATCATAGTTTAAGTTAATAATTGCTGCTAAGATAAATGTAGCCTACAGTAATATTTAGAGGAGAGTACCCAAATATGAGACACCAACTCTGTTTGGCATGATTGTCGGAATTCTATGTACTGAATTTAAAAGTAATATAGGTCATTTTAAAGGAAACTTAGTTTGCTATAAAGGGCTCAAAAAATAAATTTTAATAAAAATTTTTTTCATGCTGAAAATACAAGAAATGTAAAAAACTGTTTTTTCCAAACTCGTCAAACTATTCTCATAATATGAGATACCCCAGGAAATATCTAATAAAATGCAAAATAAAGTATTTTTTTTAATGAAAAACTTTATTCTATGTTTCCGAAGTATAAATTTATTGCTATTTAGATATATTTAGTTTTTGCAGTCGTCACAAACACTTTTGTAAACAATTTCCCCCGCGCAGCCACAGTGTTTTAAAAACCACAGGTATCTCATATTATGAGAATCACACCCTGCAACTATGCACTTACTATGCCTGACCTGTACAATGAAGAACTTCAAAACTATCGATATTTTCCTACTTATTTATTCAATCCCCATCACTCCAGGAAAAAATTACTGCTAAACACATATATAATGATTGATAATAAAATAAAAGTCAAAGAATAATAAATAAATAAAAGAACTCGACCACCATCGATTTCACAAAAAGTTCGCCTATAAACTTTAGAAGCCCAATAAAAAATGGACTATACCACGAAATAACTGTTTCTTGAAGGGCTACAAGTTAGCAATAGAACCAACAGGGTGGGTCTCTTAGCTTAGCTGATACCCCGCTATCTCATATTACGAGAATATCTCATATTCGAGTACTCTCCTCTAAGTTTTGGGTAAAAAGTTAATTCAAAAAGCCCATTAGTTAAGTTTTGACCGTATCCTAGTATAACAAAAATTATATATGTATATATGTGTATAAAACTAGTTAACAACAACCTAAGATGCTGAGGCTGGAGATTTGCTAATTAGCAGATGATATGGCATCCTATATTTCATTTTAAAAGGCATTTTCTCTACGCTAATAGGCTTTGCTTCTTGGAGCTCTTCCAAGCTCATTTGATTTTCATAAAAATGTTTTGTTGTTTTATATATTTGATCCAAGATAAGAGGAAGGTTAAACTTCTTATGCAAATCAATATTCCTGCCTGTGAGGGAGGCATTAGTGACCATTCTCAAGACTTTATTTTGAAAGCGTTGTAACCTTGCGATAGTAGAGTTTGATGCGCTACCCCATATAGGTGCTGCATATAGGAGAACTGGTCTAATAATCATTTTGTAAAGCAGTAGTTTATTTTTAATACTTAATCTACTCTTTCGGCACATGAGGCAGTACAAAATGCCCAGAATTTTGTGAGCTTTTTTAAGTGAGCATACAACGTGATCATTAAATATTAATTTTTGGTGCAGTAAAACTCCGAGGTAATTTGCAATTAATGTAGGCTAAATAACCTTGTCCCGAACGACCTTCCTCTTTCTCTCTGGGTGATTAAAGTTTTTTCTTGTGAAAATTATAAGCGCAGTATTTTCGGCCTTAACATTTAATTTCCATTTATCAAAAAATACCACTATTAAGTTGGTAAATTTTTGTAATTTATCCATAGCTATTTTAGGGCTCCAATAAGCAGAATACAATGTTTTATCGTCGGCAAATAAAGATCGCAATATTCCCTGTAATGCTGGTATATCGTTAGCGTAGTATAGGAAAAACAACGGGCCAAGAATAGAACCCTGTGGCACTCCCGCGTAAATGCTTCTGTCTTTTGATTTAGTGCCATTTATTATTACATTAATTTTTGTATTGGAAAGATAAGATTGTGCTAGTTTAATTAAGTAAGTTGGAATTTTTAGTTCGCTAAGTTTATATATTAGGTCATTATGCCATACGGTATCGAATGCCTTTTCGAGGTCAAGGAGAACCATGACCGTGGACATATTTTTGTTAAAGTTAGTATTAATAGTGTTAACCAATTTAATTAATTGTTGAACCGTGCTTCTATTCTGCCTAAATCCAAACTGCTCTGGGATTAGTAGATTATTTATGATTTCAAAGTGCAAAAATCTATTATAAATTATGCGTTCAAAAACTTTGGCTAGAATTGACAGTAAACTTATAGGGCGATAACTTGCTGGAAAAGGTTTATCCTTCCCAGCTTTGGGAAAAGGCAGGATGTTTGCAGTTTTCCAAGCATTCGGAAAGTAACAAAGCAAAAAACAGGCATTAAAAATATAAGCATATTTTTTAACAAAATATTCTGGATTCCATCATGACCCGGTGCCTTCCTTAAGCCTGTTCTCAAGACAGCTTTCTTAATTTCGCTGGGCCTTGCTAGTTCAACCGTGTTTAAATTATGTGTAGAATTCGCAATTTCTTTATAACCAATGTTGACCAGCCGCTCAGTATCAATATCGCCATAATCCTTTGTAAGAAAATAAACCATTTCGTAGTGATCTGCAAGTACTTCCGTCTTTTCAGATTCGGATACAACTAACCCATATTTACCGTGTAGAGTTGGAATTTTGTTGATATTATTTTTTTCGTACAAGACATTTAGCCATTTTCCATATGGAAAAGAGTAAGACTCAATAATTTATTGTCTCAATTGCTATTGTAAAATTTTGTCATGTCTTTTTTTATTTTGCTGGCTAATTTATTGTATATTTTTCTAATTTCAAAGCTACATGTTCTTTGACAGACTTTACGTAAGGCATTCCTGTCTTTTTTAAGTTGTTTAATAAAATGTGGCAAATTAATATGAAAGTTATGAAATGTTCTCTTCGGTATGGCGATGTCTGCGGCATCTTTAATGACAATGGTAAGCTGATCAACATCCTATTTATATCACAGACACCCTTAAGACCAGACGTAAGTTCTAGATTCTTGTTAATTTCGCTTCTAAACTTATGCCAATCGACTCGCTAATAATCATGGACATAACAATGGACATAACAACAGGTATATGCTCTGAGTATAATTCATTAAAGGTATTAATATTAATGACGGAGTCAATATTCTTTAATAGTCCTATATCTACTACACTAGGAGTCGCATTAGAGTAATGATATAAAGTAATGTTATCTGGATGTAGAACATTAAAAAAATTATCGAGAGAAAAAGGGTAAAGAATTTTACCATTTGCGTTCATGTTTTTTCAATTCCATGCTGAGTTTTTGCATTAAGATCCCCATATAATAGTATTTTGTTGCCAGTGTTAAAGATTGAGTTTAATTCTTTGGGATTTATCTTAGCTTTAGGAGGCTTATAAGCAAAAACTAATACTGTGTTATCACAGAGGCGAATAGCAACAGATTCTAAAGAAGCAGTGCTTGAAATAACTTCAGAGTAATGCCATTTGCATTCAAATGTCCTATTCTTAATGTATTTATGATTTTCTTATTTGCCATCATCTGTAAATATTTCAGCTGAAGCTTGTAACCTATTCAATTCATTTTTACAAGAAGCTAACCTATTACTTAACTTTTTAATTAGCTTCAGCATCTTACCTAAGTCACAGATTTCGTTGAGTTTCCTAAATTCCGTAGCGACTTCCTGGAAGTCTTGGATATCTTTGTTGCTCCTCGTGTAGTCCTGCTTGTCCTCCGCTGGTATATTTTTATTTGCCTGGTGTGTTAAAACATTTGCCTATGAAAACGGTCTAGTAGGCCGTAGGGGTGGATAGGCATAAAGTGTCCTTGCAGATGGTAGTGCTTTCTTCTCTCGTGGTTGCTCCATCGGATGTTTCTTGGTTCTGGCATCAATTCTTTCCAGCCTTTTGATGTATGTTGGGCAGCTGATATCATTTGCTGGATGCTCTCCTCCGCAATTCGAACATTTAAGGAGCTTTTTAAGATTTTTAGTTTCTCTGTTCTCTTCTAGATCTTCCTCCTCCGGGTGATTATCCGTGATATGCGTCTGCGCACACTTGACACATTTTGGCGGATTTTTGCAGTGGGAGCTGCCATGCCCGAATAACTGGCATCTGCGGCATTGTGTAACACGTCTACTGTTTCTGTAATCGTCCCAATATGTTCTTACTAGACACAGGTATTTCACTTTTCTCACTATCCTTAGGACTTGATTGGGTGGTAAACTTATTAAATAGTTCGGGTGGTCTGTCGGAGTCCTTTGCCTCATTCGGATTACTTTGTCGGTTTGGGCACCTTGGAGTAGGAGGTCTTCTTTTATTCCTTCAACCGGGATAACAGGCAGTCCCTTGGCAACCAGGTGTTTCGGTTTCTCATCTTTGAACGGATGAATGAAGTACGCTGTATGTGAACCATCCAGCTTGTTCTTTATAATCTGGTAGTCATTTTTGTCGAACGCGAGGATGGAAAGTCCTTGTCTGGAGAAGTTAAATCTTGTCCTTTTAGAGGCTGTCGCTTCGTTGATTTCCTTTATGACTAATCCTTGGTTATTAATTTTAGCGGTTAGCACAATAGGTGGTATCTTTTGCTTGAGTTTCTTGTCAGGCTCCCCCTTGAAACTGATATTATCTTCCTCATACTTGCTGGCAGCGTTGTTCGACAGGACTTCATATCTGTTTTGGGTACAGATATCTTCATTTTCCGTCGTCCTTTTGGATTTCTTTGGTCTGCTTACAACAAATTCTAACGAACTAATATTATACGTAATCAGAATGAGTCGCTTCCTTTTAACTGCTAGCGCGCTGGCCCTCCCACTTCGATGGCCGGGCCGTCTCTCCCACTCCGCGCGGAATTCGTGTAGTGGGAGCCTCGTCGCTGAGTCTCCCACTCTCCGTTGATGGTTCAATCAGAGCGGTGTTGGTCGGTGATTGGCGTGCCGTTCACTCGAGTGCGTGATTGGCTCATTTAATTTGAAGTGCGCGACCGAATTTAATTTCTGAATCATTCACAATCATCAATCGATTCATAGATCAACCACATTCGACACGTTAGTAAGAACTCTGTCTACTACCAATATCTGACGAGGTGAGTGAAGATGTTTGGCTCGCGCTCTCCTCGTAGTTACATACCACAGGCAAAGATGTACGGCGGGCGTTTGTGGGTGGAAACGATGAACAACACTCCTCCAACCCCAATTGACGGGGAGACTGTTGTGAGAAGAAACATCTCCAAAAAAAGAAAAATTGGAAATAAGAACAAAAATGAACATCGCAGAAAGGCATCATCTGGATCATCTTCTGCACCACCACTGAAAACTGAAAATAAATTCAAGCAACTCGAGGGTCTGGAAAGTGAAATGAAGGACAACATGAAAACTGAAAACCCAAGTCTATCTGAATCTGAAGATGACGAGCAAGGAGAAAATGACCACCTAACAACCAAAATCAAACCACCGCCGCCGATTGTGCTGAATTCTACAACCCCTAATCTTCAAGGACTGCTAAAAGAACTTCAACTCACGCTTGAAAATCCACCTATCTTAAAAATAAATCAGAGGACGTTCACATTTAGCCCTCAAAACAAAACGGATCATGACGTATTACTCAAAGTGTTTTCAAGCAAAAATATAAACTTCCATTTATATACACCGAAGAAAGAAAGACATCTGAAAATGGTCATCAAGGGATTACCAGACTTCACTCCTGATGAAGTAAAGGGAGATTTGGAACAACAGGAGCTCTCTGTCATGCACTGCATTAACATGAAGACAAAAAAGGATCTCTTCAGAAACACCCATTCTTTCTAATCACTCTCGCCCCTGGAAGTAAAACCGGAGTAGCATTCAAAATTAAATACATTCTAAATGTAAAAATACACATGGAAAGATACAGAAATTCTTCTAGAGTAACTCAGTGCTATAGGTGCCAGAAATTTGGTCACGGTACTGCCCGTGTGCCAACTGTAAAGGAGCACATATAGCCAACTATAGGCGGTGCCTCACCTACATTGAGCATATAAACAAAGTTGAAGCAAGAAGGAAGCCACATATGAGAACCAGAATCCAACCAACCAATATAATCTCAGCAACTTCATTCTCACCTTTGAGGCCGACGGTTGCACAGTTAAAAATAAATACCCAGTACAGTGAACATCTAAGAAGCATCGAAACGAAGCAGAGGGCTGAAAGCCGAACAGCAGCGAGTCCTTCCTCAGGCACTTCAAGTCTTGTAAGTAATGTAAGTGATGAATTAACGAAATTAGACGAGCAACTTAATTTAAATGAATTTCTGCAATTATTGAAAACAATGAACAACTCGTTGAGTAAGTGTAAAACTAGGATAGAAAAATTCACTGTTATGACCCAATTACTGCTAAACTATGACGAAAGCACAGAATAGACTGGACAGATTATTAATAGCTTACTGGAATGCCAATGGACTCACGGAAAATATCTTAGAACTCACCTCTTTTATGCATAGACATAGTATTGACTTAATGCTGATTTGCGAGACAAGATTTAAAAATAAATCCTAAACTCAAAGCATACCGCCTGGAACTGCCCCAGTAACAATAAGAACGGGAATTCACTATATAATTATATCAATAGCCATGCCCTGATGGTCATGCACTCTATCCCTATAATTATATGGCCGCGCCTAGTATAGTTGATATCACCCACACTAAAATAATCAAAAATCTAGTAAGTGTTGAAACATTAAACGAACTCCACTCTGATCACAATCCTGTAATAATAGAGCTAAATAACTTAAATGATCTGCAAACAATGCGTAAAACCTTTTTGAATTTTAAAAAAGCAAGTTTGCAGGCTTTCAGAGACAATATCTAGGCTAAAATTAAAATAGATAATAATTTACAATCAGAAGCCGAAAGAGATCAAAGCGTCACTGCTTTCTCTACCGTTATTACTCAAGAAATATTTTAAAATATACCGATAGCTCGCTCTTTCCAATTCACTCACAACACCCCCACTCACGTTAAACAATTAATCAGTGACAGAAATAAAATAAAAAAATGCTGGAAAAAAATAGAGACCCTTATCTAAAAACCATAATGAATAAACTAACAAAAATAATTAGGCAACAGCAAAGGGCACATAGAAATAAAATTTGGACAACAAAACTAAATAGATTACAAACTAGAGATAATTCTCTATGGAAAATGACTAGAGCCCTAAAAGGAAGCACTAAAACAACTGTGCCAATCCTGCATGGGCCTCAAGGGCTAGTCTTCTCAGAAAAAGCCAAAGCCGATGTCCTGGCTTTCCGATATGAAAAATTTCACGGACTGATTACTGACATGAGTAATAAAGAGACTGAAAAAATTGTTAATCAAAAGTATGATGAAATTGACAGTTCTGGAATTAATGTTGATTTTATGAAATTGACAACACCTAAAGAAGTTAAATTGGCAATTAAACGAACTAAACCCAAAAAAGCTCCTGGCTATGACAATATTTTCAATAGAGTCCTTAAAAATCTGCCTAAGAAAGCTGTTGTTAAAATGAGCTATATTTTCGATTCTTGTATTAAGCTGTCTTACTTTCTAAACGCGTGGAAGAAGGCGACCATTCTTCCAGTTCATAAATCACATGTCTACTAACATCACATATCTACTAAATTCAATGAAAATAAATGTACAGCGCTATTGCTCCTTGACTTAGAAAAAGCGTTCGATACTGTGTGGCACAAAGGCCTTATTTACAAAGTCAGTAAAATGAATTTACCCTTATATTTAATTAAGATCTCAATTAGTTACTTGCGTGACAGAAAATTTCGAGTTCTAGTCAACGATAGCTATTCCGATGAACTAAATGCTCAAGCGAGTGTACCCCAAGGATCCATACTGGAACCTAGGTACTTTATATACTATATAAATGATATTCCTTCTTCTCAACAAACCAATAAAGCGTTATTTGCGGATGATACTGCTATTTATGCATCCTCCTCAAACATACGTATGGAATTAAAATACTTGCAGAGGCATATCCTGAACTTAAAATACTACTATAGAAAATGGAAACTTAAAATTAATGTAGATAAGACTGATCTAATTATATTCACCAAAAAAAGATCAGAGATATGCCTGTACCGCTACGTATGTATGATCAGGATATAGAATTTAAAAAGTAGTTAAATACTTAGGGCTCTATCTTGATAAGTCGCTTACATTCAGTGTTCATGTTAGGGAGGCATGTAAGAAAGCCTACAAAGTTATAGGAATGCTCTATGCATTATTATGTAGGGACAGTGGCCTAAGCGACGCTAACAAATTGATTATTACTAAAACTATTATAAGACCCATCATGCACTAATGCAGAACATGTTTATAAATTAACCAAAATCTTCTACGAGGAACAGATTAAACACATTGATTTGATATGGCTGAAAAATACTACCATTGATGCTCTGATTGCGTAAAGTAGGCTTATTCCTAATTAGGACAGATAGTACAAAATAACTACAATGTAAACATGTTTATTATGTAACTTTATGTGATAAGTAACTGCACTTTTTAAATCGTTAATCTTTAATTTAATTTCTTTGCTATGCTTCGTCTCACTATCTCGGTGTCCAGCTTTACACTTTATTCCTTATGACTATTGCCTTATCCTATAACCCATTAACCTATATAATGATAATAACCCCATAAGATCGTTTATGATGGTACAATAGTAATAAAATAATAATAACCCCCCAGCACTATTCGTATTGGTATCGTTCAACAATTGAAATAATAATAGTCAGTTGTTACTTAATTTTCTATATGAGCTGCTGGTAGAGCGCGACCAGCCTGTCAGTCTTTTCCCACTTGTGATTGGTACGCGGTGCTTATACGGGTGCGCGAACCAATCGGAGCATCAGGGCGAGTTAAACATAAGGAATTTCACGGTCGAAGAGAAAAACAAAAATAAAGTGACGGAGAAAAACAAGGCTCGTCAAGGTGAGAGTTGTGAATTCAATCTATGAACACGGTCATCGGTTAAACTTTAAATGATAATCTCGAAAGGTTTAGAATTCTCAGCTCTCCCTTTTCTTATATATTGGAGATGTATATTAATTTCATTATTTAACCACGCGCAACGTGCACCTTCAAAATAACTCTTAGGAGCATCCGCGAAGAGGGCGCGCTATCAGCGCATGTTTTTCACAATCTCTGAGGTTCTCTTATTCCATTAGATCGGCAATCTCCTACTTCAGCTCTGATAAACCACTATTCTAAGCAGTATTTTCGAACTGTTTTTCTAAAAATTTCACTACAATCAGTATTACTATCCAGTTAATACTATTTACTAATTTAAGCTGTGTATCTTAAAAACTACTACTGCAATAATTGTTATAAAAAAAGGTAAGCCCCCCTCACAGTGCTCCTCAAGCATCGATAGGTCTGATTAGAATGGATCCAAAAACTGTATGGATAGGTTTTTAGATGACTAATTATAGTTGCCAAAACCACTTACATTGAAATCGAAACTGATCCCCTTCTCCAGATATCTCAAAATTACGTTTTACAGTAACTGAGAGATATTTTCTCGTTTGTAAGAAGGACGTTTCTTTACTCAGATAAAGTTTTTCTTTAATTTAAGGCAGATAAATAAACGGGAAATGATTGGAAACATCTTTTTTTTTAATTTATGGCTGATGGTGCTGGCCCAAACTGTTTCAAAATATTCGTGTCCATATTTCTTGAAGACTATTTATCTGTATTTGATAATGGCAATGTTATTGATTCAAATGTACAAGAAGTCTGTGATACATCAACTAAAAAAAGAATAATGTATTCTGAGGGCGGAAATGTTGCACAAAGAAATTAAGTTGACTAGTGTGTGCAGTTTGATAATTTTGGACCTTATGCCATAAATACAAAAAAATTATGAAAACACTGGGCTTTTATTTAATCTGATTAATCTTAATAATATTCCGTTGAAATTCGTTCCATATTTCAAACTTTACTTATGATAAATGGTCAAGAAACTGCCACATCCATGTACAGGGGTACATGGATGTGGCAGTTTCTGTTTTGTTTTCTGTTTTGTTACACTAGCAGACCTGAGAAATCGTGTCAAATTATCTGAGAATGAGGTAACCGATGCAGCTGATGTATTAGTCATTTAACGAACGATGTCCAGGACATGCAATGAAAATCGTATACGGAGACGTAAAAAGAGATTATATAAATTTTGTTGTACAGGAATAAATAAATTGTATGCTAACCAATTTCACAGTACAATAAAAAGTTGCATTTCAGTAAAGCTGATGGCATTTATGTTCTTTAAAAAGCCACCGATCCTGATTTGCGTATTCAACAAAGATTTGTGTATCATTTATTTTGATATGGTATAGTTCCCCTTGTAGACAGAGAAAAGACATTAATATGGCCAAAGAAGTTTAAAGTTATCCCGAGAACCTGCCATTGAGAAATTTTTGAAAGCACCGCATGTTCAAAACATTTAATGGAATCAGATAAACTTATAGATATATAAATTTAAAAAGGCATTGGAATTCTGCGTTTATTACTTTCTGGGGCTGCTTTCACGATGGACAAAGTGTTTAACTGCTTTTTTTCTTCCAGAAAAGTTTGTGAAGGCATAGATTCTCATTTTACTGAATAACATAATGCTTTCAAAAGCCTACAAATTTTAGAGACATTGGAAGTTTATATCCTCCTAACACATATAAAGGATTCTCTGGTTTTTAGATAACAGTAGACTGTGGGATTCTGGGAATAGTATAAAATAAACTTTCTTGAATATTCTTTATATGCATTAAATGGGAAGAAACGAAAACATTTTTTAAAAGTTAAAAATAAAAATGGAGCCACTCTAAGACTTCGTACACGTCGTTGATCTTAGGTCAAGTTGAAAGTGGTTTCTTGGTAAAAATTCAATCTCACATATTCATCCCTATGTAAAAATAGAATGTTATATATGGATATAATTACTACCCAGTGCAAACTACACTATGATATACTTGCAGTAACAATGGCAAAATGAAATAGTTATCAAAAAATCGATTGAAACACTTTTTGGATCCATTTTAATCGAACCTATCGATACTGGAGGAGCACTGTGCCCCAATTAACGTACAGAAAGTATTTTCATCTTAAACACGTGTGTAAATTGTAAGTTTCGGTTGAAGGTAACTCCGATTGTGTGGGATGAAAATTACAGAATTTATTCCGTTTACGAGAAAAAAACGTACTATTCTTTTACAACCATTTTAACGTACTTAATTGCTACTAAAAGTTATCCCCACTTAAACAACATTACCTTTCCTAATAACTATCTCAAAATCTTTTAGCTTAAACAAACACACGTTTTCAGAGACTTTAATAGATGTGCATATACTTTCTGCCAAAATAACTAGATTTTGTAAAACGGTAATTTTTAGCGGTTTTTCTCACTTTGTGAGGGAACAAGTAAAAACAATCTCAATGTGCGATCTACCTAATTAAAGATCTATTTAAAACCCTGAATTATTAATTAAACTTTTTTTCCCAAATCAATACCTTGATCGCAATCTCCTAAAATCATACAAGCCTTCATCCCTGGCATGAAGTTGTTATCGCTCTAAAATTTTGCGGTATAAAAATCTTTTATTTCCTGGATAAAAACTACTCCTGAATCAATCTTTACATTCGTCGTAAGACATCTCACCCTGGAGCTATTCAGAATTCAGCATGGTTGTTACACCTCAGCTTGGGGGGTTTTCCGGCTGGACAATTGTCCGCGACAACTTACTAACCTTCCATGCACAAACTGAAAACGCGTTCGGTGGCTTTTGCCATATATCCCCTGGTTCGATTATATATATATATATATATAAAATATACGTCACGCCGAGACCTACGGTTAGTAACAGGGGGAGGGGGGCAGTGTGGATGTAACGTTGCCAAGTATTATCTTGACATTATGAGCCAAGATAGCGTTTTATTAGCACGTTCCCCGATGAGAAATTTAAACGAAGTTATTGAATTTTCCGACAGATGGCCATATAACGATACGGTATTTTTATCTCCATTTCTCGACTGTGTTAATATTTCGTTGTCCTCGGGGAATGGATGATCAAAACCAGCCCCCTGCCTCGACCGTGTATGTGTATGTAGTAGTATTGTATGAGCAAAATAAATTACAAAAATATAAAGTTCGAACTGCTTTCAAAATTTATCTCAAATAAATTTTATTCATATTAAACTACATATTTTCATAACTTTTTTAAAAATAATTAATAATATTTACTCTTATTTTTTCATATATTCTCTTTTGTTTATTTGCAAACAGCATCAAGTTTTTTTTTTATTTTTGCTTTTTCTTAATGCAATTCAATGAAAAAGACAGACCTACTTTTTGTGGTGCCATCTGTTGGATTAGTTTAACCGACAATTCCCCTCCGGATCGTAAGAAAACAGAAAAGTGGGGGCGATGCATGGGGCTCATCAAAACAAACAGGTCCATTCCGGCCGGCGAGAATCACTTTCTTATTTTCATTTTTCTTGATTTATTATCGAACTACACGGTCACGTAGGCATATATTGTCAACTGAACTTGCCAGAAGCGCAAACTAACGCAGAATAAACGTAAAGGGGGAGGGGTCAGAAAAACCTGCGGTTATCAACGAAATGGGAGAGGTGGGGTCAAAAATGGTCAACAATTGGTATCGTAGTTTATGAACGGTCCCTAATCTGAAAAATTGCATCCGCTCCCAGCGAAATCGCGGTAAACTTTCAGCCACAACCACGTCTCACGACCGTGAGATAGGTGGTTACAGTCTGTAACGGAATTAATACGACGATCCGGCAAAAGTTTCGTACACCCTGAGAACACGGAGCGATCTAAGGACTGCCGCCTTCTGCATTTTTCCCGCAAGTGTTTTAGCATATTGTTGACACGCAGGGATGATTTTCAGGCTATTAACGAGTGAAAGCTTGGCACCAGCAAGAGCGCCGATGATAAGGATGATTAGTATAACAGAATATTCGGGGTACAATCGTTGCAACTCCCTCTCTTTATTTTCATTCTCCTTGGCTATGATGTTTTTGTCAGCTGGTGCTGAAAATTCGATAACGAACATGGTTCGCTTCTCGAAGTCAAGAAGAACCATGTCTGGCCTCGAGTGTGCAACAGAAAAAATGGTCGAGAATATAAAGTTCCAGTATATGCGGCACTTCCCATTCTCGACAATTAACTCTATTTTCCTAGGAGCGTTTAGAGGAGTGATATTAAGGTTAATGCCGTAAGAATGACAGAGATGGTAATAAAGCACTCTTAGTGCCGCATTGTGCCTTTGGATGTAGGTCGTTCTCGCATGAGTTGGAAAAGTAGATAGTATGTGAGCTAAATGCTCAGGGTGTGCATGGCACGCCTTGCAGCTATCATGGGGAATGTCTTGTTTCAAAATGTGGCGACGGTATGTTAAGGTGGAAATGGCACCGTCTTGGTATTCCAAAATGAAACCCTCCGTATCAGACTTCAATCCGGGCGATTCAAGGAAGGCAAACGTTAGCTCGCATGACATTGACTGATCCTCCACTTTTCTGTGGAAGATTCCCTGCATTCTCTTATCGAGGAACTGTTCACGAAAGTTTTTCTCTTGTGCTTTCTTAATCCGGGTTTTCAGGGGTGAGTCCTCGAGATAGATAAGATTTGATGCATTTTGCTCACCCCTAATACTGAAGTTAAGTCCAAGTGTTTCAGCCGCCTCCTCTGCTGCTTTGTTCAGAAACGCTCCTTTGCTCACTTCGTCATGATTCCTGACTATTTTAAGAAGATGGTCTCTTCCATTTACGACTCTATGTGCTGTACCCAGAATAATCCTGTTGTGAAGACATTCAAGATTCAATATTCCGCGACCACCTTGACGGTGTGCGATGTACAATCGCGGAACAGAAGACTTAAGATGCATGCTTTTGTTCATGTGCATAACCTTTTTTGTCCCGGTATCAAGGGATCTGAGCTCGTTCTTCGTCCATAGAACTACTCCAAATAAATAGGGTACTACCGTGACGGCAAGCATGTTCGTTGCAGATACTTTGTTCCTCGCCGACAGTTCGGAAGACCATATCTGCCGGATGAAATGTTTGTATCTGCTTCGGAGAGTATCCTTTATAGATGTAATATCCTGAATGCGGCTCTGTGGCACGTCCAGGTATTCATAAGTCTCTCTAGCGCAAAGGTGTCGTATAGCGCTTCTATCAACTAGCTCAGGATTTTCAGGGATGCCATTAAGTTTTCCTCGCTTCAAATAAACCTTGGCGTATTTGTCTAGCCCAAATTCCATTCCAATTTCGTTAGCTAAGTTTAGGGTCAGCCTATTTTCGGCAGAAGTATTGTACGCCCTTCCACCAACCACTCCGGAATGGGCTCTTCCGACTTTAAATATGAGGTGAAAATACGGGCCAAATGCTGATGGGTTGAAAAAAACTTATTCCACCAGAAGGTTTTGATACAATCTGGTCTCGGTTATGGAATAGTTCTTCATCCCTCTTAATACTTTTTTCAACTCCTCGGTAGTGATGGGTGGGCATTCTCGATCAGGTGTTATGAGGGCAGCACACAGCTCCTTGAAGCTGTTTATATTTTCTGAGTCTTCGTCCAGTCTGTGCTGCACTTCGTAGACTTTTCTCCATAATACTTCGACCTCCTCTGGTTTGGTCGGGTGGTCGACATAACTGGAGGGTCTTGGAAGAGTCGAGATGGGTCAGAGAGAAACTGTTGATTTTCTCTGACCCACCTCTCCCTTTGCTCTAGACTTCTCTTAGCGTCAGATAGTATCCGTATTCTCTTAAGAATATGCTGCCTGGTGGTCAGCAGCTTTCACTTGTTAAGTTTGTGATAACGGGTCCGGGGTTCGCGCGCGAACTTTCGAATCTTAGTGGTAAAATTCCTGCCAGATGTGATGTAGTCAATCACACACTGAATGCGGGACGCGTACTGTCTTGCCCAGCCTATCCTTATGTCAAGTTGATGCATTCGTCTTTTGGTCTTATGATCATCCGTTGGTTTTGTTTTACGGTTCGCATCGGCCAAAGCTCTCGCTGCATTATACATACAATAACTGATAGCCCACAGGTCAAATTCTTTGGAAAAATGTCCGCGAAGTTCGTCATCCATTTCAGCGAAATCTTTAAACTTGATAGAAACCTGGGTGTTGATGTTTCTCCCAGTCATAAAGCATCGCTCTTCCTCTATCGGATGCCTGTCGGCGGTTGGTGTTAGTGTCGCCTCTTTTTCTCTGTTGCCGGCTTGTTCTAGCTGTAGTAGAGTAGGCGTTCCGCTTACATAGCCCCTTTTTCGGAATAGTTCGGCATGGTTTCGCAGACGTTGCTGCGAAAAGTGCGATAGCTCTGGATGTTTCTCGCACCGAGAAACATGCAGCCGCGCCATGTAACCCCGTTCAGGGGCCACACTCGCATCGTAGCACTCTAGCAAGTCGTGATTCAGTCGTTCCGTCCACCTAAAGGCCCCGAGATTCTGCCGATCTATCGCATTGAATCCATTTTCATTGGCTCCCCCAGCTCTAGAGTAGTCGGCATTGTTGGCCGACCCATTGTCGGGAGCCCCGCGCGTTCTGTTGTTTTGAACCGCATTTACTACAACTATGTTTGGTGTTGTCATTGTTGTTCCCGCGAGAGGCTAGGGAAAGGGGTTCGTCCATCCTTGTAGAGCCCCGCATGCAAAGATAAGGCTGCGTACTCTGAGAGTTCGCCCGGTATCCTAGAGTCACCGTTCTAGACACCTCATCCAGGTGCCATTAAGAGTGAGAGAGAGAAGCTGCACGACATATAAGTACTAAGTTTATCCATGAAAAAACATTTTTTTCCAAATACTGAATGCCAGACTTTTACTATTAATTTCATTTATTAATAGGTATAAATATATATAACTTGTTTAAATCGTATATCTGGCACTGAGGAGGACCCCTATCCGTGGTAGAAACGTTTGCCCATCTAATAATTTAAGAAATGCATGTTTTATAATAAGGTATTTTCATAAGACCCTAATGCCAATGAAAATTTTCTTTAAACAAATTTAATAATTGGGTCAATTAAATCCGACATCTTAAAAAAACTAGTAAAGATGTCACTGAACAATTCTAAAAACGGCACTTATCACCGAGGGGACTTGACATCTCATTCTGGTAGAGGGGATAATGGATTTTATAGGAATATTTTGGACAGTTTCAGAGACAGTGTGCAAATCAACGCGACAATTAAATAATTACATTCAGTTCTTGCAAATTAAAGTAGCTTCGATGCTACCGATTGATCTGATCAACAATTTTTACGACTCTCAGAATTTAAAAATTTCAAGGTTTTTCGAAGAATACAAATGTAAGTGCTAACAAAAATTTGATAATTTGATTAATGAATCTCAACCTGATAGGAACACATTTTACAACATCAGACAGAACGATAAGTGGTTCAAAAATCTGTCGGATACTGTTATACCAGAAAATGTTGCTAAAGTCAAGTGTCTAGGGAAAAATTATGGAGTAAAAATAGAGAAAGATCAAACACCGGTGTACGATCTAAAAGCCAGTGTTGAATCTAATATAAAAAAATACCAGAGGTAGATCAGGATCGCGCTAGACTTAATATCGCGAGTAATATATGTGGGGTTATGAATTCGGGCTACGCTGTAATGTCAAAAATCATACAACCCTTGAAAGAAGTCAGACAGGCCGAAAAATTTGCAAAAGAAAACCCTAAGATTATTTTTGTTAGTGCGGACAAGGGTCATACTACCGTCGTGATGAAAAGAGAAGATTATGACGCGAAAGTTAATGCACGTTAAAAGAAGTAGGGATACAACCAAAAAAATTGCAAGGGAAGTCACAAAACTAATTAAAAAATGGGAATCGAAAAAATTTATAAATGAATTCAACGCGAAACAGTTAAAAGTTTATCACGCTAACCCTTCGAGATTATATGGCCTTCCAAAAATTCACAAGACAGGTTCCCCACTTAGAACGATCGTTTCTTATGTAGGTAGTGATACTTACCAATTGCAACATTCAACTAAAATATCATTGCAAATAATATTGAAGCTCCTAAATCGAGAGTGCTTAACATCTTCGATTTAATGAAGAAAATGAGGAATTTCAGGATCCCGGCAAATTATGCCTTCGTGTCATTAGGCGTGGTTTCCCTGTTTACAAATGTGCCGAAAGACAAGGTAGTCGAGGCGGTTCGTAGTAGGTGAAATCAAATTAGCGAAAAAACAAAAATTCCATGGACAGATTTTGAAGAAGGACTTCGGTTATGTCTGATTAGTACAGATTTTAATTTCAAAAACCAAGCTTATTTTCAAAAAAGAGGATTACCAATGGGCTCTTCCCTTTCACCGATTTTAGCAGATTTAGTCATGGACGACCTGGAAACGGGTATTTTACCGAAAATAGGTTTTTAAGTTAGTAGTTCTTACGGAAAACGAAGGAGAAAACGTTCTAAAAGTTTTTAATTCAAATAATTATGAGCTTAAATTCACGCTAGAGAAGGAACAAAATTGGACGATAAACTTTCTGGATGTAACGTTTCACAGGAATGACGTTCAAGAAATTAAGTGTAATTGGTATCGCAAACCCACCTGGTCTGGTAGATGCCTAAATTTTGATTCAAATCACCCACAAAAGTACAAAAAAGTGTAGTTATTAATATGGTTGACAGAGCCATTCTTCTTTCGGATAAAACATATCATCAAGAAAATTTGCGATTAGAGGAAGACACACTTCGCGAGAACTTTTACCCGGAAAAATTTGTTAAAGATAATATAAATTTGAGATTACATATTTTGGCCCAAATGAACAACGTAGAGTTGACGAAATAGTTCAAAACGCGGAAATTAGGTCTTTTATTAGCATTCCATATGTTGAAAGTCTATCTGAGCGAATGTGAGAGTTCTCGGACATTATGACATAAGTACGGCGTTTAAAAGCAAAAAAACCTTACGTCGGTCCTGAGGCCCACTAAAGATAAATTAAATAGGTTGCAAAATAGTGATATTGTTTATGGCATTTGGTGCAAAGGTCAAAATTGGAAAGCGGTTTACATAGGGCAAACTAAATGTCCGTTAGGAGTAAGGATTAAAGAACACAAGAATGATATAAATAAGGTCCCTAACAAACAGAAAATGCTCACTAAGCTTAGTATTGAGAAGATCATTTTTTCGATTTTGATAACGCGAAAATTCTTGCGAATGAATGTCACTATCGCAAACGTCTGATGTTGGAAATGTGACATATCGCTGGTAATGAGAATGCTATCAATTTAAGAACCGACGTGGAAAAACTGTCAAAAATATACTATCCTGTTATGAAGGGAAACAAATTTTGAGAACACTTGGTCACTACGGTTGTCGCCTACTAAAGGAAACCGGCAATCGGTAATCTCAATTTTCAGGTAGAATTATGACCACAGCCCCTTTTAATAACTAAAGCACCGTTCCTTTGAACCCCGTAAGTTGTAAAATCGGAGGACCTCTGTGAACACTGTTTCAGTTTTCTTCGTGATTTAAAGCGGAGCGGATGTCTCTAATTTTCTTTATGTCGAAAACTATCCTTTTTATATTTACAGAAATTCTGTTTTATAAAAATTTTCAATCGTTGATTTTGCGTTTTTTCCATTTACTTCATCCCAACACTTTAAGTGTATGTCTCTCTGCGACGTTGTTGTGATTTATGTGTTTGTGGGATTATGAAGTGTTTTACTTCCCCGCGATCACCTCATCCTTCTGCGACGGAACAGGACGACCACACAGAGAGGGAGTTGACGGTGAAAGAGAGAGAGAAGGGGAGAGTGAGAGAGGGGAGCTGCACGACATATAAATACTAAGTTTATGCATGAAAACACATTTTTTTTACCAAATACTGTATGCCAGACTTTTACTTTTAATTTCATTTATTAATTTTTATAAATATATATAACTTGGTTAAATCTTATATCTGGCACTGAGGAGGACCCCTATCCGTGCTCGAAACGTTTGCCAATATAATAATTTAAGAAATGCATGTTTTATAATTAAGTATTTTCATTAGACCCTAATGCCAATGAAAAATTTCTTCAAACACTGTTTACAATGTTTACAATTTTCTTACACCTACTTCCTCTCCTATTTTAATTCCTCCGCCTTACCCAACACCCCCTTCACCAATGCTACTGCCCTTTTGTCCCTGCTTTTATGCAACAATACCTCCATGCTTATCCAACTTCTTTCCACCTCTTCACACTCCTCCAACCAGTGCTCGACTTTTGCATACTTTTTCCCGCGCAGTTCACACATTCTCTTCTCTCTAGAAAGTCAGAACCTATTATAATGCTCCATGCATTCACCTCTCATCCTTGCTATAAGTTCCTGATTTTCTTTCTCTTCTTTCTCACACAAATATTGCGCTCTCTCCCTTGACATAATTCATACTTAGTTCCCGTGTAACCTTTACTCTCTTATTCTCTCCTCCCTTGCTTCCTTCTCTGTTTCCATGCCAATTCTTTTAACACTCCCTAACCAGCTTACTTCCTTAACCTCCCACAAATTTCTCCTCATATTTACACGCTCGACTCCCCCTTATAATCCCTAAACTCGTTCTTCCAGTTTGCCCCCTGACAATATAGTTCGGCGTATTCCTTGCCAACCACAATGTCCACTTTACATACCACTCCTGTATCCCGTTTACTTCCTCACTTACCTTCCATCCCCACTCTATAAAATGGACACTCATCACTAGTGAATCGAACAATTTTATTCTCCTTACAAAATCATCTGTGAACAACCTCTTTCCCAGCCCTCACACCTGCCTAATCACCATATTTGCCCTTCTCACTTTCTCTTTTATATGACCATCCTCTCCCCCATTCCTCCGAAACAGGAAGTCCAGGTACATAAACTCTTTCATCTCCTGAACCGCTTTTCCCTTCCACTTCCACTCTCCTCCTTTATCTCTTCCACCTCTCTTCCTGAAGACCATAACCTTCCAGTTCTCCGCCTTTAACTCTAGCCTGTTTTCGTCCAAATATCTTCTCAACCTCTTCATCATCTCGTTTAAAGCCTCTTCGCTCTTTGCCAGCAGCACTAGGTCATCTGCATATACTAGTGAGCATATCCTGACTCCTCTCACCCTAACTCCTCCTGCCACTCCGGCCGGTAGCTTACTTTCCATATCCGCGATTAAAATTGCAAAAAGTGTTGGGTTAAGCGGGCACCCTTGCCTCAACCCCCTATCCATTCAGAAACTTTGCACTCTTTATTAAATTTTTGGTAGCATTAAAAAAATAATACTTGAGTTCAAGTTTAAAAATAAGACACAAGAAATTAGAGTAGAAATGATATATTTAGCACAGGTTTTGTTTGTCACATATTGAATATTTAATTTAAAAGATGAAATACAAAAGTTTCAACTCTGACTCTCGCAATATTGAAATATTCTCATCAGCGAGAAAAGAAAAGGATGCTCGAATTATGCAACGCCTCGGGAATTTTTTTTAAACAAACATTTTGAAAATTCGCTAACTTCATCAGTCGCACAACATGGTAATGCTTAAGTCTTATGAATTTTATTTAAAAATATCTAGAAGTTCCCATTTCATCGAGAGTTGAAGTGAAAAAGACAGAATATTTTAATAAGAGAAACATAAGTTTTTTGTGAATAATTCGAAAACAAAGAAAGTGACAACTTTTTTAAGAAAAAAAGATGCGTAATTAAATTACCAATGCTGAGACGTATTTAGAAAATCAAAATTTGAAAATTTATTCCTTAGTGCTCTGGGGCCTCCTTACTCCAGTAAAATAATGTTTCCTATTGTTGTTGTAAAAAATGTATTCTTCTATTGCCCTGACTCCTTAGGCTGTCTGAGAAAATTTAACACCTTAATAGAAGTTTTTTCTAATGGCTTCAGCTTTTAGCTAACGTCTTAAGACATGTAAATCCATACACTAAGGTCAGTACTGGCCAAAAGACAGGACAAACACGAGTATATTTAATTATTAAATCAGCCATAGTAGAGGAACCATAATCTAGAATCATCTACGTTATCGTGTTCAGATAGTTTTAAATTAATTAAGTCACGCCTCAAAAAGGGATCTAACTAAAATTTGAATGAGATCATCTGATTTCTGCTAATTTCAACGTTCATACTTCATGAGACCTACCGAAATGATAATATTTGATTCCTTTTTTATAAGTGGTTCAATTTAATTTTATTTAACTGAAACCTGTGAAACTATCCGCCAAATCAATATCCTGACGACTGCTGTTGTTTTTCGTGAGGTGGAAATGGAAGATTAATTTGATGAATTTTTGATTTTTTTACAGATGCGGGATTTGCAACCGCATATTCATAAAAAAAGCGGAAGCAGAGGAGCACATCAAACAACACCACGAAGCTACGCAGAAAGCACGCCAGAAAATGATGCGATGTAAAAGGTGCCACGGAATTGTTGCTGCGATGTACGTCAAGTTACACGTTTGCTCACAGCAGTTCAAGTGCGACTATTGTGGAATGAGTTACTTCACGGAGAAAGCATATATTAATCATGTAGCAAACCACGGTGATTCTCGAATCCCTTTAATTCCGCAGGAACACAAGTGCACCATCTGTGATAAGCAATTCATTTTGGAAAAAGAACTTGTCGTTCATCTCTCTACTCATGACGACTCGAAGTCCCCTCTAAGGTGTAATGTCTGCAACACAGATTTTATCTCGGAAGAAGTTCTTGTAAATCACCTACAAACACACGATAAATTAGACTTCGAGAGACCTCTAAGATCGAAAAAGAAGAAACAAGATCGAATTGAACAGACTCTTGATTTCGAGAGGAAAGTAGCGATGCTCAAATCGGAAAAAAAAAACCAAGTCGAAGGGCCTAACAAGATGTATTTGCAAGAGAAACACGTAAGTAATTTGCGTTTATTTCACGTGACACGTTCTTCTTGTGTTTTAATAAAAACGAGAATAAAATTTTCGTGAAGTTAAATAGGACGCAACTACGCAAATAAAAGACAATTACTTTACGTAACAAGGTTCAGGGATCTCAGGGTTGGCTCTTGAAATCACAACGGCCGGTATACGCAAGAAAGATCTTTACAGCCGCACGGAAAACTGCACAAGCAGCGACCATCGAAATACAAAATTAAATAACGTGAAATGTTGAATCTCGCGCTTCGTGCTCGGATATTTCTTCTTTAACTGGAATGCTGGAATAAGACTTTATCAGAAAGATCGATTTTACCTTAAAATACATTTTAAAAAACTACAATACTTTTTTCAGCCATTTTTCGCTATCAAATTTTTTCGTAATTTGTACGGTTAAAAAAAAATGATTTTTAATGTTATTTTTCACGAATAAAAAAAAAACTACGCATCCTACCCCGAAGTGATTATTAACATATTTGTAGATATTTTTTGGCAACACAATTTTTGTTCATTCATATTTTTTTCGTATCTTGCAAAGTTTCAATACAAAATGGAATTTCTTAATTTTTTAAATTATTCTTTGTACAATCAAAATTTTAATTTTTGATATTTCAAGAAAATACGGAAAGCTTTTATGATCATTTTCTAGGGCTTTAAAAAAGCAAAGTTTTTCTTCTCTTTACTTTTTTGATGTCGTGCTTTGTTTGGCTTAAAATATGATTTTTTAAATCTTATAAATGCCATAACTGATCATTTTCATTTGATCGAAAAAAGTCATTAGGATAAATTGTTTGGCTTTCTAGGAGCTATAAATAGTTGTGCAAATATTTTCAATCTTAAAAAAAATGATCCCAACAATTTTGAAAATGCTTAACTTCTTGAATTTTTACCCGAAATGGCTGGTTAACAAACTGCGCAATGGCTTGAGAAACGGAATATCGTGACGTCATCCCGCAGTCACATGACGCTCGAAGTTGAATTATAAGTTAGTCGTCGATCCCTTTATCCAGGGAACGTTAGGAATCTCTGCTAATCTTCTAACTCGTTAGAACCAAACCCTGGTTACCATAGAGTTGTTGCCAACCTAAAAATTTTTGACAGGCGGTGACTTCGTAGCATGAAAACAGACATTTACAAAGGAGTGAATAATTGAAGCGTAATAATTTTATGTGAGTGCTCTTAAATAAGGGTACGACCTTCGCTCATGGTTATCTTGTATAAAGTTTTTTTCGCGAACCCCCTTATTTAAGTGAAAGATTTTATAAGTGACAGACAGTTAATTAAATCACTACATAGATCATATGGATCGAAATTAGGTCCAGGGAATTAGTTGGATAGAATAAGATCTCCCAATCACGCTCAAGTTCGATTAGAGTTATGTTAGGGGCAAGCTAAGAAAGTATTATAATCCGGGATATGATTTCATCTATTAACAGAACTCTTAAGATCGTTTACCTTCGAAATCCGACAGGAACGCAGATGTTCCAGCTCGACTCGCCTCGTATCCGGTTTGGGGTGATCCGATTAGAGGGACAGGGTCAACATAAATGATCAAGAATAAGGCATAATTTATATTGAAAAATGTAATTGTTTATTCAGTTAGTAGTGTCGGAAATTTTATTATTAACAACATATATACACCCTGCCTGTTGACCACAAAACCTAAATATTGCACTTCGGCACAATAGAACTCATTCTTTTTAGGGTTGATGGTCAATCCAAGTTCGCAAATTCTATCGAGGATCACTTCTAGCCAAAACAGATGCTTTTTAAAATTCTCGGTTACAACAATAATATCGTCAAGATAGGAGAACGCATTAGGTCTGATCTTGGAAGTGATAATCTTATAAAATAATCTAGGACTTAAAATCTCCCCCTGCAACAAGCCCTCCGTAACAGCAATAAATTTAGTGTACTAATTATCAACCCTAACTGATAAGGCCGCTTTATCATACAGGTTTTTATTGATCAATTTTACCACTAACCCCCATACGATGCAATTTTTCCCATAGCAGGGCATGCTTAACTGAAGGAAACGCTTGTTCAAAGTCGATGAAGATTGCATAAAAATACCGTTTTGATTTTTGCAAATAAATTTGAGAGATTGCTGCAAGAGAAAAGATATGGTCAATACAACCCCTACCACTGCGAAAACCTGTCTGCGCTTTGGGGATTAAATGACATTGTTTTTCACCTCCCAGTAGTCTAGCTTGTAATGTTTGAGAAAAAACTTGGTTATTGAATTGATTATTGCTACAGGTATATAGTTTAAAGGTTCACTTGGACAGCCTTTTTTGAAAAACATTAACATGAGAGATGTCGCCCAAGCGCCTGGAATGTTTTCAGTGCGTAAAATGATGTTATAGAATTTTTCCAAATAACTAATCCACGTAGCAAGGATCGCTTTGTAAAAATCATTTGATAGTCCATCCGGCCCCGGTGCCTTCCGGGGTTTACATTTTCGTAGGGCCATCACAATTTCCACAGATGAGATTTTCGCATCGAGTAATGGTTGCCTGCCAACTATAAAACTGATAACAAGCGTCGCTCGGTTCGGAAAGAAGTTTTCAAAATGCTGCTCCCAATCTTTTATCTTAAGCTTCATAACGCATTCAGAGAATGGTTTAAAACGATTAATCGTTTCCGAAAATATTTAGCTATTATTGGCGTTTTGGAGCTTTGCAATATTCTCGTTTTAAAAATTTCTCTTTTTTAAAAGGGTTAGTTTTCTGAAATCCGATTTCGTTGTAATATATTCATTTTTTACATCCTCCGCAAAGTCAAGACATTCTATATTATTTTTGTATCGGACATTCACTGTCCCGTATTTCATAACACTCATTTTGGCTTTGGTCGCTGATTCTTTAATTGCAAATTCTAGATTATAATACAAAGCTTGAGTATCCGAGTCCTCTAGGTTGATATTAATTCTATTTGAATCCTGCATATACTGTATAAATTCCTGTCTACTTTCTTCCTTCCACTTAAATAGAGTAACATGCTACCTCCAGACCCTGGATCCAACTGAGAGCCTCCAAATTGCACCAGACTAAATTTATAACGCTTTCACCCAATGTGTCTACAAATGTGTATTTAGCTGACGTGTATTTGGAAGTCCTACCATTGAGCATAATAAATTAGTTAGATTCCTTAACCTCAGTCTGTTGGTTGTCTTTTTTGTTCAAAAATTCATCTAGAGATGTTCGCTCCGGATAAAAATTCGTGTCCTCAAACATTTCACTAGCACCCTGGCTATAATTGCCTAATCTACAATTAAACTCAACGTAGATTAAAAACATATGGTTATTAAATTTAAAAAAAGTGATTTCAGCGTTGAATCGAAAGTCAATCTGATAAACTTAAAGTCTACGCCAGGCCTAAAATAGCAAATACCAATTAACAAATTCATATTATTAAATTTAGCATTTACAAATAACCATTCATCAGTTTCTTCGATAATCGAGGGGTCTTTAAGACATTTGCTAATACAGAGAGCTAATCCTCCTCTAAATCTGCCCCTTGAACTGTCTCTAACTGCCGATGACGTAAAAAAATGAACAAATTTTAAATAGTCCGGAGCATTAATAAATATATCATGTGGATGCCAAGTTTTAAAAAGCCCAATTATTAGATTATAAATATTAAAATTACCTTTTAAGAAATTCGCAATTCCATAACAATTCCAAAATAAACAATGGTGCTTAGTCTATAGTAATCCCTTCGTAGCGACTTCGTACAATCTAGGAGATCTGGGTGCGTTGAGACGACTTGTTTTCCTTTTGAAAAAATCTGTCTAGCGAACGTGACTCTGGCGAGATTTTCCTTTTTGATTGAGATTTGGTATTGGGTTTCGGTGAATTCCATGTCACCGGTGTATCCGGTATACTTTTTTCGACCTCCAACTAATTATCTTCAGCATCCAAGACATCGATTGCACCGAATCTCTTCCCGTCAATAATCAGTTTATCATAGCTTAGGGTAGAAATGCTACCTTTTTTCTAGCTTCTTTGAGGCAAGGAAGAAGAATTCTACGATCCTCTTGGACTCGTTGAAAGAAGTCCTCGGAGGCAGAAATAGAGGAATCACTCAGTTTTTTAAGGTTTTTTAGGATTTCTAATTTGGATTTGAGGGAGTTACATTTAAGAAAAATTGGCCTGGGCTTCTGTGGGTTAAATTCGCCTTGTATTTTGGCTTCTTCCAGATCAAGTGAGGTTGCCGAGATGTCCAGTTTGTTGTTGATAAGTTCTAGGATGCTTTTCTCCGTGTCTTCTTCCTGGCCATCCGCAAAACCAAAGAATAAGAGGCTATTTCTCTTTAGCATCCTCTTCAAACGTTCAATTTTAATGTCCTGTTGTTCTACTTTTGCCTGTAGGTAGTTCTGATTCGTTATCAGACGTTTTTTTCGCGCGCCAGCTGATCGAATTTGTTGTGCAGGCCATTCATTGAAGCCTCCATATTAGAGAGATGCAGCATCACCTATTCAAAGTTGTTAGTCGATAAAGAAGTTTCCGACATTTCTTCTCAGAAAATAAATCCTTATTCGAAAGTTAACCTCAAAATTGAATTCGACCGAATCTTTTGCTCTTTAATCTAGATTGTACAGGTGTTTTCTGCATCACCACAATGTCACACACGGTACATCAGCTCCTACAATAACTTGCCTCCTACTAAATATTCCTGGTATACCGGTTATCACAATTACTCATAAAAAATACGAGGAGCAATTCAGAACGTGTCTACTCTGTACGGTTGACGTCACCGTCCTCCATGTTTTTCTAAGTAATTAAATACATAAAATAAAAATGACATTATTTTTAAAGCTTACCTAAAAAACAGTAAATTGAAAATCCTGAAATAAGTACACGAAAAAACACGTTTTCTTTCCGTTTTTGATTCCTTTCACAGGTCAATTTTTTCCGTAGTATTGCGATAGGCATTGTGATATCTTTCCTTTTTTTCCATGCCCATATCTCTGCTCCATAACCTAATACGGGCCATATCAGCGTATCAAATAACCACATTCTCCTTCTCCATTTTTTAACCTTTTTCCTATCCCCCATATCTGTTTCATTACCCCTGATGCTTTTTTTATTCTTTGTCTTACATGAGCTCTATGATCTCCATTCGTTTGCAAGATATATCCTAAATATTCAAACTCTTATGCTTCTTCTAACTTTATTCCCTTCCATCTCCCTGTCCATTCTTTCTTCCTTCCCCCTCCTTTTCTAAACCTCATTATCTTTGTTTCTTCTACATTTAAATTCAGCTTTATCCCATCTAAGTATTTCTCTAATTCTGTAATTAAAGCCGCCATCCCTTCTTCATCCTCTGTCACCAACACTATATCGTTTGCGTATGCCAGAGTATATATCTTTTTCTTCCCTATTATAACTCCTCCCAAAACTTTTCTCGTCATTTCTTCTTCCAAGTTTGATATTAATATATTAAATAACAGTGGGCTCAGAGTACATCCTTGCCTCACACATCTCACCAACCAGAAACTATCTCCTATTTGCTCTCCTACCTTTACCCTGATTTTTTTTTCTCGAAAAATACTCGATACTCTCTTTATTAATCCCTCTCTTCTCCCCTTTTTACCATAACTTTTTCTATTTCGCCTTGGTCTATTGAGTCAAACGCCGCCTATAAGTCCACGAAAATTGCTATCATTGTCCCTTTTTTCCTTTAAATCCTCTTATTTACTAGATTGTTCAGAACATTTATGTTGTCCATTACGCCCATCCCTTTTATAAACACTGCCTGATTCGGTGGCTCGATCTTTTTTTCTTTAACTTCTATCTTCAATCTCTCCGAAAAAACAGTTACATATACTTTATACAGTGTAGGCATCAGCGTCACACCCCTATAATCTTTAACCTCCTCTCCTTTGCCTTTCTTTACTATTGGTATAACTGCTCCTCTTTCCATAACTCTGGCCACTCCTCTCCTCTCGATACGCGATTACACATTATCCATGCCCATTCCTCTAATTCCTTCCTTCCATATTTCCATGCTTCATTTGGAATCTCATCTATACAAGGTGCCTTTCCAGCCTTCATTATTCCTAAAACCTTAACTATTCCTGCCGTTGTTATGTCTTCTTCCTCATCTCTTTCTCTACCATATTGACCTCCCTTTCTAACTTTTCTCTCTACTCCTCCTAGCAAATCCAAAAAATATTTCTTCCATTCTACGATTTCAATATATTGGTTGACTCTTTTTCTTCTATTTCTTTCTCTATTTACTACCTTCCATAACTTTTCTTCCGTCCTAGCCTTCTCCGCCTCTTCCTTAAACCTTTTTTTATGTTCCTCTTTCTTTTGATCACACAACTCAGGATAATCTTTCTTGTTTTTTCCTATATTCTTCCCCATCACTTTTTTCTTTTCTCCACTTTCTTCACTCCTTTGTGACCTCCTTTTACAACACCACAATTATCACCACAATTATCAATTATCATTCTGGGCGCGAAAGGCAAGGGGCGATAACGTAACAGAGCTTTTCATATAATTAATGACAATCAATTGTAATGCTCTGGCAATAAAACTAAATTAGCTAGTGTAGGCATCGGCAATAAAGTGGATAAAGGATATAAATACGCATGAAGGACAAATAGAGGAGAGTACCCAAATATGAGATACCAACTCTGTTTGGCGTGATTGTTGGAATTCTATGCACTGAATTTTTAAAGTAATATAGGTCATTTTAAAGGAAATTTACTTTGACATAAGGGGCTCAAATAAAAAATTTTATTAAAAAATTTTTTATGCAGAAAATACAAGAAATGTAAAAAATTGCTTTTTCCAAACTCGTCAAACTATTCTCATAATATGAGATACTCATATTATGAGAATAATATGAAAAATCTGAAAAATTGCACCCGCTTCCAGCGAAATCGCGGTAAAATTTCAGCCATAACCACGTCTCACAACCGTGAGATAGGTGGTTACAGTCTGTAGAGGAAT